>NW_016107424.1:5885034-5962638 GCF_001604975.1 Cebus imitator | reverse complement strand
AAAAAAAAAAAAAAGAAATATAAAGAACAAGATTGGAAATGAAGTCAATAAAAAAATCAAGGACTAGCCAGTTCATCATGGGCCTTTAAAGTCACCAGCCTGAGTTTAGACTTCCTTCTGAAGGCAATGGGGAGCCATTGTACCATTTTAAGCAGGGAAATGACACAATCAGACTGGAAATAAAAGTCCGGATTTATTATGAAGAATGAATGGATGGGATAAGATTAAAGACAAGACGGCATAAAGAAACATAAGGCATGGCTGTAAAGTAATGAGATGTTTTCTACATGACTTGCAAATAATATACTAGCTAACATTTACTTGAGTTAGGTTATGCAACCTTCACAATTACCTGGTGAGGAAACTGAGACACAGAGGTTAAGTAACCTGCCCAAAGTTAAAAAGTTATGGCAGAGTTGGGGCTGAAACTCAGGAAGTCTGTCTCCAGAGCCTATAAGTTTAACCACCATGCTGTAACCCTTACCGTGTTAGCTTAGAAGCAAATCTCTAAGAAGTCTTGCATAGTCCCTGATTTTAGGACAGTGACTAATTCTCCTAAGAAAAGGAGATAAACTTAAGGAGGAAGCATGGCTGCATAGGGTGCTGTATTCAAATCTTGGTTCTGATGCTCACAAGCTGCAGCCTTAGACGAGCTTCCTGAGTTTCCCGAGGCTCAGTTTCCTCACCTATCTAGTAAAGCAGGCCATTTCTACTTTGAATATTTGTGCAGATTGAATTAAATGAGAAAATGTTTGAAAGCTTTCAGCACACGGAAGACTCTCAAAATTGTTCAACTCTTTCTTGTCTTTTTCAAATAGCATGGTGAAGGAGACATTCCAGAATACTTGATATTCTAGAAGGCAAGAAGTGATGTGTGATTGTTAATGAGGAATACAGAAGACTATCACTAAAGCAGGAGTTTAAACTTGGACATCCATGAGCATGAGGAAAATAAAAATCACATCTTGTTTTTTATCAATGTCTAACTGAAATTTAGTCTTTCCTTCATTCTTAACTATAGGCAACACATCTGAATGGCACTAGGAACACCTGTGCCACAGACCAACAGAAATCAGATAAAGTGCCTTCAAATCACATTTCAGTTATTACAGATGTCTTAAAACCTTTTTGACACTCATCAATACTTTGAAATTACATCACTTATTAGATTTGCCATTAAATCTTGTAATTTAACAAAGTGATAAGGTATATACACATGTTTCTATTGCTCATAAATGAAAAAAATAGTTTTGATAACTAATTTTCAATAAAATGGATTTCCATTGTAATCCTGTATATTTTATGTATCTAAAAAGATTATTTTGAGAAGCTCATAGGCTTCACCAAGGGCAAAAGAGAGTCCATGGCACAAAGTGAACTTGGGCACTTGAAGACCTCAGCCAGCGGTGTGGATGGACTGCAGAGGGAGGAGGGTAGCGTGAATCCTATCAGTCGCGTGCACCAGAAGTTTGAGGGAGGAAAAAAAGCCCAACACTCCCACTGGTGACCCTCGGTAGAGTTGGGGCAGGATGATGACCCGGGCCTGGTAGCTTCTGAGATTTTTTTCCTGAGCATTCTTGTAAAACAGCAACCACATTGCCACATGTGCCTGGAATTTGATTTTCAGGCCAAGTGTCAGCTTTTCCATGCTGAGACTCCCTCAGGTTTTGGCCCAGGTCCTCCCACTGTCAAGGCCCAGCCCTTTCAATACCTTGACCACCTGCCAGGGAGAAAAGATTCATGGAATTTTGGCGACCACTTCTGAGTCACATCCTCAGCCACAGGATTCCACCTGCGGCCCCTGGAGGCCTAGACTGCAAGGTGCCTGAGGATACAACTGGCACTAACCTGGCCCCAGTCAGGGCAGCGTGTCCTTCCCCAATGGGTCAGGAGCCTTTACAAATTGGGCCAATTTCCTCCTGTCTGCTCCAAAGAGGCATTTTCTTCTCAGAGAGCATGTCTGAGTTGTTTTAATCTTATCTAGAAATCAGTTTGTCCCAAGTTATTCTTTTTTCTAGAATCCAACAACAAATTTACCACAGGAAATGGTAGGGAGAAAGTCTTACGCAATGGGAGGATATTGTTATAAATAGGAGTCCTTGCTGTGATGTCCTTAAATAAACAGGTTGCTAATGTTTTCAGGCAGTGGTAGAGCTACTGTTCAGACTGGTGAGGATGTTTTACTCCTTGTAAAACAAAATCACTCTCCTTCCAAACTTCAGCTTCTCTAAAAGTGATGTGAACCCCAATACAAGCTTGGCTCCAGGAAATGGTCCTGCTTCACCTGACTAGATGAGGAAAGCAGGCCAACATTTTAGAGATAATGACGTAAGAGGTGTGTGTTGCACAAGGGAAAAAAAGTCCCCTGCATCAAATTCCCTTCCCTCAGCCTTGCAACTGGAACCTGAAATTTTATAGATATATTACCATGACATATATTTACCTGTTAAAACTTCTAATGTTTCAAAGACAGGAATGCATTAGATTGTTCAATTTGTAATCCCTTTATACTATTTATCTGATCTTTTAAGTTAAGAACCAACTGACTGATAGAAAGAGAGGGCAATTTCATTAGATCCATTAACGGGTCTTACAGAGTCCACATCCAATGAAAAAAAGAGACCAAAGCAGACCCCTGGAAGAAATCAACCATTTTTAAAGGGGTGGATCAAGGAGGAGTCCATAGAGATGAAAGAGAGCAATCCAGGTCCTGGCAATTAGTAAGCAGTCAATAAATATTTGTTAATTGAACCAATAAAAAATGGAAGACTAAAATCATTGCTCCATCTTGTCATTCTTATGTCAATAACTCCCTCCAACCTCCAATTGAGGAGGAGCCAGGTCTTAGCTAAAACTTGATAGAATCTCTAGAATTGATTCAAAGCTTTTCTGATCTTGGGTGGCTACGGGAATATCAATTAACAGGTAACTGATTCAGCAAGTGGTCTACTTTAATAACTTCCAGGACCAAAAGAGTACACTTTAAAACTAAAATGGGGTGAGAATTAAATTTAAAACTAGAAAAAGGAGAGAATGAAGGAAATAAAATCATATTGCTTTCCATAAGAAGTATTATTAGGTTGGTGCCAAAGTAATTGTGGTTTTTGCCACTGAAAGTAATAATTCCATTGCAGATAGACAGACTTGTAAATTATAAGGCAGTTAGAAAACGCTCTATTTGTTTAGAGCCTATTGTTGCCTCTAGGAATTAAAATCTGTCCATTAGAGGTGTACTTGTACAAGGGTTTCAACATGACAAGTGAAGATCTTTCTAATCATGTTGGATAGCTAGATGAATGGAGAGGGTTAGATGGATGAATGAAGGAAAATATGAAAGAGAGCATAAGTTAATTGAATGTCTACCAAGAACAGTGTACAATATTATAAATGATGAGTTTTTATTCATCTCAGATTAAATGCAGGATATAACTATGAGAAATTACATTTGTATTTTAGTATTACCAGACATAAGTTTCAGTTCTTCCTTTATAGACTAATCTTATCTTTGGCTTTTACTATACCAATATGTTATGGTGGAAGATATGAATTAATATAATATCAAGTGGATTCAAACAAACCTGACTTTATATTTTAGATATGCATACCAAATCTTTAAATCTTCATAATGTAAACACATAGAAACAGGTTTTTTTCCACAGAGTGTCTGTGTTTAACCCCATAAAGAATGCCAAAAATATTTTGACCTAACTTATCACATTTTAATGAATCCCACATTCTCACCTAAATGGGTTTATCAAAATGATGTCCTCAAATTTTAAAAAGGAAGTACAGTTTCAGCTAATACGTGTTAATAAATCTAGATACTCGAACCATACAATCACTTTGGGAAATGAATGAATTATCCAGTCAGCCTAAATTGATTGAGGTAACCTCATAATTGCTAAATCTAAATTTCTTTCAGGCCACTAGAATAATTTCTAATGCAGATTTAAATACACAATGAAAAAGTCCAAAAGTCTAAAATATGCAGTAGAAACATCACTTCATCAGAAACACCTGGATACTTTTAATTGAGAGCTAGGCAGAAATAGCCTCTGTCAAATTTTTGAGTTGCTAACAATTAGGAATTAGAGTTCTCATTTTCCATGCCCTGATAGTTCTACAAACTGAAAATATGATTTCTCTTTCCATGGGTAAATTCTAACCTCTGTTTTTGAAGAGAAAAAAAAATGCAATAAAAGTCGAAAACAAGGGCTTTCTGACTGTGGTGCTCAATGTCCTGCCAATTATATTGCACATCATTCTTCAAAATGCATTTCACAGTGTCCAATGCTAACTTAGTGATTTCATATGGTGTTTTACTTGCTCCTATGATTTTCAAAGATTTATAGATAATCTAATGTATTCTTATTAGACAATTTAACTTAACAGATTTAAAGGGGGAACTGTTTTTTGTAAATTCTTGTAGACCATTAATACTATTCACAACATTTCATCCCCAAACTATTTGAAACTTTGGGAACATGAGATTGTATGTGGAGAAATTTCCTAATTTAGCTTCTAATATTTTATCTATTGTACAAAAGTGAAAATATGTGATTCAATTCAGGGGCAGCTTCATCAAGGAATTTATATAGCTTTAATAAAATTATATTTAATGAATTAAAAAGTGACTCACACCTCAATTTGTTATAATATTTAGCTTGTTACTTTAATATGGACTAAAATGTTCAGAGCTGTGAATTTGTCATTAATTGCCCCAACATCCAAGTGAGGAAGTCAGATCATATCCATCTTATTGAAGGGGAAATTGGGTTATATAATGTTAAAATGTTTTGCTAAGTGTCCTACAACTGTTTAGTATCAAATTTAGAAATAGATTTCTCCACCAACTGGAAGTAAACTCATTGAAAAATGACATTTTTGATTATATGTTCTGAGTGTTCCAATGAGAAAATGTTTGCAATTTAATCTAAAAGTATTTGGCTACAGTATGTGCACAAGGTCAGGGTTGACTTGTGAATCTCAACTGTTTGATGGTTGCTCCTCATCTGTTCTGGTGATGGCTCAGATGTAAGCTGTTGTTATAGGTTCCAGAGAAGAGGGAAAGAAGAAATTAGTAGTTTCATTCCAGGGATACATCTATTTTCCTCATTCAATTCTTTAGAATTTGAACAGCCCTAGCAAAAATTAAAATTCTACTCTTTTACTTTGGCATGGGAATAATCAAGAGAAATTCCAATAATTACTAGCAACTTAAAGAAAATCTGCTTGCACATATCACTGATATCTTTAATCCAGAGGTTTTAGGAAAAACAAGAATAATTTTTTCATTGTCTAGGCATCTGGCTCAGTTATTCAAGGTGGCTTTTTGAGTATATGTGGAATGCTGTGGAAAATTCTACAGGGTTACATGCATGTCATAGCTTTACTATATGCAGATGCAGGAGAACAGAAATAGAAGCCACAGCTTGGATTCCAAATCACCATTTACCTTTATGAGCCTTGAATAAATTATTTCAATTTTGGGGGAATTGATAGTTTCATTTGCAAAATGAAGGCATTATGTTAAAACAACTTTTAAGTATCACCATCTCTAAAACACTATTGTTAATCTAGTTCTGTTTGTTTGTTTGTGTCCTTGATGTGTTCAGTAGGCTTTAATGACAAAAAGAAATTTCTGTGACAGTGTGAACATCCTTACAGTAATTCTTATTTCCACAGTTTGAAGCACTCTGTAAGATGGGATGAATTACAAATTTCAGGTCAGAATGAGCACTTTCTGAAAGCTCAAATCAGGCCTTCACCATACTTATTTGAGAAAATGAAAATGTAAAAATACAATAATATTTCTATTATTGGAACACTAGTAACAAAAACCCCGTGAAGTTATAAGAAGTCTTTATCAGCCAACATTAAAAGCCACACTTTGTAGGTAATTACTCCATGAAAATGTCTCTTTGGACATGCATGAATGGTTCTTTTTGGTAATTTTTAATTTTTTTTCATTTTTTCTTGTCTTTTTATCTCTCTTCTATAACCTTTTTTCTCCTTAAATGGAAACCAGCAAATTATTATTGTTATTATTATCAGGTTGGTGCAAAAGTAATTGCGATTTTGCCATTACTTCAATTGCAAAAATCGCAATTATTTTTGCACCAACCTAATATTCACAGTACTTTCGATAGGCATGTGTTTCTGAATCTCACTTTTAAAAGTAGACTAGCCCAAATTTTCTCTTTAAAGAGCCCTGAAATCACATCGCTCTTTACATGTATAGTCCTTGATCGCCTGTCAGTGTTGTCCACCCTGGCGTTGGCAGTTCTGATTGAGCTCCTCTGCATGGCTACATCTCCTGAAACACATCACAATTCACCATGGAAACAAAGGAGTAGAAATGATGGCTGTTTTTCAGCTCCAAAATTTCTCCAAACAACCAGGCCATGGCATCTTGTCTTCTTCAGAATTAAAAAAAAAAAATTATTAAAACAGCTATTACTGTTACACTAAGCATGCTGTAGCTTTAAGCACGTTGTGATTCTGTAATGCCTAACAAAAGGGTAATACCTGACTCATTCCACTGGAAAATTCAGTATTTTAGCAAAACAGATTCATCTAAACGTGGCCTGAAACTACAAAGGAACCGAAAAACCAAGAAATAGCCCCTTTCCGTTGCAAAGTGCAGATGCCTTTGCTTTTTCATTGGCAAGGGCAATCGTTTTTGCCATTAGACATTTTATTTTCAAGAAACAGCTGTCCAGTTTGGACTTGTCAGTTCTGTGACTATGATTAGTTAGAGATGTTAGAAACAGCAAAGTGACTCAAAGAAGTGGAGCCTACCAAGACAGGGAGCCCATAACCCGACTGTAAGTATTTTGGGTGCAGGGGCACCGGGGGGTGGGAGGGTTGGAAATTACTTAATGGAAACTAAGATAATTTTTCTTCCATGACGGATTGTCTTGATATTTTCCTTTTCTGAATAAAAGCCTATTATAATTAGTAACTATTTTTAGACATACCATAAATTGCCATATAAGGGGTGGGGTAGCATTTTGTTAACTCCTTGTTGGCTCAGAAATTTAGAACAAATGTAAAACAAGCAATAGCCTTTGTGGCTTATAGATGATAATGATAATTCCTTCATATTTGTTTTACTTTGCATGTTATGAAATCATTCTATGCCTTGTATAATGTTTATTTTATCCTACTGGTAGATAATGAGAGTATCTTTATCAACTTCACAGATTATTGCTGGCCCAGGAGCAGGGAAAGTCCCACATCCTCAGCTACCCAACATTTATAGACAATGTTTTACTGAGACAAATATAAATATATCTTGTCCAAGCCACTTTTATTGTGGGTTTCGTGTTACCTGCAGCTGTACCTAAACCTAATGCAATCACTAAAATTAGATTAGAAAGAGCATTAAAAACAAAAGTATGTGTGAACTTTCCATTTCAGTTTAGGCATAAAAAGAGCTTGGACACTGTCGCTCCACTCTTACAATAACAAAATGTTGGGAGATAAAAAGACTTTTCTTAGACCCATCAAAGCCAAGGTCACAGAGAAAATTACCTCCCAAAATCTAGACAGAGAAGTACCTCCAGAGAGATAAAGGACCTGAGCATTTGCTTACCTAAAGCAGTTGCCTCTGGAATATTAAACCAGAATTTTTGATGAATTCTAGAAGTCAAATGTGAGATAGCATCAAAGTGAGAAATTTTGAGGGGAGGCAGTACATAACTAGCCTTTTCTTTCAGAATCTTATCAGGCTGTTAGGGCAGATCAAGGAGACAGTCCAGAATGTTTCCTTGGGGCTCCTACAGGAGGAAGGGAAGAATAGCCGTGGAGAAATCCACTGAATTGTTTCACTCTCAGGCCTTGTCTCCATGGAGGACATGTCAGACAGCAACAGTGAAATTCCATTCCAGCTGGGCTTGGGAGCTCTGTTCCACTCTATCCTATTTTATCTAAGAAAGCAAAGGAACAATCTACAGGGAAAAGTTTCTCACAAATGAAGACTGGGACAACTGGAGAACACCTGCTGAAGGCTGGAAAGGGATAAAGAGCAGGAGGAAGAAAGCTGTATTCCTATAGAAGGGACAGAAACACCTATGAAGGCCACAACCCTAAGACACAGGCTCGATGTGTACTCCAAAGACTGAGGCTTCATCAAAAGATTAGAGTGTGTGCTGCCCCCAATACACACACACCCTACCATTATGCTAATAATCCGCCAGTGACAATAGCATTAGTTTACAGCTAAAAGAGCTGCAAGAGAAATATTGCCTCTCAGGAACAGCAACGAAGTGGAAGCCGGCAAAGCTGACTCAAAACAAAATAAAGTTACCAGAAGAATTTGAACCCTCTGGTATCCATAGCTAAAACAAACAAGCTTAGCCCAAATCCAGGTCAGATTGACATAAATCCTCACATTAAAAGTCTCTTTACCTTATTATCTATTTCCTTATACAATATGTCCAACTATCACCAAGAATTTAGAATATATTCCAAAAATACAGTCTGAGGGACAAAGCAATTATCAAAACCAAACTCAGATATGACACAGATGTTGGAATTAACAGACAGAGAATTTAAAAATAACTATGAATTAAAAAATTAAAGGCTCTAATAGAGAAGGTAGACAACATGTGTAAGGGAAATGGCTGCATCTTAGTCAGGAGTAGGTTGAAGCAGACTTCTGATGCAGCATGACTCGGCGGGTTTGGAGCACAGGTGCACAACCCTGCACAGTATGTAACCATGCCATGTGAGGCACATTAGATGACCACTCACATGAGCTCATGCTTGGCTCGGAGCCACTATAGTCTGTAAAAGGTATAACTACCCTGCTGATGCTGTACATATGGCTTGGTTCATGCTCAGAGAGAGACTAAAGCCATGTTGAAACTGCCTACAATTACTTGAGTCTTTTTTAGGCTACCTGCCACCCATGCACCAACTCCCCTCAGACCTCAGTTTGGGCTCAAACCTGACAACTGGTGCTGTGAGCAGGATCCCAAGGTGAGTGAGCCTTCAGTACCTGCTGATTCTGGGTTAGCTATGTGGCCACATCATGGGCCATGGTACTCAGTGACAGCTGAACTGCTCAGACAGGCTCTGGTGGAAACTTGGGCAGCAGTAGATGGGTCCCCCGCTAGCAAGGAGAAGGCGCTGAAGCAGCTGAAAGCACAGAACACTGAGAAGGAGCAAGCCTTTGCCAGCAGAGTTGGATGACTACTTCTGATGGTGCTACAAGTATATGCCCAGTCCCTGAGGGATGCAGCACAGGTGAGGGCCTTCCAGGCACAGGCATATGAAATTAGCAATCCACTGGTCCCCCACCAACATACAGCAGGTGCTGGCATTGGCAGATACTGGTGCAGACCGTGGCCTTATTTATGGGAACCCGGATAAGTTTCTGGGCAAAGCTGCATACATTGATAGTTATGGAGGCCAGTCAGTGAAAGCGAAACCTGTATCTCTACACCTTGGCATCAGCCACTATCTCCCCGTTTATATACTGTGTATGTCTCTCCCATGTGGGAATACACTCTAGGGGTGGACATTTTACATGGCCTAGCATTACAAACCACAGCCAGGGAATTCAGACTTTGACTGCGTGTGATGAAGCTGGTACTCCAAGGACATATACATCACCAGGTTCAGGTCCTTCAACAACCCCAACAGGTTACTTCCACCCATCAATACCATTTTCTGGATGGGCATATGGAGATAAGTGAGACAATTAAAAAGCTGGAGGAGGGTGTGTGTGGCACCCACAGCCCCTGTAATTCTCAAGTGTGGCCAGTTAGAAAGCCTGATGGAACTTGGTAGATTACAGTGGACTATCAGGAACTGAATAAAGCAACACCCCCTTTGCATGCAGCTGTACTGTCAATCATGAATTTGAAAGGCCATTTGACAACAAGTCTGGGACAGTACCACTATGTAGTAGACTTGGCCAAAGCGTTTTTCTCCATTAACATCACTCCAGAGAGCAAGAAACAGTTCACCTTCACTTAGGAAGGGTGGTAATAATGGACTTGTACAGTGTTGCCGCAGGGCTGTTTGCATAGCCCCACCACATATCATGGTCTCATTGTCACAGATTTACCTACCTGCCTAGGTCCAGAAAGGGTCCAACTATTCCATTATATTGATGATATTATGTTAATCTCTGATTCTATTGCAGATTTAGAAGTGGTGGCACCCCTCTTATGGCAACATTTGGCTGCATGCAGTTTGGCTGTCAATGAATCCAAGGTCCAAGAGCCTGGATTATCTACTAAATTCTTGGGAGTTATTTGGTTGGATTAGACAAAGGCCATACCAGAGGCCAACACTGACAAAATTCACACATATCCCTGGCCCACCACAGGGAGGCAGCTGCAAACTTTTGTGGGCCTCCTTGGATATTTTTGGGCATTTGTGCACCACTTAGCTCAAATGATAAAACCATTGTACCAGTTAACGAAAAAGGAAGCTACCAGGAATTGGGATGAGGTGGCTGAGACCACCTTCCTGGCAGCCAAGTGGGCTATTCAGCAGGCATAAGCCCTGTGGGCCGTTGAGCAAGGGCAACTGTTTAAGCTGGATGTGCACGTGACCACAGGTGGTTTTGGCTGAGGCCTATGGCAGCTCACAGAGCACTTGAGAACACCAGTAGATTTTGGTCTCAACTATGGTAGGGAGCTGAGCTCCTATATTCCTTGACAGAGAAACAGCTAGCAGTTGTATATGCTACCCTTCTGGGTTGTGAGAGTGTGACAGGATGGGTTACAGTCATCATGGATAACTTACCCAATAGTGGGATGGGTGCGTTCATGGGTAACGAACCTCCAGACCATGGTGCAAACAACCACTTTGGCAAAGTGGGGCACCTACTTGGGGCAGAAGAATATGCTGAGTACAAGCCCTTTAGAAGCAGAGTTACAAGAGGTCTTGGGACCTGCAGTCCTAATGCAAGAGAAGGCCATGGGGCTGAGGCACCCTTAGACCCTAAGCCATCACCATTTAAGGAAGGGCATCTCCCCATTCCCAATGGGCCATGGTACCCAGATGGGTCTAGCCGAGGTGCTACTGCTGCGTGTACTGCTGTTGTAGTCCAACCTAGTACTGACATCATACCGTTGGAAGCCAGGTGTGGGCACAGTAGCCAATGGGCTGAACTTAGAGCAGTATGGATGGTGATCATCAAGAGGGAGACACCTGTGGTAATCTGTACCAATAACTGGGTAGTCTATCAAGGTTTAACCTTGTGGTTAACTACTTGGATAATACAGAATTGGCTAGTCAGCCAACTGGGGACAAGCCTTGTAACAGGACATCTGGAAAATGGGTCATCAGAAAAATGTAACTATTTATCATGTTTCAGGCCATATGCCATTAGTCACCCCTGGTAATGATGAGGCAGATGCCTCGGCCAAGGTCTGATGGTTAGAGTTGGCACCTGCATGAGATGAGGCCTTGTGGCTACACCAGAAACTGGAATATCCGGGGGGTGGGCGTGTAAACTGATGCAACAAGTCAATAAGCGTTGGAGTCTGTCCGTCCCACATAAGATATTTGGGAATCTTGTCAGAAATGCCAGCTTATGTTCAGTCATAGCCTAAACAGAGGCAGCTGCCCCTGTTATACACGTGATGATAGGGGAAGTGCCTTTGACCTGGCAAGGACACGAAGCAGCTTGAGCGCACAGAGTAAGTAAACTACCTCGGGCTGTTGCTGCAGTCACCAGGGTATATGCATGTGCTAACAGCTGTGGACATGGCTACAGGCCTGTTGTTCACCTATCCTTACAGGGTGGCTGACCAACAGAACACCATCTGGGCCCTGCAACACTTATGTGCCCTGTATGGTCACCCTCTGGCTATTGAGAGTGATAGGGGAACACGTTTCACTGGACAACAGGCATAATAATGGGCACAACAAATGGACATAAAGTGGGGATTCCATATGCCATACAACTCGCACACTATGGGTATGATTGAGTAATATCATGAGCTTTTGAAGAATGGGTTAAGCTTGCGTGTCACACCCCCATCTTTGAGGGGCTGGAGTTCCAGGTGGGACTTGGTGCTCCAAACCTTAAATAAACAGCCACAGAAAGGTGGCCCAGCCTCAGTAGAGGCTCTGTTACACTGGGCCACCACCCCATTCGGTTGTAGATACACACCAAGGATGACCTCCTCTGACCAGGTATGGGGACCAATGGTAACCTTTTGTTGCCTGCCCCAACACACTTGAAGGCAGGGGAACAGAAAATCTGGCTGTGGCTATGGACCCTCCAGGCCCCCTACTGCTGATGGTTAGCCATCATAGCTCCCTGGAGGGAGGGCCTACAGTATGATTTGCATGTCACTCGTTGGATGTGTAACACATGGCCCTCGAAGTTAACTGTTCATAGAGGAATGTCCAGGGAAGGAACCCTCCTCCGGGGGACATATGTACTGCCTGTGTGGTTTATTATGAGCTCCCCATGACTTTGGCATGGATACAGGACCCAAAGGAACCATGGGGAGCTGAGGTGTGGTACCATCACCCAGGGCAGAAACCTTTGGCAACTGCATTGTTATCTAGGGATAAAAAGTTGGCCTGTATTTTGCCTGAGGGATGTGATTTACCTCTGTTAGTGCCTGTGCCTGCTCTGTCATTCTGACAATAGGTTAACATGCTCCAACTGCATTGTGGACAGGATCCACATCTACGTTGAGGTGACCAATGTTTCCAGCTATTGGATCTGTACCACCCTTCCAGCAGCTGTGGACAGCTTGCCTTGGCACATACATTCAGCGTCTGCAGGGAACTGGACATGACCGGAGACTTGGGGTCCCATGGCCAATGTCTGGAACACAATGTGGCAAGTTTTGGACAAAAGACATCACAAGACCCATGGTGTACCTGCCCTCTGGCTGGACCATATCATTTATGATGGGTGGAGTTGGCTACTGGAAGAATGTGTAGTACCCCTGGCCCTGGCACCGCAGTGCATAGAGCAACATTGGGGTAACACCACTGTAGGATGGGTACTCGTCACAGCCTGTGTAAACATAACACGTCACCACACCAAAGGTATGTTGGAACAAGTGGCCCCACCAAGGTCGGGCCCCAGTGGACTTTGTGCCCCTTGGAAGTTTATGGATCTGTGGGGACATAGTCGCCTTAATTACCAGTGAACTGAACTGGACATTGTACCTGGGGGTGGCCTTATGTACCTGTCACTGTTCTCTCCACATTGTCCAGACACCCACATAACTGGGAGGCATCATGCTTTCAGTTTTTGCAAGTATGATGAGCCCCCTGGTGGTTATACCCCCTGGCAGTGACTATCCCTGGAGCAGGTGTCATAACTGTAGAAGCACAAGTTACTGCTCTTGTAAAGCACACTGCTCAGGCTCTAAATTACACACACGTGGCCATCCTCTTCTTAACAGATGAGGTTGATCAGATCAGAAAGGTGGTGTTGCAAAACCAAATGGCCTTAGACATGGTAACTGCTGCCCAAGGAGGCACCTTTGCTCTTTTAGGAACACAATGTTGTACCTTTGTCCCTGACAAGAGACAAAACATAACAGCAGTCCAGCAAGGGGTCTCATGGGAGATTAAGGCAGTAAAGAGCCTTACTAACAACTTCCTGCAGAGATGTTGGGCATCCCTGGGATCTGGCCTATGCTGGGTCCTAACAGTCATAAGGAGAACAGCTAGGATCCTAGTAGTGAGCTGTTGCTCTGTATTGTTGTGAGTTATGGATACAGGGCTCCATCTTATGGGCACATATCCCTACCTGAAAGACGCTCTTGGACTAGAGGGTGGAGTATAAGGAAATGGCTGCCCTTTAGTCAGTAGTACGCCAAAGCAGCCTACCAGTGAAGCATGACTCAGCAGGTTTGGAGCACAAGTGTACAACCCCACACATTATGTAACCATGACACATGAGGGTCATTAGATTACTACTCACATGAGCTTGTGCTTGGCTTAGAGCCACTGTAGTCTTTAAAAGGTCTAACTACCCTGCTGATGCTATACAGACAGCTTGGCTCATGACCAGAGAGAGAATAAAGCATGTCAAGACTGCCTATGATTCCACGAGTGTTTTTTCCACCTACCCACCACCGGCCCATCAACTCCCCTCATACCTCACTTTGGGCTAGAAACTGACAACATGCAAGGCCACATGGGTAATGTCAGTAGAGGCAGGGAAACTATAAGAATCAGAGGACATGTGAGAAACCTGAAGGTAAGAAACAGAAATAAAGAATGCCTTTGACAGGCTCATCAGTACACTCAATACAGATGAGAGAAGAATCAGTGAGCCTGAAGATGAATGAATAGAAATCACCCAAACTGAAATATAAAGAGAAAACAAACACAGAATAGAATATCCAAAAGCTGTGGGGCAATATGAAATGGTATAGCATATGTAATAGTGAGGTACCAGAAGATTAAGGCAGAACAGAAACTAATTATGGCAGAAAATTTTCCGAAATTCATGAGAAATAACAAACAATAAAAAAAACTTACAAAACACCAAGCAGGACAAATACCGCACACACACACACACACACACACATACACACACAGAGTCATATAATATTCAAACTGCAGAAAATCAAAGACAGAAAAAATCATGAGGGCAACTAACTAGAGGGGTATAGAAAACTTCTTATCTACAGAGGAACAAGGTTAAGAGCGATAAAAATAAAAATGTGATCTAAGATGAAAGCTGGTGGTTAGTTTGTCCCTAAATATTTGAAGTGCTAAATAATAACTTAGTCGCTCTTGTAACTCTTATAAAGCAAGAGCAGGAAACACCTTATTACGTGGTTGATATATTTAATTGAGCAGCAGGTCTTAGACACTGAATTATAAGGGTAAGGTAAAGAAACATCACTCTACAACGTCAAAGTGTTTATTTATTTTTAGTGATTCAGCAGATCCTCATCTGTTATAGAATTATCTGATTTCTTTTTCTTTTTCTTTTTTATTTTTGAGATTGAGTCTCACTCTATCACCCAGGCTGCAGTGCAGTGGCATGATCTCGGCTCACTGCAATCTCTGCCTCCTGGATTCAAGTGATTCTCCTGCCTCAGCCTCCCAAGTAGCTGGGACTACAGGTGCCTGCCACCACACCCGGCTAATTTTTGTATTTTTAGTATTTGTAATTTTTGTATTTTGTATTTGTTAGCCAGGCTGGTCTTGAACTCCTGACCTCAGGTGATCCACCCGCCTCAGCCTCCCAAAGTGCTGGGATTACAGGTGTGTATTTTTCAACTGCAATATTGTTCCTGAATCATGGGAGTTGTCACACAGTTTCTAAGTAAAGGTCTAAAGGGAACTTATATTGTAGTACAGAGTTCTTTATATACATATTACATGACTTCAGGAAGTCTTCAGAAATTTATTAATCACAGAATATATCCTCTCCTCTGAAATTAAATAGAATTGTGGTAGAATATGTTTATCACCAAGCTGGACAGAACTCAGTTTTAATTGCTTATCTATCCTACTCCAGATAAACCAGTTAGCTCAGTGTGGCAGGAACTCGGGACCAGTTTATGGAAGTATATTTATGGGTTTTCTTGAGCTCAGACCTTGCATACAGCTACTGCATCTCTACTTTGTGATTGGAACATCTTCCCTTTTTGAGAGTTTTGTAAGTTATCTACAGAATGAATGAGAGCAATGAAGCTTGTACGTAAGCAATATCTGTCCCATGGAAAAGGTGCCATCCATGAACTCATCATTGGCCATTTAAGATGGCAATGAGCAAAGTGAAAGTTAAATCTTCAGGTCTTATACTTGAAAAGTCTTTCATTAATTTCAAGAAATGAAAACAAAAAACTTCTTGGAATATATAATGGAAAAAGCAATTTCTGAACAACAATTTATGCACTAGTGTTCACATAACACATAAGACATATTAAGCAGTAAAGAAATTCTTCCAGTAGATTGATTTTCATCCAAGAAGTGAATGCTGTGCTTTGTCCCAGATTGAATTTATTCACAGGGAACATTCTATGCTCTAGTTTATACAAGTTAGCTCACTTGACAGGCTCCAGAAAGACTTGGGACAAAGAGAGAAATCTCAGTGTAACAGCACAGAAAGCAAGAAATGTTTCAATATATAACACAGACATTTACCTTCACATAAGTGAGCATCTTCTTTTCCAGAGAAATCAGAGGAGAAAGGATTTAACAAACTTGATTGCGCAAAATCTAGGTTTACACAACTGAAAGAGCCTATAGCCAACATTTAATGTGCCTACTGTGTTGCAAACTTTGTGTTTACATTTGCTCGCTCTCCCAACTTTGTCACAGGCTATATGTCATGTAATAGGCATACAAATAACTCTGTACTACAATGTGGGGTTTTTTTAGTCTGGTGGACAGAGCCTCATCTGAAAGACAATGAGTTTCAACTAGATCTGGGAGGACAAACAGATATTCTCCTGCATTCCAAGGCTGATCAATTCATAGGGGCTGCCTGGAAAGCTGCGATGGTAAAGATCATAGAGCCATGTCCAGACCCAGAGAAGACAAATAAGTAAGATAAGTAATGTCATTCAAGGCCCCAGGAATAACAGCAAACATAACATATATTTCCAGACGCCAAATCAGGTGATCTCTAAGGTCAGGTGTTATTCAAAGTTTGTAACAAATGGTACAACATAGGACTAGCTAATTAGAACAAACAATTGACCAATCAGATGGACACAAACCATTTTCAAAAATGGCATGACTAAAAATAGTGTGGCTGTATTGGTGCATACAGGTGAAACAAAACCTGACTCTACACTAATATTCAACAGCAATATTCTACAGTTGATATTCTCAGTGGCTTATTGTTTAAGAAGGATAGTTGCAATGGTCAAAATCCATTTGTAGGAGGTTTGCAATTTCTAAAATTATGAGTCATTTTCTTTCTAAATAGGAGACGGGAATTTACCTCTAAGGCTGCCTGTCTCTTAGGCCTGGTCGTGGCCCCGTGGCTGAAGTTGTTTTCTCTATGCAGAGATAAAGCAAGGATTTTATACTGAGATGGAAAGATTGCAGAGATTATATGGCTATAGTATCTGTGTTATATGTTTATATATTTTCATCATTATGGACAGAATTACATCTCTGAAGCTCATAGTCTTTTTATAAGAAAATTAGAGCTTTGATTTCTCCAAGAATCTCAGAGCTGTGATCACTTAGCTACCAAACAGAGGACAACTGCTACAGGGCACTTTCAGAGAAAAGGAAGGTAGGATGACACCTGGAGCACGGCAACTGGCTAAGGCTAATGAACGAAAAGGGAAACTTCTAGGGAAGAACTTAGCCTGCGTGTTTAGGGAGCAGTAGCATCTGGTTTTGGTGTCCATGTTTTATTACGTTGTCACTGATGTTGTTTCCTGCATTATAACTCCATTTGTTATCTGCAAGTTTTCAATAACCTTCTCTTAATACAGTTTGCTTATAGCTGTTTTCCTCTGGGAAATTAAGGATCTGGTTTGCGTGCATACTTTGGGCAAAGGTAAAGGGAGGGGAACAGCAGCAGCATGAGAAAGCTGGTTTCCGGGTAACAAAGAAGACATTCAGTGAAATGAAGTTGTGATCGGAAGCCAAGGCTGAGGGGATGAGACAACCAAGATGGGCTATGAACCTTCGGGAGCTCGAAAAAACTGGGCTTCCTGTCATAAAATCGATGGGAAATTACACTATTAATTGGGTCTTAAAAGATAGTGTGATTCCTTAAAACTAGAAATGTTAAAGAAGGTATTCATCTTATATCCTCAGAATACTCTGTGCACAAGGACTAGAATATAGCAGACATTGAATGAAAGCATGAGAATGATTGAGTGAACACAGAAATGAATGCTGTTTCCTCCACTCTTTCGTTTCTCCCCCCAACTCCTGCTTATTCTTCAAAACTTGGTTCAAATGATATGTCCTTGATTCCAAGCACTTCCTGACATCCCCAACTGAATGAGTCACATCCTCCCCTGTAGTCCACAACAGGCTGCCTATGCTTCCATTTGATTACATGGTACTGTGGTCATGTTTATGTGTCTGTTTAGTCCCTAGACTGTGAGCTTCTCAGGCTAGTTTCTGTATACTTTCCATCTGCGCATTTTCAGGGCCTAGCAGAAAGTAGTTGCTCAATAAATTGTAAAGGAAGGAAGAATGGAAGAAAGGAAAGCTATCCTGCTACTGTCTTCTAATAGGATTGTTAATCAACAGCAATATTCCTATCTTCTTCTCACTCACTTTCTCAGAAAATTATGTCTCAAGGAACGTACTCCAGTTCCCAATTCTTATTTCTGCTCACTGATGTTTCAAAGAAGAACAAGCTTGATTCTCAGTGTCTACCTTTTCAAGAGCTGAAAGACTGTCCCCAGCTCTTGCCAATCTAATAAATGCAAAACCTCCACATTTTTCCTTCCTCATATTTATACCATTCACTGTTGTCACACAGGCAAGCAGAAGTACTGATAAATAGGAGGCACAGCATTACCTGGAATGAACCTATCTGGGTTCAAACCCAACCTGTATAATTTCTCACCCTGTGATGTCAGGCACACTTCCTCATCTCTCCATATCCATTTCCTCGACTCTTCAATGAGGACAATCCTAGCATCTACCTTCAGAGTGTTTTTTGAGCTTCCAAAAAAAGTCCCAATGTATGGTGTGTAGCCTAATTTCTGGAAATTAGTACATGTTCAAAAATATTAACTATGATCATACATGTATGATTATAGTAAATATGATAGATACATATGTAGATATATGTGTGTGTGGAGAGATAAACATACATGTGTGTTTGTGTGTGTGTGTGTGTGTGTGTGTGTATACACACAAACTTGAGTTCTCCTAATAAAAAAATTCCCACTTAAGGCTTTACCATCCATAATTGTAATAACCATAATCAACATAACCATTCCATTTGCAATTTTTTTAGAATTGCAAAGATAAAAAGTAGAACTTGCTATACTTTTCACTTCAGAATTTATTAAGAAGTCACCTATTGAGCATGTACTACACTCAAAGAATGAGAAACACAACAATGTAAAAGACAGATAAGGTCACTGCCCTCATGGAATTTATAGCCTACACACAGTATTTTCATTCTCACATTGAACCAGGGAACAAGTCACTGCTAAAAATAACACAGACTGGTCTTACTTAACATTTCCTGCAAATAAAAATTTAATTCAAAATGACATTTTGAATTAACATTTTAAAACATGGGAAGTAAAAGAGCAAAAAGAAAAAGCACATTGTGATCTTTTTTTCTTGTTTTGTTTTGGGGGTAGAAAGGTTAGGTCCCTTGTTCGGTGATTCCTTTGCTTTTCATACCACCTATAACTCTGTGCTTAATAAAAGTTATTAACATTAACAACAGTGATTAAAAATCAGCAATGGACACAGAGCATTTTGCTCCGTGAGAGTCATGGAAAGATTGATGCTGACATGCAGAGGAAACAAACATAAATAACCCACATAGTTCAAGCTCCAAGAACCCAGATGGTCCCACATGCAGCAGTCAGGACAGGTTTAAAGAGGGCTGAGGAGGAGATGTTCCTTGCACCTTCCCTTATGGCACAGAACTGCCACTGTTAGCTCAGAACAACCTCAAGGCCAAACTTAGGAGCAATATCAATAACGGCTCTCATTATTGAGCAAATACACATATATTAACTCAATTAAATCTTATAACAACCCTAGGTAGTAGCTACACTTATTATATCCATTTCACAGATAAGAAAACTGAGGCAGAAACAAATTAATAACTTGCCAAGATTGCACAGCAGGAAGTGATGGAATAGGGATAAGAAATAGGCTGGCACGGCCAGGCACAGTGGCTCACGCCTGTTATCCCAGCACTTTAGGAGGCCTAGGTGGGCGGATCACCTGAGGTCAGGAGTTCGAGACCAGCCTGGCCAACATGACAAAACCCCATCTCTACCAAAAATACAAAAATTAGCTAGGTGCCGTGGTGCATGCCTGTAATTCCAGCTACTCGGGAGGCTGAGGCAGGAGAATCACTTGAACCCAGGAGGCGGAGGTTGCAGTGAGTCAAAATTGCACCACTGCACTCCAGCCTGGGCTACAGAGTGAGACTGTGCCAAAAATAAAATAATAAAAAAGAAATAGGCTAGCACAAGAATGTGTGTGATTAACCATTGGAGCAAGTTTGTCCAACCTGTGGCTCATGGGCCACTTGTGGCCCAGGACAACTTCGAATTTGGCCCAACACAAATTCAAAAATCTTCTTAAAACATTATGCGATTTTTTTGGAATTTTTTTTTAAATCATCAGCTATTGTTAGTGTATTTTATATGTGACCCAAGACAATTCTTCTTCTTGTAATGTAGCCCAGGAAGGCCAAAATATTGGACACCCCTTCACTAGAAGCACTGCCTCTCTCTCCTCACTCCAACCATTACCCTCCCAGTGAAGTAACTTCTCTCAGCGTCCTACCAGTGGTATCTTGGCCCAGTACAGAAAAGTTTCCATATTCTAATATCCCCGTCCCCAACTCCAGTCCAAATGGTCTGCAGTGGCTATGAACTAGGAATCACTTTCTGTTTAAGTTGTAACAATTTTTTTTTAAATATAAGACTCTCTAATTGTAAAATAATATTTATTCATGAAAAAATCAAAAGAGAAAAATGTTTTATGGTTTTGATGGCAGTAGCTACCTGTCTGGAGCAGCCGCTCCCATGACGCCAGTCGCAGTGGGGGAGGTTACGGCTGGACCGTGTGCTTCACGGAGCTGGCAGGAGCCCTGCCCTACCTCTGAGTTGGCAGAGCAAGAGCCTCACAGCTGTGGCTGCCCAGACATGGTTGTGGACCTGGGCATCCTTATATTCTTGAGGGCCAGGAGCAGGCAGGAGCCTCACCCTCCCAGGCACAACTCCAACCACTCAAGACACAGCCGGAGGCCTGAGCATCTCTGCACTCTTGGGAGCCCAGGAAGCCCCCCTTTCCCCGTAGGCTCGAAGGTACCTGCTCCCACTGTCTGGCCTCACCCTGCTCCAGGCACTCACTCCAATCTTAGAATGGAGTTGATGCTGAGCCTGGCTGCTGCTGCAACCTGGCTGGCTGTGCATATGCTTGAGGCAGTGCTGATATACCAGACCCATGCCACCTCAGCCCCCTCTAGACTTTGGGTGCCGACGAGTATGGAAGTGAGGCTGAGTGGGGCGGTGGTGAGGGCAACTTGGTGTGGGTCTGCCAGTGCCCCTCAGCAGGAATAGCCTGGGTGCCATGAATAGCAGCAGGAGGTAGATGGGCTCCTGGGCAGAAAGAAGCAGGTTCCCGGTAAATCCCCACTTCAAGTCAGGGACAGCCTGAAGCCGGAGGCCAGGGGATGTATTGATTTGCCCAAGAAATAACATGGCATCTGGAACACCAGGTGCAATCGCAGTCACCACCTGATTATGTTTACAGCAGTTCACTTGTCTTAGTTTGGCCTGCTCTAGCAAAGTACCACAGACTAGGTGAGTTATAAACAACAGAAGTTTGTTTCTCATAGTTCTAGAAGTTGGGTGTCTGATATCAGAGTGCCGATATGGTCAGGTTCTGGTGGGTGTCCTCTTCTGGGTGGCAGACGGCTGTACCCTCTCAGGGTGGAAAGAAAGCTAGGGCACTCTCTGGGGCCCCTTTTATAAGAACACAAATCCCATTGATGAGGGCTCCATTTTCATGACATAATTCTCTTCCAAAGGCTCCTCCTCCTAATACCATCAACTTGGGGATTAGGATTTCAACATGTGAAATCCTAACAACTTTCAGTCTGTAACAGCCACTATCATTCTCCAAGATCTATCTGTCTTCTACACAGATCAATTATATGAAATTCACAAAGATAAAGTGGGAATCACTAATTTCTGAAATTATTCAAGGAATTCCGCGCTGACTTTGATTTACTATTTTGATGGATAGAAGCAGTTCCAATGGCTTCCACTTGGCCTTTCCTACCATAATAATCCTCACTCCACTGGTCAGCTGTGGGTATCTACCAATTTCTGACTGTGTCTATTCCAATTATTCAAAACTAAGAAAATAATCACAGGGTTGTTTCAGGACCCAATGGTCCCACACTGAGATGTACCTACCCATAATTCCATTGATCACCTGATCTCCATAAATCCCTACTCTGATCAGTGGACCACATTTATTATTGGCAGTAGGGCAGTTTTCTTCCTCAAGGGGACGCAGTTTCCTCTTTATTTCAGGGGCTTCTGGGTCTACAAAGTAGCTGAAATATAACAAATTGAAGGGTTGTTTAGTGAAAATGAACTTCCTTGATATGCTATAGAGGAAGTATGCAAAGCCTGTGAGAAATTGGAATGTTACCATGGATTTTTCATGTAATATCTGTTCATCCACCCTCACTGTATCTTTGGGAGAGTTTAGAGGATGCTTCCTTTAATAAGGTCTGAATCAAGGCCCAGCAGAGTACAGCAGCTAGTACATATGCTATGGCTATTAAATCACATGAAAAGCTATGAACTCAGCTGGTTTGCAAAGATACAAAGCCAGAGAGCAAAGCTGGGGAATCGTCAAGAGCCAGAGACGTGAACATTCTCACACAGCCTTCCTGTAACATATCTGGAGACTGAATTTTTATACATTATCAGGGTGAGGTAAACACTCCGAGGAGATTTTATTAATAGACAGATCTAATAAAAATTAGACCTAGGGTACTGAAACTTCTCTACTCTGTTCAATAATTGATTTTAGTGCACCAGATATCAGGCAAAAGGGAGAACACACGGGGTCTACCTGGTAATAATAAAGCTTTCGTAAAACCCTTCTTTTGAGCCTTTATAATTCAGAGATGCATATAGCCTTTGCCCATTCACAGATAACTTTTCTACCAGCAAAATGTGTGTTAATTTTGGTAGGTCTAGCCATGGCAGGCAAGAGGTAACCCTTTATAACGCAATGAAGAAAGAGGTAAACAGAATGGGACATAGCTACAGTCATTGGAAGACTGCTGAAGATAACAGCTGGAGACACAAAAGGTTTGGTGATCAAAACTGATACTCCAAAATGCTGTGTAGGTTTTACCTATTTTGTATTTTTTTTCCCCTGTGACATCTTTGGATTGTTTCCATGATCCCTGTGTATCTCTGTCTCTGTCTCTCTCTCTCTTTCTCTCTCGCCCTTGCTCTCTTTTTCTTTCTTCTCACTCCACCATTTAGTCCTCTTTCACAATAATCTTTCTCACATGATTTCTCAATTTAATACTATTTCCTAATATCTTCTTTGAATTTTCAAATCTGTTTCTGATACCTATTACTCTTACTATCTAGATCAGTTAAAATATTACTGGGGTTCACATTTTTCCCATGAAAGGAATTCATCATCTGAAGTTGGCTTTTCTCACTATCACCACTTCCCTATTCAAAATAACCTGCTATTCCCCAAAAATAATGCAGGCCCATAGTCACCCAGATTGAGTCTGGACTGCAGTGGACTTCAGTGCCTTGCATGATATTATTTTAAGACAGATGCTCCCTTCTCATTGTTCAGATATAAATATTCTCTACAGAATGATTTTTCTTTTGGGGATTAACCTCGGTGGCAGGCATTGAATGTCTTCATATGTCTAGTAGTGGCTAGGTGTGTTCGTTTTGTATGGCTGTTTTATAGCGAGCTTTAAAAATACATGTATCAGGACCCAGCCCCAGAGATCCTGATTCCGTTGATCTCCAGAGCAGCCTAAGGAACAGTAATTTTTATATCCTGACCAGGTAATGGGCAGCAAGGTTTGAAAGCCACTGTTCAGGGGATATAGGTTGGTATTGGTAGAGAAAACTCATTGCAGTTTATCGTCTTCCTACTTCATCCTTCGCAAGCAGACACTCAATACCTTCTATTTCTTCAGTATCACCAAAGTAGAAAATCATGAAATATCTGATTATTTCTAGTGTTTCTGGGATTGTTTCTGGGGTCTCTTACATAATAAAACCAGCAAAATATCCATTATTGTGAGGCCCCAGGAATTAATACACAAAATGTAATCACATTACAGCTGCAGCAATCCTTCTATTAGCTTTATGTTAATAGAACGTCGTTTTATATGGCCAGGAAACCACTGCCAAATCATTCGCCTCTGTTTCCACTTGAGTGCTATGTGTACTATTGATGTCTACTGGCTCACACCCAAAGAGGCCTTGGCTCTTCAAGAGTTGTTATTTTTGGGAAGTCCTCCTTGACCCTGAGGTCCTGTTTGTGTCTGGGATTTCCAGCCCTTTTACATTATGTCCCCCGACCTCATGCACCTGTGTGGGAACTGAGACCAACATGAACCTTCTACGTTTAGGCAACTGAGATTCTACACCTCATCATGTTTGGATATTACTTCTAGGAAACAGCTTTGCCAAGGATAAAAGGATAACATGAGTCATTATCATTTTTCTTTGATTATTAACTAACTATGGAGACGGATCATCCTAAGACACTAGGAGTGGTCTTTCCTGTAGTAAAGATGTCCCAGGAGATGCTAGAAGGTAAAGGGCAGCAAGCCAGATAGCTAACAAAGTGTTGTACTTGTCTAGAAACATTTTGAAATATTTAGCTGCTTGTTTTTAAATTTTATATACAGAATGCAATCAAATGTGTACCTCCAAAGGGACAAATCTTCAGATATGGCACAAATACAGTGAACCTCAATGAAAATGCTTCCCCCTCAATTCTTCTCTACTTCTGTTCATAACATCACTACCGCTCCTGACAGCCTGGCTTGAACTTCAGCTACCTCTTTCTCTGTCATCTCTCTTCATTTCCACATCTCAACAAGTAATCAGTTCAATTCGACATGTATTAGCTGAGTACCTACTGTGTGCTCATAATTTCTAGGGCTAGGGATGTAATTTCACGTACTTTAATTCTTGCTAAGGAAGTAAATAATAACTAAATTTACAATATGCTTGGTGGTTGTAACTGCTATGAAAAAATACATTAAGGACAGGAAATAAGGAGTGGGTGCTACTTTATTTACAGTGAACAGGGAAGGACTCTCTGATGTGGTAACACGTGAACAAAGAAGGGAAGGAAGTGGTGGAGCGCGTCACGTGACTATCTGGGGAAAGAGCCTCTGGGAAGAGAGCACAGCAATTGCAAAAGGCCTTTTAAATCCTATTGAGAAAAGAAACAGTTTCCTCAGTGCCAAAGCCAGGTTCTTGAACATAATATATGCTTAACATGTATGCATTTACTTAAATGGAGAAAAAAAACAATGAAAAATAAGGCTCCTTAAAAAGTAAGCAAGTATTCACCTACTACATATACTGTTAGTAATACAACTGTATCAGTTATAAGACCAGCTTCTAATCTGATTGGCCAGATCAGACTTTTGGCTTTGCAAGCCAAAACAACTGTCAAGTATCTTGAATATCAATCTATTAATAAGTGAGCGGTAGTCACACTATACCTGCAGCAAATATCCTCTTGGGTACAGAATAAAGACTGTAGATGTTTTTAAATACTTGTTTTATGAGAATAAAAGATAAAAAGGACCACATTTCTATGAAGTACTCAAAGGTAAGAATATGATGGAAACGAAATTGTCAAAATTCAGACATAAATTGAAGAGTTACTAGAGCACCTAACACAGTGCCTGACACACAGTTGGCTGGCAGTATCTGTTGCTTGAATGAGTAAGAGGAACTAAGGCAATATTCTTCAAACCATAATGGTGATGCTTTATAAAGTAATCATGCTTACCTGATCTCCTTTGATTTGCTAAAAGATAGTTACCACTGAACAAACTTAGTCTGCTATTGTGGCAGATAGTATTTTCCAAAGATGGCCACAACCATATATTCCAAGCCACATGTTCTTCAAGACCCTTGCTATCTCCATCAAAAGGAGGAGTCCACGCCTTCTCTTCTTGAACTTGGGTGAGTTTTTCTTACTTCCCTAGCTATTAGAGTATGGGAGAAGAAGTGCCACGTGACTTCCAAGCCTAGGTCATAAAAACGCCATGCACTCTGCTTTCTGCTTGGGTCATGTTCAAAACCAAGATACCATGCTGTAAGGAAATCCAGGCAACTTGCAAGAAGGCCCAGAGGAACTGAGAACCCTTGGCTCAAGTCCTGGTTCAACTTTCAGCAGAGATTCAGCATCAATTTACCAGCCGTGAGTGAACTAGCTTGAAATCGATCTTCCAGCCCCGAGTACCACTGCCCCAGCTAATGTTGCATGGAGTAGAGATAGACCATCCCTGAAAGTCCTACCCAAATTACAGAACTATGAGAAAAATAAATGAATAGTGTGGTTTGGGGACATAAGGTTTGAGATGGTTTGATATGCCTCAATAAATAACCAGAACTACTGGAAACACAGATGGCCACTATGAACCATTTTTAATAAATTTAGAGACTCACATCAGTGGACCAGACCGAAGGATGTACTAGGGAGTTGTTATGAATATTACTAGATTAATGTTATGATAGAGAATTCCTTCCTTAATGGAACCAGTCTGGAGAGAAGATAACAAGGGATAAGAAAGCATCTGAAGTGTCTTTTAAGTTGATTAATAGGCCAGTGAGATATTTAAAGGAGTCAGTCTACCTAGACTGTCAGCCCAATCTGCACTGTTTAAAATATACCTAATTATTTTATTCACTTATAATACCTTCTTATATCTTAAAAGTGCTAAATCTAACTAATTTGGAGCAATATATTGTTGAAATGGAAATAACAACAATGTAAGAATGTTGTAAGAATTAGGTGCCTTAGAGCAGGGATAGCAGATCAAGGGTCAACTCTGATTGCCTGGTGGCAGATGTAGACCCCCAAGTATTGAGGAAGAATGCAAACCATGGAAAGAGTACCTGGACTGATTAGTGATGCCAGCCATGGGCACAAAACTGAGACAGGGAGTTGCCACAATCAGATGCTTTCTTTCACAACCATAGACCTTGCGGCCAGCAGACTTCATAAGTACCAGAGAAGAGATAATTCAGCTCTGTGAAATGGTATCAAAGTAGTTCCAGGGGGTCAGGCTGTTCTCTAAACCGTAATCCTGACTAGGCAATTGCTGATGATTCCAATGAGGAAGAAATGGGAGAAGTAACCTAAAAATTAATGGCCACACAGAGGACTTTCCAAGTACCTTAGGTAAAAAGGGAATGTACAAAAGCTAGAAATAAAGGCACATAACCAAGGATCAACAAAAGAATGCAGAAATAATGGTGTCCAGAAGATTAATGCTGAGAATAAGCTGAAACTTGCAAATGCAAAAAGAACACTGAAATAACCTTTTAGTGTTAGGGACAAGAATAATAAAGAAAGGATAGGACTGTAATTTTATAGATGAAAGAAAGGTAGTCAAACTTATGAGGCATCCATCTTCTCTACCAAAACAATTCATCTTTCAACTGGAAAGGAAGAGGCAGATACTGGATACAGAAAGTAAAGTTGAAGCTCAGTGCAAAACTGGCACTTATAAGAACAAAACTAAGTATTCTAATTGAGTTCAGGAACTCTAATGAGAATTGCATCCTGGGAACTACAAGGTGATCAGCTAACTTCTATCAGTTATCTCAGTGGCATCACTAACAATGGGAAAATTCAAATTTTTCAAAATAATAAAAAATATTGATTGTACAAAGCATACATCAGTGAGTTTGATGTGACATGAAACAAGATTTTATAAGATATAAATAAAAGAAGCTAGTATGAGTTTTGTTAGAGCAAGCCTTGTTGGAAAAGCCTCACTTTATTTTGTCATAGCGTTTCTAGAGTAACAGATCAAGGAAACAAACAACATTGTGCCTCTGGATTGTAGTGAGCTTCTCAACCGTGTCTCAAGGCATCCTTCAAGACAAAACAAGAAACAGGAATAGTTAGATGGATTTATTAACTTGCTTAATGACTGCTTTTGCTATCTTTCTTCAGGGATGCTTCTCATGGCATGCAGTAGGGTCCTTCCCTCAACCATATTCCATTAAATTAATGGCAAGCTGATCACAAGCGTGAATGATTAGAAGCCAAGAAAACATCTTAACTTTGCATGAATTTTGTAAGCATCATAAAAAATTAACATGATGAGATAAACATAAATGTGGCACAATTTAACAGGCACATGTGCATCATTCTATGTTCTGAAAATGTCCATTGAATGAGAGAAATGATATCATGGTTAATTGTAAACTCAGTGATGAAGGTTCAAACTACAGTACCTACCTAATTCTATGTCCTTTGAAGTCCCAAGTAAATATACAGTCCGAATTTGAAAATCAAGAGTTGAACCTTCTGTCATCTAGAAGTCATCTCCTGCATCTATTGTCTCCAGATTTTAGGAATACTCTTATACTGTTGGTGGGAGTGTAAATTAGTTCAGCTATTTTGGAAGACAGTGTGGTGATTTGTCAAGGATCTAGAAACAGAAATACCATTTGACCCAACAATCCCATTACTGGGTATATACCCAAAGGATTATAAATCAGTCTATTATAAAGACACATGCACATGTATGTTCATTGCGGCATTGTTTACAATAGCAAAGACTTGGAACCAACCCAAATGCCAATCAATGATAGACTGGATAAAGAAAAGTGGCACATACACACCATGGAATACTATGTATCCATTAAAAAGGATGAGTTCATGTCCTTTGTAGGAACATAGATGAAGCCAGACACCATCACTCTCAGCAAACTGGCACAAGCACAGAAAATCAAACACCGCATGTTCTCACTCATAAGTGGGTGTTGAAGAGTGAGAACACGTAGACACAGGGAAGAGAACATCACACACTGGGGCCTATTGGGGAGTGTGGGGTGTTAGAGGAGGGATAGCAGGGATAATAGGAGAAATACCTAATGTAGACGATGGGAGATCGATGCAACAAACCACCACGGCATGTGTATACCTATGTAACAATCCTGCATGAACTGCACATGTACCCCAGAACTTAAAGTATAATAAAATAAATAAATTAATTAATTTAAATTTAAAAAAGAAGTCGTCTCCTTTCTGCCCCTTTTCCCAAGTAGGCAGACAGCCTCCCTTCAGGCTTCTTCACTAAATAGTTCTTTTTAACAAAAAGAGAGATGTGTGAATGAAAATAAAGCTTCAGATTGGTCCTGGTTAATCAAGATTTGGATTGATTTTTTTGCCAGTGACTATTTTTTTACTCTTCTTTAATACATTGAGTGAATGCTTCAAAAATTAACTAAGGAGACCAAGGGCAGCAGTAAACAAACACCGGGATTTCAGAATAATTATCTTCTCATGATACTTAAGAATCACAATAGTTAAGTGATATGGTTAGGCCTTGTGTCCCCACGGAAATCTCATCTTGAATTCTGCTCCCCATAATCCCTAAGTGTCCAGAGAGAGACCAGGTGGAAGTAATTGGATCATGAGGGCAGTTCCCCTCTCCTGTTCTCATGAGAGTGAGTGAGTTTTCACGAGATCTGATAGTGTTATAAGGGGCTCTTCCCCTTCACTCAGTACTTCTCCTTCCTGCCACCTTGTGAAGAAAGTGCCTTGCATCCCCTTTGCCTTCCACCATGATTGTAAGTTTCCTGAGGCCTCCCCAGCCATGCTGAACTGTGAGTCATTTAAACTTCTTTCCTTTATAAATTATTCAGTCTTGGGCAGTTCTTTATGGCAGTATGAAAATGGACTAATAAGATAATTGGATTATGATGTTTACTAAAATTCTCACAACTCGATTTGATGCCCCACCAAAAGCAGTGAGAATCATTAGATCGTTAGTAATGAGATACCTTCCTTTATTAATTAATTCATTAAAGTAATTATTACAACCAGTATGCGTCTTGTATAAAGTTAGAAAATACAGATCAATAAGAATGAGAAAATAAAAACATGAGACTTTTACAATAACACTAAGTATTGTGTATGTTCCGAGATTTTTCCCGTATTTAATATATATGTATACATATATATGTATATGTGTGTGTTAAAATATGTGTGTGTTTTTAATCCAAATTCAGATATCACACATGCATTTTGTAATCTATGTTTTTCCATTGCTAATCTCTACCTTTCCTACCCAAAAATATTTACTTTCCCTAATTCCTAACCTAGTTTTGTTTGCCCATTTGTATCAAAACATCTTTTGAAGATGAGCAGTTCAGACCGGGTCCAATTCAGGATCACGTGACATCTGCTTGCTCTGTCTATTACCCCTCTTCTAATCTAGCACATCCCCCCCTCCAATTGGGTTTTATGACATTGACTCATAGGACTGCTTTCCTGCAGCTAAAGACTTAAAGGATTCAAGTTAAAAATTTTTGGCTTGAACACACCATAGGTGATATATTGCATCACAATGGAGACATATACTATCTGGTTGCCTAATAAAAATACTAATTTTTTTAAGTAGATAGGGTTGGTGGCTAATAAAATGGTTTACACTGAGAAAAAATATAACATTAACCCAAAAGAAATCATTGAAAGATTTGGAAACAAAATTTAGTGATGAAGACAGAAAAGAGAGTGACTGAAGGATTAACAACTCTAAAGTGGGGGCGTAAAAACAGCCCTTACATTTTTTCCTACGTCTGTGTTCACAGTGATGTATCAGACATCAAACAGAAGAAGCTTCTCAGATTTATCACTGGGAGAAGTGTTTCTTCCTGAAGATGAAATAAGTACGAAGGATTAGGGAGACAACAGCTGTCCAAGCCTGTCTACATAATTTATAAAGAAGGATCATTAATTTTTAAAAATAAATTTTCTTTGATAGTAAGAGTTAAGGATCTGGTTAGAATGTAAAATGCTTGCCACGTGAGCCTGGGACAGAGTGACCTCAGTAACAGAGAACTCAAAGTGAGGTGTCCTCTTTTACATTCATGCATTTGTTGTCAGGCAGAAATTATGTTCTCTGAAATACCAGATAAGTTCAGAGGAGGTTATAAAAGATGATTCCATAATCCTTTCTCCAACCTGTGAGTTTCGGTAAGCTGGAGACTTTCAGCAGTTCCCCAGGGGTCTAGGTCAGGATTTAATGTGTGTAGGAAAATGGGCCCCAGATGGCCTGAGCTGAGCTGGGACGATCATCTCTGCTCAGTTAGGCTTTTTGCCTGTGAGGACTTCAGGTGCTGGGTTAATAGGAATAGATCCAGAAAACCAAGAAGGAAGAAGGCTGCTATTTAATCTAAAAGAATAAAATAAAATAAGGTAATAGCTTCAGGGAGGAAGAGACAAGAAAAGATAAGGTAGCTGTGTTTGGAAGAGCCAGGCAAGCCTTACACAGCTGCACAGCCAAGCAGCCATTTGTAATAATTCCATAATCCACATGCCAGAAACACACGCCTCCCACCTAGGAGAAGAGGAAAGTAATGCCCCTGGAGGCTCAGAGATAGATGTCTCACATCAGAATCAAGGAATAAGATGATTGTACATTTGGTTGGGATAAATGGAAGAATGCAACAACAAAGGAGATTTTCCCTTCTTAGAAATTGGGAACTGAGTATCACTCATCTTTATTTCCTGCTGACTTTCTCAGTTGGTTCTGAATGCTATGGCTGGTCCAAAAACATTATTTACCTTTCATGAAAAGAGGAAACAGATCTCTGTCCTGACCAGGCTGATAGGTCTGTGGACACATGCCTAGGGACATCAGAGACACCAGGAAACAATGCTAAGAAGCCGCATGTACTGAGGATTGTCCCAAGTTAATAAGATGCCTTTCCTGCCCCTGAAAAGGTTGTGTCTAGAATCTCAACAGTCTATAGTCCTTATATAGTCTATAGGTCCCTTGTACATCTATCTAAGGTTATTTCATGGGTCTGGCAAGCAATATTTGAAAATTGTGACTTAATTGTAAAAGAGTTTTGAAAATATTTTTAATGCACTGGAATGATATCTTTGAAGATTTAATGGCTATCTTTACTCAGAAATTTTCTTCTTTTTTTTTTTTTTGAGACAGAGTTTCGCTCTTGTTACCCAGGCTGGAGTGCAATGGCGCGATCTCGGCTCACCGCAGCCTCCGCCTCCTGGGTTCAGGCAATTCTCCTGCCTCAGCCTCCTGAGTAGCTGGGATTAAAGGCACACGCCACCATGCCCAGCTAATTTTTTGTATTTTTAGTAGAGACAGGGTTTCACCATGTTGACCAGGATGGTCTCGATCTCTTGACCTCGTGATCCACCCGCCTCGGCCTCCCAAAGTGCTGGGATTACAGGCTTGAGCCACCGCGCCCGGCCTACTCAGAAATTTTCTAGTTTATCTTCACAAGCAGCTAGGCCATTCTGGGCTCATAGAATCAGGGGAAAGGAATAACAAGGAAGGAAGCCAAAGAATTCTTTCTGGCTCTGTTTGCAAAAGCCTCATCCCTTGGAGGAATAAAAGCACTTCTAGGGATAGATAGAATGCTTGAGAGAAATATAAGGGAGATAGTAGTACATTTTCTGCCTATCAGACAAAGGTGCCCCAAATGAAACAAAAAGATAGAGAATAAAGTAGATAAGAAGCTAAGGAGAATAGAGAGGTGAGGGGTCATTTGACAGAAACAAGAGTGTTTTAGCAAAGAGCTGCATTGAGGGGCTTGTCTGAGCACCCAGGAGCCATGTGGGAGCGGATTCAGCATCCAGGTTAGCCTACCCTTCACTGCAATGAGCACTGAATAGGTGACCCATGCACAGTGATCTACAGAGGACTGCACTTTGTATCTAACACTTCTCTGACAATCATCAAAGAGAAGTGATGCCAACCTATGCCTAAAGAAACTACTTGCTTGTAATTTCCTAGAAATCTATAAATCTTGAAGAATTACTGAAGTAGTAGTAATAGCATTGGGGAAAAAAAGTCCCCAGGACCCAATCAGGAGCTGAGCAGAGCCAGCAGAATATCTAAGCCAGGATAGTGAAGAACACAGCCTCACAATCTGAAGTTGGGGCTCTTCAGATTAGGGAATTTATAAATCTGATGTGATGTAAATTAGAACATGAGCTGGTAGCTCCCATAGCCTAGAGCCGAGCATTTTCTCTCTCATTTTCTTAGCATTATTTGGGACAGGCCTTAAATTGCTAGATTAATACAACGGGATAGAAATCAATACATTATAATGGTGAGGACTCCTATTGGGTTTGATGAGGCTGGAAAAAGGTCAGATACTTTATTAAAGCAAATTAGAATGCGCAGTTTTGAGCTAGATGGACCAGCAAATCATCATTTGATTCAAAGATGAATCAAATGAAATTTGTTGTGAAGTCTACTCATCTACTGACCCTAAAATAAACTGGTCCAAGAGAGAAAATACAGCCATTTTGAAATGCTGCCTAGGGCACACAACCTGTCTTGAATTCATAACATTTTATAGCTCGTATGGCATAGACAGAGTGGTGTGTTAGTTTTCTAGAGCTGCCAAAACAAATTACCACAAACTTGTTAGCCTAAAACAATGGAAATTTATTCTCTCAGAGTTCTGAAGGGTAGAACCCCAAAATCAAGGTGCCTGCAGGGCCGTGCTCTCTCTAAAGGCCCTGAGGAAGACTCATTTCTTGCTTCTTCCTAGCTTCTGGTGGCTCCCAATTGTAGCTGCATCATTGCATTCTCCGCTTTTATTTTTACATGGCCTTCATCCCTGGATGGCTCTGTATGTGATCTTCCCTTTTTTTTTTTTTTTTTAATTTTTGAGATGGAGTCTTACTCTGTTGCCAGGCTGGAGTGCAGAGGCACAATCTCAGCTCACTGCAACCTCCCTCTCCCGGGTTCAAATGATTCTCCTGCCTCAGCCTCCTAAGTAGCTGGGACTACAGGTGTGCACCACCATGCCTGGCTAATTTTTTTGTTTTGTTTTTTTGTTTTCTATTTATTTATTTAATTTTATTTTTTTGAGACAGAGTCTCACTCCATCACCAGGCGCCAGGCTGGAGTGCAGTGGCGCGACCTTGGCTCATTGCAACCTCTGCCTCCCAGGTTCAAGCGATTCTCCTGCCTCAGCCACCCGAACAGCTGGGACTACAGGTGTGCGCCACCACGCCCAGCTAAAATTTTTGTATTTTTAGTAGAGATGGGGTTTCACCATGTTGGCCAGGATGGTCTCGATCTCTTGACCTCGTGATCCACCCTCCTCGGCCTCCCAAAGTCCTGGGATTACAGGCATGAGCCACCACACCTGGCCCCCTGTCATTGGATTTAGGGCCCACTCTAATCCAGTATGACCTCATCTTAACTAATTACATCTGCAAAGATCCTATTTACTAATAAGAACATGTTCTGAAGTTACACATAGACATGAATTTTGGGAGTACACCATTCAACACACTACAAATAGAAAACAGCAATAGCACTGCAATAGGTCCTTGAGGGCCCTCTAATGTGCCCATGTTACACTTTAGTCATTGTATTGTGAGACCATGAGCCAAGGCATGCAGGAAGCCTCTAGAAGCTGAAAAAGGCAAAAAGGACAAATTCTCTCCTAGAGCCCTTGGTAGGAACACAGTCCGGCTGACATCTTGATTTTAGCCCCGTGAGACCCCCCTCAGATTTCTGACCTCCAGAGTCATAAGAACAAATCTGGATTATTTTAAGCCACTAAAATTTGTGGTAATTTGTTACAGCAGAAATAGTAAACTAAAACAATTTTAAAAATTTAAGCCAGTTTAAACACCTAAAAATGAAGTGTTTACATTTCCCAGGGTAGATAGCAGCTCCTGAACAGGGATATGATAAACCATCTGAAAAGATTACTCAGCAGTTGAGGATAAACATGAAGAGGTATATGCCAGAGGCAGGGAGATGTTCAAGAAAGTCATTGGATTCACTCATATTTTCTTCATTGAGATAATCACGTGGAACAAAGAAAGCTTTCCATTGTAGTACCTCTGTATACCTGACGGCTCTCTGTTTCCAGCAACTCAAACTACAAAAGTTTACATGCGCTGAGGTGCTATGAGTATCTGGGAAAGGTTTCATGTTGAAACATTGGCCTTTAGCCACCTGGGTAAGAAAGACTAAGCTGGCATTGGCACTGCCTATTGGCAGCCAGTGTAAGCTCTCAGGTTGAAAGAGTGGGCCAAAGGCAGGGTGGAGAAGGAAGGGAAAGTGGAGGGTGCAAAGGTAGATTCCTGGGAGCCGTGAACAAAGGCACCAAGGCAAGGAGCCAGGTATATCACTCCTACCTGTAAGGACATGGCAGGGAGACAGGGACGTGGCATAGCAAGCATTCTCTTAGCTGCTGCTTCTGAGCCAAACTCTTCTTCTGTTTCGTAGATGAGAATAAAGACAACCTTGAAAACAGTCCAGGAAAATAAAAAGCCTGGACAAACAGGAGGGTTTGTTGCTGTTCTCATTACTCTGCCATTGTCTTCATGATAATCAGTTCTTCATGGCTTCTTCATGCCTCTAATCAACAGACATACATGTGGACATACAAAACCAAGAATCTAGTCCAGTAAATTTGAGGGGCTTCTCGGTACCTCACCACAACTACCTTCCGTTAATTAATGTGCAAATCTTTGAAGAAATTATTTGAAACATTTATAAAAGTTATGATTGGGAAAAACAAATAATAAAGAAAGGGAAGGAAATTTTGAGTTTATGTTTGTCACTAAGTTCAATGAGATGAAAAAATATGTCAACCATTAAATAGGTAGGGGAAGCAGTGGGTATTTGGGGTAAAATATCACAATAGATCAGCTATCAGCTATTGTCGTCAAGAACCTCCAAGATGATGACATGCTGCATGAGTTGACATTGTAAGCCTACAGAGTTGAGGTGCTTTCAAATTGGCCATTCCCTGACTCAATGAAATCTCTGCAGAAAATACCTAACAAATATTTATTGAATCCATGCACAGTGCATGACACTGCCATGGAGCTATGGGGCAATGCAAAGATAGAAAAACAAACTTGGTCCTAGAACTCAAGGAATTTACAGCTTTTGGAGACTATCTTTGCTTTCCCTAAGGAACTCACATGTTTTTTCTTTATGGGCATATATAGGAAACAGGTAATTATTATTTGTTTTGCTCTGACCACTAGAAACATTTAAGTTCTCTGCTAAATGTCAGATCTTGTGACCTAAAAATCTGTTTTAATTTCCCCACCTCTCCCGCAGATTTTTTTTTTAATTTCAACTTTTATTTTAGATATAGGAGGTACATGTGTAGATTCGTTACATGAAAATACTAAGTGATTCTGAGGTTTGGAGTATGGATCACATTACCCAGTTAGTGAGCATAGTATTCAACAGGTAGTTTTGGGTACTATAAGTAGCTGTTTCCCTCTACCCTCTAGTAGTCCACAGTTTCTATTATTCCTGTATTTTTGTCTATATCTGTTCACTGTTCAGCTCCCTCTTATCAATCATAACATGCAATATTTATTTTTTCATTCCTGCCTTCATTTGCTTAAGATTATAGACTCCAGCCCCATCCATGTTGCTGCAAAGGACACGATTCCATTCTTTTTTATTGTTATGTAGTATTTCATGGTATAAATATGACATATTTTATTAATCCAATCTACCACTGATGGGCGCCTGGGTTGATTCCATGTCTTTGCTATTGTGAATAACCTAGCAATGAACATACAAATGCAGGTGTCTTTTTGGTAGAATGATTTATTTTCTTTTGGGTATATACCCAGTAATGGGATTGCTGGGTTAAAAAGTAACTCTGTTTAAGGTTCTTCAAGAAATTTCCAGACCGCTTTCCACAGTGGCTGGACTCATTTACATTCTCACCAACAATGTATAAGCATTCCCTTTTCTCTGCAGGCTTACCAGCATCTGTTTGTTTTTTTTGACTTATTAAAAATTGCCATTCTGACTGGTGTGAGATAGTATCTCACTGTGGTTTGATTTGCATTTCTCTAATGATTAGTGTCACTGAGCATTCTGTCACATGTCAAAGGCTCTTAGAATTGATAAATGACTTTAGTAAAGTTTCAGGATACAAAATCAATTGTACAAAAATCAGTAGCATTTCTATACATCAACAACATCCAGGCTGAGTGTGAAATCAAGAACACAATGCCACTTACAATAGCCACAAAGAAATCGAACACCTAGGAATATAGATAACCAAGGAGGTTAAAGATCTCTACAAGGCAACCTACAAAACACTGCTGAAAGAAATCAAAGATGACACAAATAAATGGAAAAAATATTTTGTACTCATTGATAGGAAAAATCAATATTATAAAAATTGCTGTGCAGCCCAAAGCAACTTACCGATTCAATGCTATTCCTATCAACTACCAATATCATTTCTCACAGCATTAGAATAAAAATTATTCTAAAATTCACATAGAACCAAAAAAGAGCCTAAATAGCCAAAGCAATCCTAAGGAAAAAGAATAAAGCAAAAGGCATCACACTACCTGACTTCAAACTATACTATGAAGCCACAGTATTCAGAAAAGCTTGGCACTGGTACAAAAACAGACACACAGACCAGTGAAACAAAACAGGAAACTCACACCTACAACATCTGATCTTTGACAAAGCCAACATAAACAAGCAATGGAGAAAGGACTCCTTATTTAATAAATGGTGCTGGGATAACTGGCTAGCCATATGCAGAAGATTGAAGCTGGACCCCTGCCTTTCACCATATTAAAAAAATCAACTCAAAATGGATTAAAGATTTAAATGTAAGATCTCAAACCATAAAAATCTTGGAAAACAAACTAGGAAATACTCTGTTCAACATTGATTTTGGCAAAGAATTTTTGGCTAAGTCCCGAAAAGCAATTGCAACAAAAACAAAAATAGACAAGTGGGACCTAATTAAACTGAAAAGCTTCTACTATGTTGATAACAAAAGAAACTATCACCAGAGAAAACGAACAACCTACATAATGGGAAAAATATATTTGCAAACTGTGCATCTGATAAAGGCTTAATATCCAGAATCTGTAGAGAACTTGAACAAATTAATAAGCAAAAAACAAATAACCCCATTTCAAAATGGGACCTGAACAGATACTTCCCCAAAGAAGATATGTAAGTGGCTATCTCTCAGATTTCAATCCCTATTTTATCCATGATTTTGTGCAATCTATTGTTCATCTGCAGTCATGAGAATAGAAAAGTACTTACGTGTACGGAGGGCTGAGACATGTTCTTATAGAAAGATGTAAGTGCTACAGTAGAGGTTCACATCAGGGAAGGGAAAGGGTTTAGATGAGAAAAATATCAGGTTAATTTGGATAGAAGCAGGGACATCCTGTAGAGGAAATGATATTTAGAATAGAGGTTGCAAACTCAGAAACCTAGAGGGAACTGGCAAGCAATGCTAATAAAATAAGTAGACATGGAAGAGATGGAGGTGAATGGTAGGGTTCATGAATGCTCTAAAGATGGCGACCAACTCTGAAGCTCCAGCTTTTAAGGCACAATTTGCCCATAGATTATATTATGCTTGAAAATTTGGACTCCGAGGAGGGTTACAGTATCTCCCGCTGGGACCTGCCACCCACATCTGGGCAATAATGCTGGCATTTGAGGTGGCAGGCAGGATGCCTGTCTTCTAATGTATTTGGGTGAGTGGCTGAGCCAGCCAAGGGGAGGTTGAATGATTAAGTCAGAAATGGGATTCTTGATAAACTGAAGACTTTATTTGGGAATCAAAAACCTTAAAAAATAGTCTTTTTATTGCTGAACTGTGTATTTTCCCTGAAAAGTATGTATTTTTTCCCAGCAAAATTTTGCTGGGGGTTATGGTATTGAAGAATGAACAGAGATGAGTAAGTGGAGGTGTTATGTAAAGGCATTCTGTACTCAAAATCTGAAGACCTGCAGCAGATTTAAATTCCAACACCTGGTATAACCTTTTTAAAGATTGTGAAAATATCAAAATGTACATGAATCAAGTTTTAATATACTGTACGATGGGTGGATAAGGCTGTCCATTGTACCATTTGTTTGAATTCTCAGGCATGGTTTGGCAGTGCGAAAACTCTGTAACATTAACAAATTCAATAAAAAGTAAATATATAGAAAAAAAAAGAAAATTCATTAAATCACTCACAAATTACAGAATGAGTGTTTGAATCCCAAAAGAATAATACATACATAAGCATAGGTGCTGTGACATCAGTTTGGTTTTTACTATGCTATGTCATATTCTTTTCCCAGTTTTGTGCCAGTCAGTAGAGCTAGAAAATTTTTTTTAAATGATTTCATAGTCATTACTCCTGAGAACCAAGGAAGTTGGATCCTTGTGAGTTAAAGTGCATTTTATGCTATTCTTTGGTATATTGCATCACCAAACTACAAGTGAGGAACAACATCTCCTGCAAAAAAACACCATAGGTCCCATATGGATGCCATCTGCCATTAGCAGATGACTATAGGAGGGCTTCAGATTTTAACCAGGATTGCTATGGTGGTGAGTCAGAAATGCATCAAGTCATCATCAGGCAATTTCTAATAAAATAGTGTACAAAAATAGACAGGAGAGCAGAGAAAGTAAGAAAAGTAGCGGGAGCCCCCAAAAGGATATTGTTGGCTTGCAACAATACCCTGGGATAAACTGAACCAACATTTGGGATATGGGCAGTAAATTCCATTTTGGCAGCCTGGTCAGGGCCTGAAATGTTGCTTCTAAATATCAAATTAACAGCAAACCTTGGTCTCCAATTTCTTCTGAACTTCACTCCCCTAAGTTTCACATCTGACAGTTTCACTACACCAAGGCGTTTGGGAAACAGAAGCTTCTTGATGGCATTTGAAATCTAACATTTTACTCAAATGTGCACTGTACAATTCAGTCAATTGTTTAACAGAAACCAGGTACAAGGGTCAGCAAACCTGGCTCGGCTATGAGGCTACTGAAAGAGTCCAAGTTTATAGATTAAAAAAAAAATCTAAAATAAACTGCGATTGGATTTCAAGGGTTTAAATGAACTCGACAATGAAGCAACCTGATAAAACCACCTTGAGAAAGAAAAGCAAGAGAGGAATCAGAATTCTCTAGTGATAACTGAAGTCATTTTGTGCCAGAAAGAATGATCCAGTGAAACTGTTAGAATCTAATCAGGATGAACATTTGCATGTTAAAGGGCTCAAATCTACAGTTCCCTTCTGTAAAATTAACATTTTCTGTCTTTTAAAGAGAGTACTAGGTCACAAATGGAGTAATTAAATAACTGTTCTTTCTTTCTTGACTGATCCCCAACCCTCAGCCCCCACGTTGTTTTCATGACAGAGCCCTATGCAGTGAGAAGTGGGAAGCTTGTGAAAAGACATTCCATGAGAGTAGAAATTTGCTTGCATCTGGTTTAATTTTTTGGCTTCTTTTCACCGATTACCATTGTGTGGTCTGTTTTTAGAAAACTGGAGAAGACAAGAAGACTCCCCAAAGTTAGAGCTCTGGTGTCTGAGGGTTGGAGTGATTTCTATGGACAAGGGAAAGCAACTTATTGTCATATGTGTTATGATCAAGCCGTCTGTGAATAAAGACCACACTGGACTATAAAGAAAACTGTCCCAAATCCAGGGAAATTAACTTGTGGTGCTGGTAGGGGAGAGGGAAGTACGCTATTATACTACTGAGGAAACATCTGTGGCTTATACAAATTGGTTTAGAAGACTGACTGGTAGTAGAGTCCCTTAGGAACAGATTGATCTCACAAGCAATATATTTATTTTAAAAAGAAAATGTTTACTAAAGTTTCCAACTTCTGCCACTTGACAAGGCATAGCCCTAAAGGTAACAGGTACAAGTGGAATAGACATAAATAGAACAACTCACATAATTTCAAATGGGAGGATGAACATGACTCCAAAAGAACAAGGTGTGTTGTGGCTTGGCTGCCTTTCCTAAGAGATTATTCCCACTTTCCCAGTTACTTTCTAAGCTGAGCTACTTAAGAGGGAAGTGAAATTTTTTGGTGACAAAGGCAGGGAGAAGGAAAAATAGAAATATTTCCCAAAAGGCTGATAGACTGAATGTGGTCAATGAAATTATGCTGGGTATTGCTTATTCAGGCTCTTGATGTGGCTTTCTCCACTCCTGGCTGAATCAGGTCAGTGCTGCTTCTGCAACCACCAGAGAAAAGGCATGAAAAACTGGGAACTGCAAGTGAAACAGAACTGGAAGTATAGTCCTGTGGAGCAAACCTAACATCTAGGTCCTTGAGTAGCTCTTAAGTATTTCACAAGACCTATGAAAAACTATGAAGAGAAAACAATACTGTTACAAATTAGACTTACATAATTGTCAAAAGCAATATTGTCATTTGACAAAGTTTAAATCAGAGCACAATTTCCAAAGTCTTTACCTAACCAAACTTTGGGATAATTCACTAGGCATGAAATTCATCGTTTAAAACCTACCAAAATTTTAGGATAGAAAAAGAGTTCCATCTTTTTAACCAATAACATTGCTGTATTCTGGCTCCTATCACATTTTTTTTTTGTCTGGAAAAAATGAGAAGTAGTAATACATTTGGAAAGTGCTTTGTAAATTCTGAAAGAATGCTGACATAAAATAGGTTTTTAAAATAATTTTTGGTCAGGTCAACCACTCTAAATTTAGTTTCTTGTTATCAGCCTTGTAAAACATTTCTGGAAGTGGTTGTTCAAGCTTTCTATGATTCTGTGATATTTATTGAGCAGTGGCCACATACCAGCTATTGCTTTCAGTCCTAGGAATACAGCAATAAATAAAGCAGGTAAGGCTTCTGCTCTTGCGGAGTTTGCATTTAATGTATGGGAGAAGGGGAGAGAAATAAACAAGAACACCAACATGAATAAGCTGAATTAGAAGAGTGTTAAGTGCAATAGGAACATCAACAAGGTGATGTGAGAAAGAATGAATGGGATGAACTACTTTACTTACGTGGTCAGGGAAAGCCTCCTTTACAAAACATCATTTTAGCTGAGATTTTAATGTTAAAAGGAGTCATCAGTGGTGACAATGAGATTACTGTTTTGAAAGGTATCAAGTCTAGTGTAACTAGAATCTAGAAAACCACAGGAAGAGTGGCACGAGAAGAATTCAGAGTTATAGAGTAACCAGATGGGATAAGATCTGGTAAAGTAGAAGAGGGGGTTTGGGTTATTAAGAACAATGAAAAAGCCATTGAGTATTTTAAGCATAGGATAGTACAATTTGATTTATGCTCTTTAAAGATCAGTTTGGAAGTATTTTGGCATAGTTGATTAGGTTGTCTAGGATCAGTCTTCCCACTGAGAAAAGCTAGAAAAGGAGCAATAAGACTAACCCCTGACTTCTTAACAACGAACACGTGAAAGCCAGAAGAAAATGGAATGACACTTTTAAAATGCCAATACACAATCATTGTCATCTTTGAATTCTATATCTACTTTTATTCCACTTGTAGGTATATGCCTAAAAGAAATGCACACATCTGTACACGTGTACACATACACATGCATGTATGCGCGCACACACACACACACACACACGTTCACAGCATATTCTTCATAATATCCCAAACTGGAGACAAACAAAAAGTCCATTATTAGTAAATTAGATAAATAAATCCAGGTATACACATATATTAGAACACTAATGATAGAACTAAATAAACTTCTGGTATACACAACAACATGGTTAAATTCTATGTACATAAAATTCATCAAAAATGAAAGAAAAAGACATTTAAGCAAGCAAATACAGAGACAATTTGTCACCAACCAATGTCAAAGGAAATACTAGAAGGTATTCTTCAGGCAACAACAAAATAATTGCAGAAGAAAGCTCAGAGATTCAAGAAGCCACATACAGCAAAGGAAATGGTGAATATGTTAATCAATTCAATGAATATTTATAGTGTAAAACAGTAATATAAATGTCTCCTAATGTTCATATATATATAATTAAAATGAATGGCAACTATAGTACAAAAGTCTAAAGGGAATAGAGATAAGATATGCTGAGAATTTCACATTGTTCATGGCCAAAAATAGATAAGATTTCTTGAAGAATAAGAAAAAGAGGAAGAAAATGAGAAGAAAAAGGAGGAATGTAGACAAGGAAGAAAAAAGAGAGAGTAGGAAAACTTAATTTATTCAATCAAGGCTCATTCTATAGGTATAGTAATTGATATAGTGTGGCATAAGTTCAAATATAGACAAAAAGACAACAGAGCAGAATAGTGTGTCTAGAAACAGACCGATGGATACAAAGCCCTTGATTTATGATGAAAGTCATGCTCAGAGTAGTGGGGAAAGAATTATCTCCTTTGTAAGAATGATGGTTCAGTTGAGTATCTACAGGGGTAAAAAAGTTGAAACTTTACCTCTTATTTCACACCATACATGAAAATGAATTTCCTAGTGGATTGCAAATCTACAGAATATCTCTATAAACTTGAAATAGAAAAGCATTTCTTAAATAGACATTTAAGAAAAAAGCTCTAACCATCTCACAATGCCCCATAGTTAGAAAATGTGAAGGCTGAGACTGAAACAAAGACTAACTCTGAAGTCATCACCTTTAACTACCATGTGACACCACCTCCCCAGGAAGAGAGGAAAGAGGTGTTCTAGTTATGTATAGCTGCATAACAACTTAGATTAAGACAGCAATCATTTTATTATGTCATAGTTTTTATGGGTCAGAAATACAGAAAGCCTTTCAGCTCAGGATCTTTCATGCCACTGTGGTTGAACAGTGCCTGGAACTGGGACAGCTGAGGTGGGGTGGGGGGAATTAAAGTAGCTGGAAGTTGGTCAAGCACTTACATCTCTCTAGGTTGTCTCAGGACCTCTTTGTGGGATCACACCACATGAGCTATGTTGGTCTCCCTCACAGCATGAAAGTTTTGGGAGAGTCAAACTGTTTACATGGTAACTGAAAGTTCCAAGGGAACCAGGTGAAAGCAATGTCACTTTCCATGACAGCCTCAGAAGTCACATAACATCACTTTCGCTGTCATCACAAGCCTAACTATACTCAAGTGGAGGGAACATCATCTCCCAACTCTTAATGGGAGGAGTGTCAACACCACATTGTAAGAGCATGTGGGACAGGAGATATTGTTGCAGCCATCTTTGCAAAATAAAATGTGCTAAACATGAAGAAGAGATTAGACAGTGAAGAAAAAGGAAGAGATACAAAAGAGGAGGCAAAATATGTGCAACTAATATAAAAATACTCATTCAGCAAGTAATTGTAAAACACTGCTTGAGTTGGACACCACTAAGAAGTATGAGTACATCGATAAGCCCAAAGTGGTCCCAGCCCTAAAAACAGAATTTTCTAGATGAAAAGGTTATGTATAAAACAGAGAGGAAGGATTTAGGAGCTCTTATACAAGGACAACAAGATTCATGGCATCTTATGATGTAGGACAAGAGCTGGCATACTATGGACTGTAGACCAAATCCAGCCTACCACTTACTTTTCTGAATACAGTCTTATTGGAACACAACCACACCCACTCATTTACATAATTCCTCCAGCTGCTGTGTGCTACAAAGGCAGTGTTGAGTAATTGGGACAGAGACCTTATGGCCCTCAAAGCCTAAAATATTTACTATTTGGCTTTTTACCAAAAAAAAAAAAAATCTCCACTTCTCGAGTAGAATATTGCGCATCCACTTCAAAGAGTGGATAGAGAAAGAATTCCTTGATTTCTTTATCTGTAAAAGAGTGGATCAAAATCCATGATGTTTTACTCCAGAAATGAATAATGTTTTTACTACAGAAGTGGACAAATGTTCAGAATGGAACGGAAGCCAAAAGGGAGTCCCAGATTTGTAGCATAGTATAGAGGAATGCACACGGGTCCCTGATTTAGGAAAATGAGATTATTGGCCAACCACTGGGTAGCTCCATGATTTTGAGGGCATTTCTCCATCTCTCCAAGTCTTAGTTTCCTTAGGAAAAATCTTAGTTGTTCTTTTAGTGCCTGGGATTTTGTTACAAATCAAGTAAGATAATGTATAAACAAATGCTTTGTACACTCTGAAATGCTAAGCACACATTCTGTCACCTTTTCCTCTCCTTTCTTCTCAATAAAGCTTTGTTGATGATCTTTTATTTCTTCTGTATTTTTATAGTCAGGACATAATTTTCTTCTTTTATAACTTTCAATTAGCACATTTTTTTTCTATTTTTGATAACTGAAATTCTTATTCTACGATCTTTGGTTCTTTCTTGCTTCAAGACACTAGAAATGATTCTTTACAAATCCTGACTTCTACAACTACTCTCACTTCTCTAAATCCTTCTCTAACAGAGTCCTCACTCTTCTCTCTTTCAGTCTGAAATGATTTTCCTTGCCTATTTTAACCTTTATTCCCACTTTTCTACATATTGTCCTGCTTATATAATGGAGATAGAGAGAGATACTGGTGGCAAGAGGTCCCTAAATACTCTGATTCTTTTTGATAAAGTTCCATGATGGTTCCACAGTCGCTAAAGTCCTAGAAGATGCATGTTAAGAAGTCCTGAGAAAATCCGCAGTAGATATCCTTGGCAATCTCTTTCAAGTCTATGAACTCATGATACATTGACCAGGACAATTCAGCTAAACTCATCACATGCCAATGAGTCTAAACCACACTGTCATTAATTATGCCTTCCTTTTCTGCATTATTTCACATCACCATATTGGCTGCCAATCCATCTTCAACCAGGGAAAATTGGCACCAATAATCTCCTCCTCCATCTTCCTCTCACTCAGCATCTTCTATACAATTTATAATCTCCAAAAGATTGGACTATTCAGGGAAATCTGGCCACGTGGAATTTGAGTAGTTATAAAACATCCATATTGAAATTTCTCATTCAAAGGAGATAACTTTTAATAATAACTTCACCCCTCCATTCAGTTGAAACTTTCAGTTCTTGCACTTCTGAGCCAGTTGGTCATTTAGCATACATTCCATGCACAGAAAATGTTTCTGTACCAGAAACCTCACTAAATAACTATGACAATAAGCTCAAGAATGTTATGACCAAGGACACAAACAGAGCAGGAGGATTTCAGGAGTTCTTCCAGGGAGAACCACAGTATGATTCCTGGTATTTCATGGTGCAGAATAACCGGAAAAGTAACCGGAGGATAATACAACAGGAGAATGCCAAAATTTAGACAGCAATACTAAACTAGTTGAGTAAGTGAATGATAAATAATAAGACTCTTGTGGACAGAATGTAATATCAGATGAGGGCCATTGGGAAATGGGTGGCAATGTATTTGTGCAAACAGGGTAAAGGAAAAGCATCTAGGAAGAGTTTAAAGGGGAGCTAGATCAGATGTCATGTGTTTTTTAAATACCTTAAGTAGGAAAAAGTTTAACCTATGTAATAAACACATAGTGTTGCAAATTCCTCATGAAATTTCTTTAGAAGAAACTCTTTTTGGCTCTGGCTACATTACAGGATTGAGCAACACTTTTAACTTGAAGCAACTTTTATGAAATTGGACATTTATTGAACCTTGAAAATGGTCAATTACATGCTTTGTTGAATGAATGAATTTGTGTCCTGGCCAAAAAAACACCTAGGTCAAAGAGAAACACTCATGTAGCATTGCAATTTGTTTGTATGTTTTCTATTTTTCACTTCTGTGTGTCATGCTTAGTAATGTCTGTTTTAGTTCTGTGACTCATAACTCTGTTCCTTAAGATATTCATGGGGTATGCAAGAAAAAGAATGATATGATGTCAGAATTACTTATTAAATTGTAGAATCTTAGACCTCAAGCAGCCCTAGAAATTACCTAGCCCCATGGTTTCAGAACAGTCATGGTTTCAGAACTTAAGTTCTTACCAGTGCTGTCCAAGATTAAATCCTAACAAGCCCATCTCAAAATAAGAAAAATGAGGAGGATATTTGCATATGAGCATTCTTGTGTGTGTGTGTGTGTGTGTGTGTGTGTGTGTGTGTGTGTGTGTGCCTGTGTGTGTGATGTTTGCCAATTCTTGTTTCTTGCAAAAGACTGCCTATTATTAAAATGCCCTTTCTCTTTTGAAGTGCTCATTATAGCAGATGTTAGTTGTGTGCGTGTGTTTGTAATACCTTCATTTGGCAAACTAAAATTATAGCAATACTCTGTTTGCCTTACCCAACCCCCGCCAAGTTTTTGAAATGTTACTAGAAAAGCACATGTAATCTGAAAATCATACTTCCCTTCCTTCCCAGATTATTCTGCCTAACTAAAAGCCAGTTGTGCTAATACAGAAATCTCAAGAGACAATTTGGGAAAGAGTTTCCTATAAAGTTAGCAGAGGGAAAAAAAATGTAAAATTTCTCCCCACCCCATTCCATTTTCTTCTCCCACAAAGACTCAGAATCCATTCCTAAATCTTGAATTTTCTCCTTTGGAGAAACTCTGGGCATGCCAGCCCCTCCTTCACATTCCTGGAATCAGCTGCAGTTTTTTGTGGGTGGATAGGAGACTATGGCCTTCCTGTTGAATCAGTGAAGAGGCAATTGTTAAATGGTACCCAGGCTCCTGGGAGGAAGAAAAAAATGGCATACCCAGAACTATTTCAGGGATCAGGCTCAACTAGTATGAAAAATTCAACCCTAAGTGCTTCTGCAGTCCATCAGAACAATGATATTGGAGACCAGGTCACTTTTTCTATCTCTTTCCTTACCTACACTGAGCATGTTTACAAGAAGATAATATTCAAGAGCACTCTCTCAATGCTAATGGAATACTATCATTGCATCCTGAATGACATGAGGCCAGAGGAAAAGGAAAGAAAATTAGAAGATGTTTTTACCTTGGTTCAATATCTGCCAAGTACCAGTGGACCAATACAGATATTTTAATTTTCACTTGTTGAAAACATATTCAAAGATGACAGATTCCTAAGGACCCAAAAGAACACATTACGGATAAACTAGTAAAAGTAAATGGGAGGTAATCCACCCTCTAAGAGTAGATCATGAATTGTTGTCCTTCCTATTCAAAGATGACCTTGCGGTGTTTACCACAAAGTGCAAGTGTGACCAATCAGAAGTCCCTCCCCATGTTACTCCAGAAAGGCAGTTTGTAGCTTTATAGCTGCTGGCATTCAACACCCAAACTACACAATGTGTTATCTCTGGGTTTTGGACACTAGACTTTTCAATGTCTCGTTTAGTTATTTAGCAATTATTTATTAAATAACTACTATATGCCACTATATGGTAATACAACGATTCATAAGACACAGCCTTTGCCCCTAAGCGTATTTAATCTACTTGAAATGTACTGAATATCTACTGTTTATTAGTTGTTATGGACTAAATTTCGCTCCCCCCAACCACCCAAATTCACATGTTGAAACTCTAAGCCCTAATGTGACTGTATTTGGAAATAGAGTCTTTAAAGGGGTAATTAGGGTTAAATGACATCATCAGGGTGGGTCCCTAATCTGGTAGAACTGGTGTTCTTATAAGAAGAGGACCAGACATCAGAGCTCTCGCTTTCTCCATATACACACAGAGAGGTCATGTGAACACACAGTATGAGGGCAGCCACCCCCAAGCCAAGTGAAGAGGCATCAATCTGAAGCCTACCTTGCTGACACCTTGCTTTTAGACTTTTCAGCCTCCAGAACGGTCAGAAAAATATTCTGTTGCTTAAGCTATCTAGTCTGTGGAACATTTTATGGCAGCTATAGCAGGCTAAGACACTAGGCAATGTAACAGGAATTTTTTACACACTTCCCTGTAGTAGTATGCCCCAATGTGCCGTTGTTTATCTTGTTTAGAACTGTGCTTTAATATGTGTCTTCAGTTGTAACCCAGACTGGTTCTAGTTTGGGATTTTTGGTTTTCTTTTGCTTTGTTTTGTTTACAAGGCCCTTTTGTGTATCTCCTCTGGTGCCTGGCTTCCCTCTATAAACCCATTCACAGAGAATCCAATGCTCTCAAGCTGCTGTCAAGATGCACTGAAGCTTTTCCTGAGATTCTTCTTCCGAGACAAGATGATTCTTTCTGCTCTCCCTTATTTCCATCAAGACCTCCATTCAGAGGATTGTGTAAACAGATACACCCAATTATGCAAAAGTGTCCAGGAATGAAAACTGTTATTTCTCATCTGAAGATTGAGTACAAGGCTATGTTGCTACTCAAAGTGTGGTCTACAAACCAGCAGCACCAGCCTCACTTTGGAGCTTGTTAGAACTGCAGAATCTTGGGCCCTTCTCCAAACTGATTTGCACATGCAGTAGAGTTTGAGGAGTTCTGCTTTACCAATAGTCAAAATAGTCAGGCGTGTGTCTATGAGCCGGGCGGCACCTCACAAGACTGAATTTCATCATCCTTCAAATGGAAACAACCATTCAAATGATCTTCTGAGACTCTACTCTGGCCTTTCTAGTCATCTTGATATGCTCCTGTGAAGTTTGCCTCCTTGCTAAATGTTGCAATACCCTCACACAGTGTCTTCTGCCTCCTTTCAGGAACACAGCAGCACATATGCAATCTCCTAACCCATCTGCCTGGTGCTCTCTTTTTCTATTCTGTGACCTGGTCTCCTCTGTCTATTGAAAGGAGGAGGAAATGCCTTCCTCACTGGAGATCCAGGCCTGCTGCTATGGGGTCCCTTAGATCCCAAGTCTTCTAGTCACCAATTTCTCCCCCTTTCCACTTAATTCAGCAAATGAATGCCAGCAGAAACTCTTTCCAAGGCAAAAAGACCTAAGCCTTTCAATACTTTGAAACCTTTCTTACTTAGAACTAAAATTTAAACATATTCACGAGTGCACACATACAACCAATTAAACACAAAAAAAAAAAAAAAAAAAAAAAAAAAAAAAAAAAAAAAAAAAAAAAAAAAAAAGAAAAAAAAAAAAAAAAACAAAGAGAAATAAAGAAAATAGAAAAACTTTCTCAAGGGAATAATGTGTATTCAACAGAGCCTTGGCCACAAATATCTTGAGGCAGTATGATTTAACAGTTAATTAATGTGGGATATTGGAGTAAGACTACCTGAGTTCAATCGCAGATATACCACAAAATAATCAGGGAAAAATAGCTAACTCTTAAAAATGTTCTCTCTCCTCAAGACTGTCAGTATCTTCTGCAACACACAGCTACTGAAACATTCACAGATGCAATTATTTTTCCTAGCTAATACTGAAGTGCTGTGAAAGTTGATTTTGCTTCAAGGACAGGAGAGTATTACCACTCCAAGAATATGAAAGTGTTAAAATACAAATGTTAAGCACTGTAGCATACATAGGGTGTGGATCCTGACTACCAGAGTTTGAATCCTGGTCCTGCCATTTACCAGCCACGTAGCTTTGAACAAGGTACTTAACCTCACCATTAAGTTTTCTCACTGGCAAAGAAGAGATAATAATAATGTCTACAGTATAGGGTTGTTATAATGATTAAATGAGTTATTCTACATGAAAGTACTGAAAATAGAGCTAAACAAAATACCAAAAACGTTAGTTATTATTTTAATATTATCATCTGTTGAGTACAGGTGCTTTTTAAAAATAAAGTCATTTTCTGCAGCAATCACTAAACCCAAGAAAAAAATGTGACCTTATATGCAGCCCTTATCTGTGGTAGTCAGTCTGCCCGGTATTCTTCTATGGTGTCCCTGTATCTCAGAGAAATAAAAACACTGGGTAAAACTCATGGAAGGTGAGAGATAAGTAAACTTATGTATTCATTCAGTGAATGCATATTATTTCCTAAGTGCCTGCCAGGTGCCATGTATGATGTCTTCATGGAGTTAGCAGTATAGCAGCAGAGACAAGCATAAAGTCGACTCAAAAACATAGAACTTCACACTTTAGTAAGTGCTCTGAAGAAAGAAAATATCTCTCTATTACAGAGAATCCTAAGGGGACCTTCTTGGGGCCCCTTTAAGTTGTAGTGGCAGTAGAAAATTCTAGAAAAAGACACTCTTTTTGTATTTAATTCATTTCCCAAAGTGTTTCAAAAGAATACAAGCTCCTTCTCAGAGAAATTCTTTTAAATTCCTCTTGAAGCTTCACAGTTCATGTGGTCTTAATAAATTTAGAGGCCAGGTACATTGGCTCATGCCCGAAATCCCAGCATTTTGAGCAGCTGAGATAAGAGGATCACATGATCCTAGGAATTCAAGATCAGCCTGGATAACATGGTGAGACCCCTACAAAATTTTTGAGATCGCTACCAAAAAGAAAAAAAAAAATTAGCTGGGCACAGTAGTGTGCTCCTGTAGTCCCAGCTGCTTGGGAGGCTGAGGCAGAAGGTTCACTTGAGCCCAGGAGATGGAGCCTGCAGTGAGCTGTGATGCACCACAGAACTTCAGCCTAAGTGACAAGAGTGAGACCCTGTCTCAAAAACAAACAAAAAAGGTCTTCGAAGAACCTGTAGTAAAGAAAACTGTTCTAATTTACAAACTTGGTTTTTTGATGTGTTTACCCTTTAATCTTCAGCACCTAGGGTAGTGCTAAGTATATTAGAAGAATTTAATAAACACTTGGTAAATAAATGAAGAGAAAATGAATACATGAACAAATCATGAAACCATTTTTACATAACATCTGTTAAAACCCTCTACAACTAACGCCCTGCAGACCACATGGAGTGGGGGGAGGTCACCAAGAAGAGAACTGTAATGAGGAGAGAAACAAAGGCCTAATCCTCCCCAGAGTTTGTACACTTTCACAGTTAGTCCAGTGGAAGAAAGGATACAGAATCAGGACTAAGTCTAGGGTTGCTAAAGACTTCCTCCTTCTTCCATTTTGATTTTGTACAGAGACATTACAGAATCTCTGGACTTGGTACTTAGAAATTTTCTGTATGTTCCTCTCCTCAATCTCCATCCAGGTTTTATGTTTTCTCTGTATTATTTTGGCATTTTTTTCCATGCTGGTGCCTAATCTCATTTAAAACATCCTTGACAGCTTATTGCTAGGGCTTCAGTCAGGACTGGAAGGAGCTCAATTTTTTTTTTCTCACAATGTTCAAATTGTCACGTGTTAAATCTGGGTTTCAAGAAGTCTGGACCATGTCAGATCCAGATCCATCCATCATCCATTGCAAAGTACAATGTGCTAGTGCCATGTTGTTGCCAGATAGTTGTGGCTTCAAGACCTTCATCACTCAGCTGTGGAACAAACCACATTCCAAAGGTGTTTGAATGAGTAGTAGGGCTGACAATTCCCTCCAAGAAATAGGCCCTTCCTTAGAGACAGACAGCAGATTAGTGGTCTCCAGGGGAAACCAGGAGATAAAGAAAGAGGGAAATAGGCAATGACTGCTAAATGGGCACAGAGTCTCCTTTGGAAGGTGATGAAAATATTTTGGAAATAAATGGAGGTGATGCCTACACAGCATTGCAAAGGTACTAAATACCACTGAATTGTACATTTTAAAATAATTAATTTTATGTTATGTAAATTATACTTCAATTTTACAATTGAAATACATGGTCTGAAAAGATCTTCTGAAATTTCAGCCTTAACTTGATGTGAAGAGGAGAATGCTCCATTAAAGAGGATACAAGCTTCTGCACCTGACATTCTGGGAATGCTCTGAAATATAGAGCTCACCCTGCTCCACTTCAGTGTCAAGAAGGAAGATGGGAAATTGTCTTTGTTAATGCAAGGAAGAGCTGTGGCCAGCAGGCACTTGTCAGCAGGACTTTGTTATTCACATGACCTTGAGACATGTGAATATATCTGTTCAAGTACATTTCTGGATTTTGATATGAAACCAAAGTGTCAAGACACTCCTAAAACATAAAGAAAGCTTAGTTACAAGATCCAGTATTTTAAAAAATTTTCTTTGAGTCTGGAACTAAAATATGTATAGGTAATATGGACAGAAGAGGAATTGCTAGGGTGGGAAAAATACAGCTGTGAGAAAGGAAAAAAAGGGAGAAATGACTGTTCCTTTAAACACATGTATTAATCACAGTTCAAATGCAATTCAAGGTAAGAAGCCACAGCTGTGGAGGGCAGAGGGGGCACATGATTATTATTTTAAATACATTTACATTAAATCATTACTGAAAATAGGGAACAAGACTAGGAATTTGCAGCTGGGAGGAGTGTAAAGGGAACTCAGTCCCCATCTTTCGAAATGGATGAGTTAAATGGGTCTCAACTAGGTCAAAGGGGGCACCCTATGCAGCTGTAAGTGGGAGGACCACTGGAGAACGCTAGTTTGTCTCCCTGTCACTTTAAAATATGCTCCTTCCCTCTCAGTGCTTACAAAGGAGCTGCTTACAGAATAGAGAACAAAGAAAGTGGGAGAAACCAGCTTCCTAACTAGGCCACCTTGATTTCTCAGCTTTAAAAACTCCATGGATTTTGTAAAACACTGTTATTTTTTTTATTTCCCTGGGGGAAGAAGAACCAATGTCTTTATACTATGGTTTCATCCTGAGATCCATTCTTGACATTCTTTCAATGTTAGAAAATATCTTTAGGGCAGAGGCTATTAATCTCCCACATTAATTTATGTATCCCAGAACCTTTTACAATGTCTAACACTATTACGAGTGGATGGATGGATGGATGGATGGATAGAGGGATGGATGGATAAATGGACAAATGCTCTTAAGAAACCAGGGCTAAATATGCATCAACAAAGGGACATGGCCAGCATCTAGGAAGAAAGTAGATTTGGGTTTGGGGAGTCAGCTTAGGAAGCTTCATAGACAGAATAAGCATGAGAACATACCTGCATTAATTTGGATGCTGCTTCTTGGAAAAGCATAATAGAGCCAAAGGAAAACAAACCAGAAGATGGTAATAAGCAAAAGCAGCTTATGGAATCACTTGGAAAGAAAATCTCCACTATGTCCACAATTATTCCGCCCTCTCTAGGGACATTGGGTCTATCATACCAATCAGCAAATAATAAAGGCTGCTCTGGAAAATCACTGGCTTTGGTAGTCTCACAAACCTGATTTCAAATATTGGTTCTGCCACTTGCTGACTATGTGACTTTGAGTGAGTAGCTTTATCTTTCTGAATCTCAAATTTCATATCTATATAATTGCAATTCTGATAACATCCAGGCAATATTGTTGTGAAAATTAAACCAAATGGTATAAATAAAGTGCCTAGCATGTAGAGATATCAAAAAATGTTAATTCTCTCAACTGGGTACAGTGGTATGCTAAAGCCAGGTTGTAGCAGCACATGAGAGTCAATTGTACCCTTCTCTTCTTCTTCAGTTCATTCTTGAGTTCAGTGTCATCAAGTTGGGACTCAAAACTGGCCATAGTGGAAGTGTTTATATCACAGAAATTGGCAAACACAATGATCAGAACCTTTTTTTCAGAAATGTAATTGTTAAGCATTTGACAGCATACCACTGACTAACATTCCAAATGAAAGTGTAGGTGACAGAAAGAATTCTGGTTTAGGAATCAGGAGAGTTAAGTGCTAATCCAAGTTTGCAAAGCACAATTTGTATGGCTTTGAATCATTTACTTTACCTTCTGAGTCTAAAGTTTCTTCATCTATTAATACAAAGTGAGAGCTATTGAAATAGATTAGGTTTGAGTTTTTGATAATGAAGTATTGCAATTTGATAATGCTTCTACTATAAACTAGAAATGCTAAATAAAAATAACATTTGTATTTATGTATACAAAACTATGCACAAATAAATATAAATAAACTACATGCAAATATTTTTTAAACGCCAAAGATCTAAGAAGAAAGTAAGGAATTACTAGGACAAAACTGAATATAAAGTTGGAATGAATACAGTAAGTAGGAAAGAAAATGTTTTTGTCTTGAGAGCATTTGCCTATTTCAACAAATGTGAATTTTTGTTTTGTTGGCCTCACTTAGCATGGGACATAGAAATTTAAAAGCCTAAACCCACATAACTGAAGTATGTAATAGGGTAATCTCTCCACAGTAAGTTAGAACTTTAAAATAAACCTACTCTCTCATGTTCTTTCAAATTCACTTTCCATGATTCAAGAAATCTGAAAACTTCATTGTGGATAGAGGTGACCCTGGATTTTAGTTACCTCATGTGCCTGAGAGAAGCAAATAGAATCCCTTAATCTTTGGCCTCAAGTTACTCCTACAAATAAATTTTTCAAGTATAATAAACATATTATAGTCAAAGATAACCAGGTCTTTAAGAAAAGAAGGCACTGTAAGTGATAAGCAGCAGAAATAAGAAGCAACAGAAAACAGATTCACAAAAACTTAGATAATAAAATTAGATAAAATATCACATTATAGGCCAGGCACAGTGGCTCACGCCTGTAATCCCAGCACTTTGGGAGGCTAAGGTGGGTGGATCACAAGGTCAGGAGATTGAGACTATCCTGGCCAACATGGAGAAACCCGTCTCTACTAAAATACAAAAAAATTAGCCAGGTGTGGTAGTGCACTCCTCTAGTCCCAGCTAGTCAGGAGGCTGAGGCAAGAGAATCGCTTGAAACCAAGAGGCAGAGGTTGCAGTGAGTCGAGATCACGTCACTGCATGTACTCTGGCCTGGCCACAGAGCGAGACTCTGTCTCAGGAAAAAAAAAAAAAAAAAAACCACGTTATAAAACAATCACACCAAAAAAATAAGCTCAAAAATATATAAAGAAACTATAAAAAGTAACATAGTAGATTTGGAAATGAAAACCAAATAGAGCACCTAAAACTAAAAGAATAGAATAACCAAAATTAAGTAAAGGAACTTAAGTTATAAAATGAAGTCTGAGGGTCAAATTTACCCTCAACACATAGAGATACTGAAGGTTTGGACTACAATGTTTAAACAAGATTTCAACCAAGCTTTTAAAATAGAAAGAATTTACATAAAACTTAAAATTTGAGTTTCCCTTACAAATTGAGATCTGGCAACACTTATAAGATGGAGCTCACACTCTCTCATTTGCAACAGTACTATGACTTTCTATCTCCCCATCACTGAGGCTGGGTGAGTTACCATTTTCAGGGAGTTGGCAAACTGTTTCTTTAAAAGACCATGCATATTTTAGGCTTTGTGAGTCATCCTGTCTCTATTGCAAGTACTCAACCCCATCATTGTAGCATGAAAGCAGGCATAGAGGATATATACATAAACATGTTATGTTCTAATAAAACTTTACAAAAACAGGGAAGGGACTAAATTTGACATTGGGCTATAGTTTGCTAATCTCTGCCATAGATCTTTTCACTTTCACTACTGTTTTTATCAGAGAAATATTTCTCACTATTTATGTCACTGTCAACAATGGAGAAATACACACACACACACACACACACACACACACACACACACACACAAGAAGACCTTGAATTTCAAGAAAAATGAGCAAAATCATAAAATTGCCCTACTTCACTCATTTCCATTACCTCTCTGGTCTCTGTAGGCCTTAATCTCTATAATTCCTTCCAATGCTATACATTTATTGTTTGATGGTGGTTATCCATTTAGCCAAAGGTCAGAACTCCTGGGCACAGTGTCTTCCTCACTTATCCATGTTATAACAGATGTATAAGGCAGGCATTCACAAAAGGCACAAAGGCCTTTCTTTGAATGTCGAGTATTTTTTAAAGTATTTAATACTCAAAGGCAAAAGTAGATTCATTTCATAATTTAAAGTCAACTTCCAATCTGAAAGCTCACCATAGGCAAGATTTTGATTCAGCTAAAGACAGAATGTCTTTCTCTTTTTCTCCACTCAAATTGTAATATTTTTTCTTTTTAACAAAATCGTAATCTCAGTAAAAATGAAGACAGAAGTAAATAAGATTTTCTCTGTGACTTTATTTCCTGAATTCATTCTCAAAGACGATGCCAGGTACACAACCCCTTTATAGATAGAGACCTCTTGTTTGCTTCAGTCTCTGAGCTTCTTGTATTAACTACAGTAAAAATTATCTAATCCCAGATTATTCTCTAAAGTATACTGGATTATGATATTAACATATTTTATCAATTATAAAAGGTTCATTTCTGCACATTTTAATATCTTCATAATTGGGATTACTCTCATAATTACTGTTATCTAGCTGATGGTTGTAATGAAATTGTCCATGTAGGTATATGAACAACTTTAGTTGTTAATTTTGATGGAATTTATTGTAACAAATAATTGCTGACAACTCCTCAGCAGTTTAGTCAACAAACCATTTAGGAACTATTTGAATACTCCTGATTTTTGTACATTGATTTTGTATCCTGAAACTCTGCTGAAGTTGTTTATCAGATCAAAGAGCTTTTGAGCAGAGACTATGGGGTTTTTAAGTATAGAATCCTATCATATATAAACAGGGATAGTTTGATTTCCTCCCTTCCTATTTTGATGTCTTTTATTTCTTTCTCTTGCCTGATTGATCTGGCCAGGACTTCCAATACTATGTTGAATAGGAGTGGTGAGAGAGGGTATCCATGTCTTATTCCAGTTTCAAGGGAAACGCTTCCAGCTTTTGCCCATTTAGCATGATGTTGGCTATGGGTTTGTCATAGATGGTTCTTATTTTGAAGTACGTTCCTTCAATGCCTAGTTTGTTGATGTTGTTTTTTTTTTAACATGGCATTGAATTTTACCAAAGGCCTTTTCTGCATCTATTGAGATGATCATGTAGTTTTTGTTTTTAGTTCTGTTTATGGAATGATTCATATTTATTGGTTTATATATGTCGAACCAAGCTTATATGCCAGGAATAAAGCCGACTTGATCATGGTGGATTAGCTTTTTCATGTGCAGCTGGATTCTATTTGCTAGTATTTCATTGAAGATTTTTGCATCCCTATACATCAAGGATATTGATCTGAAGTTTTCTTTTTTTATTGCGTCTCTTCCAGGTTTTTGGTATCAGGATGATGCTGGCCTCATAGAATGAGTTAGTGAGGAGTCCTTTCTCCTCAATTTTTTTTGGAACCTCTTCTTTATATTTCTGGTAGAATTTGGCTATGAATTTGTCTGGTCCTGGGATTTTTATGGTTGGTAGGATTTTTATTAATGATTTGATTTCAAAACTCATTATTGGTCTACTCAGGGATTCAATTTCTTCCTGACTCAATCTTGGGAGGTTGTATATTTTCAGGAATTCATTTCTTAGAGTTTTTCTAGCTGTGTTCATAGAGGTAGTTTGTAGTAGTCTCTGAGAGGTTTTTTGTGTGTGTGTGTTTTGGGATTGGTGGTATTGTCTGCTCTGTCATTTCTGATTGTTTTCATTTGCATTTTGCATTAGTCTAGCTAGCAGTCTATCAATTTTATTTTTTTTTTCAAATAATCCCTTGGATTCATTTATCTTTTTATGGTTTTAGCATCTCAGTTTCCTTCAATTCAGCTCTGATCTTGGTTATTTCTTATCTTCTGCTATCTTTCGGGTTGGTTTGCTCTTGGTTCTCTAGTTCCTCTAATTGTCATGTTAGGTTGTTAATTCTAGATCTTTCTAACTTTTTAATGTGAGCCTTTAGTGCTATAAACTTCTCTCTTAACATTGCTTTAGCTGTGTCCCAGAGATTCTGGTATGTTGTATCTTTGTTCTCATAAGTTTCAAGAATTTTTTTATTTCTACCTTAGTTTCATTCTTTACCTACAAGTCATTCAGGAGCAGACTGCTTAATTGCTATGTAATTTTATGGTTTTGAGAGATTTTCTTGGTATTGATTCCTATTTTTATTGTTCTGTGGTCTGAGAGTGTGGTTGGTATAATTCCAATTTTTTTAATTTGCTAAGTATTGTTTTATGTTCAATTGTGATTTAGAGTATGTGGCACGTAGAAATGAGAAGAATGTATATTTTGTTGTCTTGGGGTGGAAAGTTCTGTAGATGCCTATTAGGTCTGTTTAGTCAAATTTCAAGTCTAGGTCCTAGTATCTTTGTTACTTTTCTGTCTTAATGATCTATCTAATACAGTCAGTGGGGTATTGAAGTCTCCCATTACTACCATTTTTTTCATCTAAGTTTTTTCATATTTGGTCCAGCAATCCCACTATTGGATATATACCCCCAAAGTATATAAATCAGGTTTTTTTGTTTTGTTTTGTTTTGTTTTGAGATTGGGTCTCAGTCTGTCATCCATGCTGGAGTGCAGTGGTATGATCGTGGCTCCCTACAGCCTCGACCTCCCAGGCTCAAGCAATCCTCCCACCTCAGCATCCTGACTAGCTGGGACCACAGGCACCACCACCACACTCAGCTAATTCTTGTATTTTTGGTAGAGACAGGGTTTTACCATGTTTCCCAGGCTGATCTCAAACTCCTAAGCTCAGGTGATCCACCTACCTTGGCCTCCCAAAATGCTGTTATTACAGGCATGAGACACCATGCCCGGCCAACATATATAAGTCATTCAACCATTGAGAATATGAACATATATGTTCATTGCAACACTATTCACAAGAACAAAGATATGGAATCAACCTAAATGCCCATCAACAGTAGAATAGATAAAGAAAATGTGGTACATATACAACATAAACTACTACACAGCCATAAAAATGAATGAGATCATGTTCTTTGCAGCAACGTTAATGGAACTGGAGGCCATTATCCTAAGTGGACTAATGCAATAACAGAATACCAAATAACATATGTTCTTACTTATAAGTGGGAGCTAAATATTAAGAATATATTAATGCAAAGAAGAGAACAAGAGACACCAGGGCCTACTTGAGAGTGGAAGGAAGAGAAGGTTAAGGATTGAAAAACTACCTATCAGGTACTATTCTTATTACCTAAGTGATGAAATAATGTTTACACCAAACCGCTATGACATGTAGTTTACCTATAAAACAAACCTGCACATGTACACCTTGACCTAAAATAAAAGGTTTTTTAAAAGGAACTATTTGAAGAATATGAGCATGGTTTATTTTCTGACTATCTTTTGTCAATATCCCATGACCAGATCAAAACATTTTCACAATCGAAACTTGCACAGCAAGCATCAGTAACCAGAAAAAAACACTAGAGACCACACTAGAGCATTCTTTTTATAAATAACATGTTATTAATGCTCCCAATGGTACAGAAAAATCATATCGTGTGGAAAAATATAAATAACAACTTTGAATTTAAAAATTATTCAGGATGAAACTTACAGCAATATGAAAAGGCTGGGAAATCCTCTACCACCAAAAAAAACAAGTTAAAAGTGACAAAATTGTCCAACATATGCATTTCAGTGCTTTGGATATTGACCAAAAATAAACATTATCTTAAGAAGCATTAATTCATGACAAACTACTAGAATTGTGAATAATAACATTGGGAGCCTGCAGATGGCTTGAGTGTGGCTGCTTTCTCTTACCAGGGTGAGTCTGACTGAGGAAACCACCAGCTTCCTGCCAGTAGAGGCTATTTCGGAATAGAATGGAAATTAATGCCCAGCAGTGTATTGTCAGTAATGTAGGCAGCTTTACCAGCCTGAGAGTGTGACTTCAGCCAGGAACTTTGGATATGAGAGAGCTATAGAATGGCTAAACAAGTTCATACTTATCTCTGGTTGATTGGGAAACTATGGGCAGGCTTCCCAATTGGGAAGATCCAAGGGGAGTCAGCAGAAAGTAAAAACTGAGGTGGGACTGAAAATTGTCAGGACTTTAAATGTGCACCTTAACACAAATACAAATTACATGGCACAGAGTGGAAGTCTTAAGAGCTGAGAGGTTGAAGCATAGCCTCTGCCTGATAACTGGCTGACCAGAAAACTATACAGGTACAGGGATAACTTCTTGAAATTCAGGGTAAACAATATGACTGCCTTTAAAAAAAATTAACAAAAACATCTGTGGCTGTAAATTGTGAAGGAGACAGTTCCTATGGATTAAGCCCCGGCATGTTACTAAAAATTGTAGCAACAAACCTTAGGAAAAGAAACTCAGAAGCCAGAGTTACTATAATACAGTATATAAAATGCTCAATTTTCAACAAAAAATCATGAGATTGCAAAGAACCAAGAAAACATAACCATACAAGGAAAAAAAATAATAGTAGAAACTGACTCTGATGGGACCCTGATATTGTTTGGATGTTTGTCCCCTGCAAATCTCACATTGAAATGTGGCCTCCAATGCTGGAGATGGGGCTTAGCATAAGGTATTAGATTGTGGTGCTGATCCCTCATGAATGGCTCAGTACCATGCCATTGGTGATGAGTGAGTTCTCATTCAATTAGTTCGTGTAAGATCTGGTTGCTTAGAAGAGTCTGGGACTTCCCCCTTCTCTCTCTTGCATGTGATGCCTACTCCACCTTCACCTTCCACCACGATTGTAATCTTCCTGCAGCCCTCACTAGAAGCAGATGCTGATACTATGCTTAGTGTATAGCCTGCAGAAATCTGAGACAAAATGAAACCTCTTTTCTTTATAAATTACCCAGCCTCAGATACTTCTTTATGGCAATGTACAACAAACAAACACAGACCCAGATGTTGAATTTAACAAAGACTTCAAAGCAGCCATTAAAAAGATGTTCAAAGAATTAAGGGAAAAACATCTTCAAAGAATGAAAAGAAAATATGATGACAATGATCCCATGAATAAAGAAATACAGTAGAGAAATAGAAACTATAAAAAGAACCAAATGGAAAGTCTATGATTAAAAAGTACAATAACCAACTAAAAATCATTGGTTGGGCTCAACAGCAGAAGAAAGAAGTTAGCAGAAGAAAGAATTTCTACTGATCCAATCTGAAGACCAGAGAGGAAAAAGATAGAAGAAAAATGAAAAGCGCCTCAGAGACCTGTGGGACAGCATCAAATATATCAACGTGTGTACAAAGGGAGCTCCTCATTACAGAGAGAAAGAGACAGAAAAAAATTTTTGAAGAAATAAGAGCAAAAAACTCTCAAATGATGAAAAACGAGCTCAATGAACATAACATAGGTAGACTCAAAGATATCCACTTTTATGCAGCATATTCAAACCGCTAAAAAAGGAAGAAAGTCTTGAAAGCATCTAGAAAAAAATGATTCATATCTTACAGGGAAAGAATATGATTAGTAGATGACTTATAATTAGAAATTATGGAGGTCAGAAAATAGAAAAATGACATATCCAAAGAAATAAAAACAAATTTCAAACGAAAATGCTGTATACACTAAAACTATTCTTCTAAAATGAGGTTGAAATAAAGACATTCTGATATTAAACCAAGACTGAGAGGCCCATGCTAAGGAATACTAATTAAAGTCTTTCTAACTGAAAGGAAATGATGCTAGATAATGCTAAAGCGCAGGAAAAAATGAAAAGCACCAAAATGATAAACGTGGTAAATATAAAAGACTGTCTAAATGTTTTTTATTTTCTTATCTTAATTTTCTTAGAAACATGAAATTGTATAAAACAATGACTATATTACAATATTGTTAGTCTTATAACATTAATAGTTACACACAATAGTAGCACAAAGGTGGGCAATGATGTAGAGCAATATTAGAACAAAATTGCTATCTTTTACCAAAGTAATCCAGTATTAACCTGAAATAGATTGTGATAAGTTGAGCACTGCAATCCCTGGAGCAATCACTAAAAAAAAAGCTCAAAAAAATTAAAAATCGATAGAAAAATTAAAATAATATACTAAAAATATGTAATACAAAAGAGGAGGTAAATGAAGAGAGGGAAAAAATTGAATGAGACATATAAACAGCAAAGTGGCAGATATAAATCTTAGCATATCAGTAATTATATTTAATGTGAAAGGACTAAATATTCTAATCAAAAGGCACAAATCATCAGGCTAGATGAAAATACAAGAGTAACTATATGTTACCCAAAAGAAATACACTTAGATGACTTTAAGGAAACTGTCAAATAGACTGTTAACAAAAGGATGTAAAAGATATAACATGAAAACAATAATTACAAGAAAACTGGAGGGATGATATTAATATTAGTCAAAATATTCCTTAGTACAAAAAATGCTGCTAAAGACAAAGGGGGACATTTCAAAATGATAAAATGGTCAATATGTCATGATGGAATATAAATATATACTCATGTATAATACATGAAGTAATAATTGATAATTAAAAGTAGAAAGAAGCAATTCAAACATTGTAGTTGGAGATTTCAATATTGCATTCTGAATAACTAAACAAGTAGAAAGAAAATTATTTAGGGCACAGAGGACTTCAAGAATACTACCAACCAACTTAATCTGACATTTATAGAACACTCCATCCAATAGCAGGAGCATATATATATATATATATATACACACACACACACACACACACACACACACACATATATATATTCTTTTCAGTGAATTTTAAATGTTTGAAATTATTCATTTTCCTACCACAATCGAACTGAATTATAAATAATCTACAAAAAGAAATTTGAGAATCCCTCAAATCTTGGAAATTATACTCTTCTTAATAACCCATAGATTAAAGAAGAAATCACTAGGATACTTAGAAAATATTTTGAAATTGAATAAAAATAAAAACAATACTACCTTATTTCAAAACTAACTAGAAAGCTACAATAATAAGCAAGACAATATGGTACTAGTGTAAGGACAGACATATAGATCAATTGAACAAAACAGAAAGTCAGCAAATACACTCTTACATTTTTGTTCCATTGACTTACTGACAAATTTTCCAAGAAAATTCAAGAAAGAATGGATAGTATTTTCAATAAACTGTGCAGAGACAATTATACATACAAGTACAGAAAAAATAAAATTAGACCAGTACTTCATATTACACATAAAACATTGCAAATAATATTTGTAATATTTGTAATATTACAAATTATAACAATACATTACATTACATTTCATTATATTATAAATAAAATACCACAAATAAAACATTAATTCAAAATGAATTAGCCAAAGCTTGCTTTATAGCAAGTATCAATAGTTTTTTCCTTTCTATTGCTGAACAGTAAAATAACAAAAGCATGATCCTTAAAAGAAAAGGTTGATACTATAGATTTCATCAAAACCAAAAACATTTGCTCTTTAAACAACTAAGAAAGTGGAAAGACAAGCCACAGACTAGGAGAAAATATTTACAAAGTATACATCTGAAAAATACTTATATATACAGAATGTATAAATAATTCTTACAACTTAATGATAAAACACACAACACAATGGACTAAATATTTGAATAGATATTTCACCAAAGACATATAAGTAGCCATTAAGTGTAAAACAAAAATGCTCAGCATCATTAGTTATTAGAGAAACACAATTTAAACCACAATGAAATACCATTACATAATCACCAGGATGGCTATAATTTAAAAAAAGATGAACAATACAACAAGTAGGTGAGGATGTGGAGAAACTGGAACCTTCATACAATGATGATGAAAAAGTAAAATTATACATCCACACTGGAAAATGTTAACAGTTTCTTTAAAATCATATATGTAATTCTCACATGGCCAAGCAATTCCATTTTTAGGTATCTACCCCTAAAAATAAAAACATGTTCACACCAAGCCTTATACATGAATGTTCATGGCAGCATGATTCATAATAGCTCCAGACTGGAAACAAATATTTTAAAGCAAAATGTAACATAGCCATATAATGGAATACTACTCAGCAAAATAAAAGAACAAACTACTGATACATGCCACTTATAGATGAATCCCAAAAAATTATGCTAATGTAAGAACCAAGCACAACACAACTACACATTGTGTGATTCTATTAATATGTAATTTCCTAAAAAAAAAGAAAGAAAGAAAGATACAGAAATTAGATTACTGTTTGCCTCAGGCTCAGGATGGAAGAGATTGAATACAAACAGGTATGAGGGAACTTTGGGTTGATAATAAGGTTCTAAAACTGGATTATGGTAGTCATCATAGGACTCTATGTCTTTTCTGAAAATTATTAAATTGTATAGCTGTATGAGGTGAATTTGTTATGCAAATTTTGTCTCAAGAAAGTTCCTTTTAAAAGTGATTCAGAAAAATGGAAGTCTAAATATAAAAAGATTTTGGAAGTTTTATACTTATATTTTTCTTTTTGTATATATACAACAAGCTGAAGACCAGGGAGATAAAGTAATTTGCTCAAGATCACAGAGCTAGTTAAGTGGTGCCGGAATCAGAAATAAGAATTCCCAACAAATGGACTTTTCACTATGAAGGTTACAGGGGATTACATAGGCTAACTGGAAAAAAAAATTCAATGAAGTCATGCTTTAAATCATTTTTTCCAAAAATGTAAGCATAAATTGATGATAAATGAATCGAAACATCAGATAAATAGATATTTTAGACATTCACATCAACAAATTCTAGTCCCTTACAGTCACACAAATTTTACTGCAGTATTTTTATGCTCTGCAATAACTACTCTCTTAGGGTTGTTCACTCTTGCTGTGTTCATAGGAATCCAGAATTTTCGACTTCCACTATAAGCTCCATATAATTGTATAAATTGTAAATCATGGTTTTTCTGCATGCTGTGTCTTCTTCAGCCTGTTGCTCAGCACAGAGTACTCCTGGATAAGAACTGGAGGCCTCCACAGCTTTTCTTGAAGTCAGCTGCCAATCTTTACAGTTTACTGAAATTTCTAATAGCAAATTAGAAATTATCCAAAAGCACTATCTTCATCCTCTTCACTTTTCCTGATTCTAAGGACACCTCAAGATTTGTCAAGGAAATAAGAATCTCAACTTCAGACACACACACCCAATGATAGGCGCTTATAAGATGCTTTGATTTTTTCCTTTTACCCCATAAAGGAAATAAAACTGCCCTAGAGACAGAAAAGCAATTTTTTTCTATATATTTTAAAAACCTGGGCTAGAAAAACGGAAACCTATGTTCTTGCCTTTAAGCTAAGGTCTATGGCTTGGACAGGTAGAATGAGAAAAAAAAAATTGTGGTACCAAGACTCATCTCTTCTTTCTCTCTGGCTACATTCAAGAAAAAATATGGAGCCCTCTGGTGGTAGAATTACCATACTTACAATTAAGTTTCTAGCATAAACCCTTCTTAGTAATCTAGTGGCAAAATCTTACATTTTATATCCAGAAACTTGGCAACTCTTAATCTTCAAAGAACATTTTATTAAAATGAGTGCAGCTCTTTATATAGTCACTAGCTTTAGAAAGCTCTTTATTTTACATAGCTCGTTGTGGTATATGTGTGTTTGGGGGAGCAGGGGTAGTCCCTAGTAAGGGGTTTGAAGCTAATAAATATTTAAATTCAAGAAATAGCACTTATTAAAAGTTACGTCAATTAGAGGTTAGAAATGAGTTCCAGAGTCACTCCAACAATTAGGTCATTTTGATCGTCCCTCACCCTCTCAAACATGAAAGTGTCAAATATCAAAATATTTTGTAACCATTGTGATTCATCTGAAATTTTACTGCAGCCTGTATCTAACATTTAAACTTCTTCATTGGTAGGTGCAATTGTTCTTTTGCAAAGCACCATAGAAATATGCAGCTTATAAGACCAATGGGTTTATGAGCGGTAAATGAGGGTATCACTTTTATAAGATGCCTTCTAGTTCGTAGAAATTGGTTAGTCCTGTAGGAACTTAATCCTGTAGGCTTTGGTGGTCAATGGGAGGCAAGAAAAACTATTCTTTGGTCCCCATGTTTTTCCCCCTCACTGCAGGAAAACAAGAAAACACAGATGGCAGGAATGTAGTCATTAGAAGAAAAAGTTCAACTGCCTGGTAGAATTAAGGGAAAAAGGGCAACAATTGCCTAATTTGATTCTGAAAGTTTTGGTTTTATTTTTAATTATCTGGAGTTCAGTTTGAAATAAGTTGACTCATCTAGTATCAGCTAAGAGGTACTGCTTTGCTTCAAAGACTGTCAGGAAACATTATTTAGTGGTGTGAAAGGTCAGAAATAGGGTAGACGTGCATTTTATATAACTCACCACATAAGCAAACTTTACCTAACCACTACTTCGTTTATTTCCTTAGAGCTCATTCTGGATAGTTCTCAGACTCATGTTTTATTTTCAGAAAATCGAGTCTCCTCTCTTCTTCAGTCACACAAATTGCATCAGTTCTTAAAGAAAGCCATACCTCAGGACCTCACAAAGAGGTATCTATTACCAGGAGCTCTAAGCAAATGTTCTTTTAATTAGCTACATTTATCTTTAATCCCTGTTTTGACAGAAACTCTAAAATAAACATACATTACCAATACATAAAACCGAGCTCAAAGTATGGTTAATTTTTATATTTGACAGAGCTAGTTGGAAAAAATAACTTTGCCCTTTCTCCATCTTTGTGTGATGTCACTGCAACCTAGTCTCAGAACCAAAGACAGAAACAGTGGCATCTGCAGCCACAGTACAATCATGACGCTTAAACTGCTCCTTAAAAGTGGCAATAAAAACCCTAATAAGACCTCTGGGCCTTATGTTGAAGCAGCTGCAAAATCAAGTTAAATAATTTTTGCAAAGACTACAGTAATTATAAAACTGATTAAAGTTTACCTACACTTCATTCCTAGGGTTTTCACCAAGGACTTAGAAACCAGATGGTTTGAGACTATGCATGATGGATATATTCCATGAAGCATGTCCGTTGTCGTGGAAACAACAGAAATAACATTATCTTTACTGTCCATTCCTTCACAAAACCATACATTCAAAAGTTGCCGCCAATTTAAGTAAAATTCAAACAAATACTTGGGTACCAGGTCAAAACCAGCACCTCTACCCACATTTAATTCTAAAGCCCGACTGTTGGATTCACTTAAATGTCTTTAGTGAATACAGTTACTTTCTACAGGGGTATTCAAAGACAGTTTTCATAATTTTCAGAATTTTAACACTTTTTGAAAAGAATTGGAAAACCTAAAGATTCTGAGGGATGGGAGCTGGGGCTCAGAGATTGCCCCCCTCCAGGATAAGAGAATTCTTAGGGAGAGATAATCTGTCCCTGATGGCCCTGTGGCAAAGCAGCTCTGTATCTCCCTAAAGCTAGATCTTCCGGCTACATCCAAAAATTATCCCTACTTTCCTGCTAAGGAATTATTATATCACACTTATACTTTCCTTCTGTGGCATCTTCAATCATAACAACAATCAAACATGTATTGAGCACCTACTATGTGCCTGACATGCATCATGCCATTTCATAGGTATCATTATTCCTGTTACAAAAATGAGGGAACTCTGGCTTAAAGTGGTGCTTCTCGAGTGATAATATACACATGAATCATCCAGGCATCTTTTCAAAATACACAGACCTGAGGGAAAGACCAAGATTCTGCATTTCCAACAAGCTCCAGGTGCTGCAGAAGGCTGTTAGTCCATAGACCGCACTTTGAGTAGCAAGGACTTTGACGGTTAAGAATCATTCTGCATCTGCACATGTATCCCAGAACTTAGTTTAAAAATAAACAATAAATAAAGAACCATGCCCCCAAACACCCAACTCAGTATATTGAGCTCCAGCTCTTAATCACTATGCTCTCTTGTCTCCCAGTTCCATTATTCATAGCAGTCTCTACTTAAAAGTAAACAAGGCCAGGCGCAATAGCTCACGCCTATAATCCCAGCACTTTGGGAGGCCAAGGAGGGCAGATCATGAGGTCAAGAGATCAAGACCATCCTGGCCAACCTGGTGAAACCCCTTCTGTACTAAAAATACAAAAATTAGCTGGGTATGGTGGCGTGCGCCCATAGTCCCAGCTACTTAGAAGGCTGAGGCAGGAGAATCACTTGAACCCAAAAAGTGGAAGTTGCAGTGAGCCGAGATGGCACCACTGCACTTCAGCCTGGCAACAGAGCCAGACTCTGTCTTAAAAAAAAAAAAAAAAAGAGGAAACAACTGCAGCTTAAAAACCCTGACAACTACTACCCCAATCTTTCCCCTCAGCCAAGCTTTTCAAACCAAGAGTCTGTACCTGGTTCTGGTGTTCCTATACTATCTACTTCACTACTGCTCTGAAATATCACTTCCAAACCTATGACTTCCCCAAATGTGCCATCTCTTTCTATCATGGATTGCTCTTGCAAGATAACCAAGGCCTTATTTATGTCCAAATTGCATACATGCCTTTTTACAGTGCTGTGTATGTTGAGATGTGAATTGGATTCTTACACGTGTACATGTTAAATAGCTAACTCAGACAAGCTGCTATTAGGAATAGCTCTAAGTAGGGAAATGAACCAAAAAGTAGTTTGTAAAATAGAAGATAAGAATCAAGAGAAAAGTTAGCTCAAAAGGAATTTATAATTAAAGGGACCTGAGTAGACCTGGGACTTCATGCCAATGAGATGTGACTCTCAACCTTTAGGGGGTAGAAGAGGAAATGCTCCGGGCATGACCAAAGATCTAAAAACAAAAACTAGACTAATCAGAAAAGGCCTGGGCTAGAAAATGAAGTTTTCAGGGAACTAGACCAACAGGATATACTATTAATACTTAAAAATTAAGCCTTTCTCTCAAACTGGACTAAGCAGGCTTCCGTGACTCCCCTATGTACCTGGAATTTGCTCATCTGTATTTAGAGTTCACACCTTGAGAATTTTCAGCCAGTGATAAAATATTCTGGACTGGGTTGGGCATACAAACCACAAAAGGTCTTCCTATAGGGGTTAATTTTAAGGAGTTCAAGAATCATCTCCTAAAATGATTCTTGTCCCTCCAGATGTCTCTCCCACATGCTCTCCCACTCTAAAAATTTCCTATAGTCAAAGTACTATCATAGCTCACTGTAACCTCAAATTCCTGTTTCAAGAAATCTTCCTGTCTTAGCCTCCCAAGTAGCTAAGACACCAGGTATGTGCCACCACACCTGGTTTAAAAAATACTTTGTAGAGATGGGGCCTTGCTATGTTGCCCAGGTTGATCTTGAACTCCTGACCTCAAGTGATCCTCCTCCCTTGGCCTCCCAAAATGTTTAGAACATGGGTGAGCCACTGCATCTGGACAAGCCCAACACTTCAACTGATTCTAGCCCCAATTTCAAATTGCCTAAAGGAAACCTAAAAATAAACCCAAAAACTGCCCCAAACAGCTCCTTTTTCCAAGTCTCCACTTGCTACCACTATTTTTTAATGGTCTCTAGGTTTCAAACCTTGCAGCTAGTTGTCTTGACTCTTTTCAAATCCATTTCCTGTGAAAAAGTCAGTTACCAATCCCTGAGAATCCCTCCTTTACAGAATCTCAGAGGACTGGACTTCACCGCCAGGCTACTCTTTCTCCCTCCTCAAGTCTTGCTCCTCGTCTACTTCCTGATTGTCTACTGAGGTTCCACTGGCTCGATCTTCCCATCATTAGCACCAGAGTATTTTTTTTCCTTTCATAAGAAGTCTAATAGACAGTAGTTTTCTGCAATAATCAAATTTGTCATTTGAGGGCTTAGTGTAGCTTAGCAATAGCAACCACAGAGAGACCACCATTTTTTTGAGAGTATACTATGTACTGGGCACTGTGCTATGTTCTTTTTTTTTTTTTTTTTTTTTGCTTTTTTTTATTTTTATTTTATTTTATTTTTGCATTTTTCTTTTTATTTTATTTTTTCCCCCATTTATTTATTTTATTGCATTTTAGATTTTGGGGTAGATGTGAAGAACATGAAAAATTGTTGCATAGGTACACACATGGCAGTGTGATTTGCTGCCTTCCTCCCCATCACCTACATCAGGCATTTTATCATTCTTTCTATTTCAGCCTTTCTAGATGAGGTTCTGGAGATGTGCCAATAAAAAATAGAAAATAGAGAGCCAGTTATCTAATACATTTGGAAAACACCATATAAAAACTCTTATAGTCAATAGTATTTGTCTGTGTGCTTGGGATAAGCTACTAGTATCAGAACATACTTCTTGTGTTATCATGAGCCTTAGTGATAGCAGAGGCCATTTCCCAGTAAAGAAACTGAAAACTCGCACTCATTTTCCCAGTCTTCCTATTTAAGGCTTAGACACATAGCCCAGACTGTGCCAATCAGATTTAAGAATCATGTATTCATTTTCCATGGCTGCCGTAACAAATGACCACAATTCTAGACAAACACAGTGTTAAGACAAACACAGTGTCTTAAAACAATTCCAGTTTATTTTCTTAACCACTACATAGGTCAGAAGTGCAAAATGGAAATAAAATACTCTCACATCTACTCCATTAAAATACCTGTCTCATTATAATTAAAATTATAAATGAAATAATACATTTCTAAATATTTTAGAATGTCATGACTGTATTTTAAGTGTCTAGTCCTCTGAGATTCTGTGAAGGAGGCATTCACAGGACATGGCAATTGACTTTGTCATAGGCAATAGCTTCTTACAATTATTTAGTCTTTTTATGCACTTACAAGTCACTGGATTTTCCAATATGATAGCACTACTGAGAGAGGGATAAATGAAAAAGAGAGAGATCATTTTGTGATTATCACACACTTTCCATAAAGAAAGACAAATTCAGAAAGGTAATATTTTAGTCGAATCCCTATGTGAGTGGTTCCATTCCTCACTTTCCATCCCCAACCCCCAATTCAAGCAGCAGTAAGGTCTTTCAACATGCACTTACATTAGGAAAGGGACTTGGGGAAGAACATAAAACATTACATTCTTGGCTGTTTAGTTCTGAAATTGATTATTTTATAAATCTAGAGCAGAGACAATCTTAAAAGCCACATCTTTTCAGTTGCAAGAGTCAGACACTTAAAAGAGAAAAAAAATTTTTTTTAATTCAAGAAGTTGGATTTAGTATAAAGCACCAAATCCTGGAGAACTCACATGATTTATACCATGAACTAGATGAATGCAGGGTAATGTAATAACATCACCCACCCAGAGGAAGAAGAGGGCTCCATCCCCTTGTCAAAGAGAGGACAGACAGCAGCAGCACCAGTATCCTTAGCCAGTCCCCAGGAGCATCAGGGTAACAGAAAGCTGCGAAGATCCCCAAGCAAAACAGAAGATTCCCAAGTAGCCCCCTGAAAGCCTGGGACAGAAACCGAAAGGCTGCAAATCACATAGGATTCTTCTAGAATCCTAATTTGGCTAATTAATTGCCACCCCTTCCCTACTAAAGGACCAAATGTTAGACTAAAAGTCAGTAAATTTTCTGGAATTGGCAAGATTAAATGTTTTACTACCAAGCCAATACCTAAAACAGTAAAGAAGCAATAATGACTGAAGAATGTTTCTAAGAAGACAGACCTCAAAGAAAACTCCTAGAATCCTGAGCATGCCAAAGTGCTGTAGGAAAAGCTTTTGGCCTCCATCCTCTCACACCCTTTTCCCCTCCACCTGCCACTGTGTATGCACACAAGTGGCTGAGGGACTGATAAACGAGAAGAGGCCTCAGAGTCAGGAGAGAACAGAATAAGAGAAGACAACCTCTGGGAGCCATGGAGAAATGGCTGACACCAGCAGCAGGTGACGTAGACTTAGGTAGCACAGCCCAAGGCTTGAAGGGACGAATTCCATCTCAGAAGGGCAAACCAGCACAGAAGGTAATCAGGGATGCATGTCAACCTCCCCACACAACACCCTATGACATATGTGATTTGGTCCCCAGTCCAACCCAGGAGAAAGAGAAAACTCCAGATAGAGCAGATGGAGTGGAAAATACTCATTTAGCTAATTACCACTCTTTCCCTACTAAGGAATCAAGTGCTAGAAGTTAGAGAATTTTCTGGAGCTGGCAAATTTTCTACTACTGAGCCTACCAAGCCAAGGCAGGTTTTTACATCCAGGCTGAGTTAGTTATTGATAAATAAAACCATGACATTTTGCAAGGGACCTTGAGTTTGTGACTGAGTTCATACTTGGTTCGCAAATCTTAAGGAAATGTGGACTTCCTATAGGTATGGTGTGAGTTGGTATGGCATTCTTTTCTATTATTCAAATTACTCTGATATGCTTCATTTATAATGTTATGAGTCAAAAACTTGAATAAAGGCTTTTTTTCTCCCATGGTAGAGGGAGAAACTATGGAGCACGTGGGTTTGGGCCCTACCAGTTGCTAGGAAGCATGAGAAGGCCTTATTGGTGACCCACTTTGTTTGTGAAAGCTGGGTGGTGAGCTGACAGGTGGCTTATGGGCCACCTGAAACAGCTTTGTGAGCCACTCATGGCTCATGAGTGAACAGGTGGGGAACCTCTGGAGTGGGGGAGGAAGTATAAAAATACATGAGTATAGAAGAGAGTTGGAACTGAGAAAAGAAGAAATCAGCTGTAGTTTCATTGAAAACAATGCAAGCATCAAGAAATAGATTCTGTGGATTCATAAAGGACTCTTCAAAGATATAAAAGCAAAAAGAGCTCATTCTTTTTTTTTTCATTAAACAGTAAAAGGAAATCAACTGAGAAAAAAATGGAACGGGGCTTTTAGCAAATGGCTAAAGATCATTCTATATAAATGAATGCTATTCAGATTAAGAGAAATTGAAACCTTCAGAAAATAAACAAGGATAGAAAGAAGAAAGACATGAAATGGGTGGGAAAATAAACAAAACAGAAGTTCTTGTAAGAGAAAGTGGCTCATATTGCTAATTTTCCCAAGAGAACACAATCATTAGTTAATGCCGCAGAAAGAGGCTAAGAAGTGATTATTATAAGTCAGATGTACTAAGTTGTCATTTAAATTGCTTTGCCATTTTAAAGAAATACATAATCAACCTAAATAAAAATACTCTACAGGCCCAAATAGTGTGAATGTTATTTAATATTAATAGTACCTTTTATAATTAAACCTAACCCATCAACTGTCTTAGTAGTCTACTATTCTCTCCATTGTAGAGACATTTGACCTACAGCAGTTAACTACCTTCTTTAAGGCCCAAGTAAGGCAGTTATAGACAGTTTTCTCTTAGTTTCTCATTTCTGAAAAGGTATTATATATATATATATACAATGTGATGTACGTGATATTGACACAGTGAAGATCTGTAGAGCAAAAAAACAAAATATCTCCAAAATACACCCACCCAAATACTGACTCTTGATCAATGATAGATGTCACACTATGGAGCAAGGAAAGGACAGATTTTTACAGATGATGGTAGAAAAACTGGACATCTAAATCAAGAAAAATGTGAAATCAGATGTCTACTTCACACCAAAAATAACTACAAATTAATTAAATGTTCAAATGTAAAATGAAAACTATAAAGCTATTAGAAAATGATAAAGGGGAACATCATCTATCATCATGATCATGGGATATATGGCAGAAGCTGTGCTTTGGGTTCATGAAACCCAATATCCTTTTTATTGTGGGCACTCTGAGCATATCTCTGAACCTCTCTTGCATTTCCCTGGGACCATATAACTGGCATCTGGTCACTGGAATTTAGGTGAAAGTGACCGACATACAGCACCAATATATAGGCCTGACTCCTGTAAAACTCTCCACATGATCCTCCTCCTCCTCCTCCCCCCACGTTATGTCTCTCCTCAGACGCTGGCCAAATGTGGAGGATCCGGTGAAGGATTCCACGGTTCTAGGAGGTAACAGAACTACTGACTGGAAGAGCTTGGGCTTTTGACTGACTGCACAGAACAGAGCCCTCTTCACTCCCAACACTCTATTAATATAAAAATCCCATGCAAATACATAGAAAAAAAGCAGGTAACTCAAGGGGAAAATGGACAAACAGCTAAGCAAAAGAAGACATCCAAATGTCATATAAACATGTAGAAAGACATAAAACCTATTTATCAGTAATATACACATTAAAAGGATAAAAACACATGAAAGTTTAATAATATCAAACATTGGTAAAAATGCTGAGCAATGAAAACTCACTGCTGGCAGAAGTGCTCATTGGTACAACCACTTTGTAAAAGAGTTTGCCTAAATCTGGTAAAAATAAAGGTATAAATATCCAATGATCTAAATAAAGGTATAAATATCCAATGATCTAACAAAATTAACCCTATATATCCAAGAGGGGCTCATGCATATATACATCAGGATACATATCTGAAAAAATACATCTAGAAGCAGCCCAAACTGTATTCCCTTAATAGTAAAATGAGTAAACAAATTTTAGACATAATCTACAAATGCATTCAATAACTGGTAAGTCTTTAATATTGAATTAAAACAAGCCACAAAAATATGTACAGCATTTTCTGTGTATGTAAATTTCAAGAATAAGCAAAAATAAACTACATCATATAAGTATACATAAATACATAGTAAAGAAAGCAAGGAAATCTTTTCTTTTAAGTCATGATAATTGTTACTTCAAGAAGTGGCTGGTGGTTACACAGGTGTTTGTCCTATAATGAGTTGTTAAATGGTATCCATAAATTTCATCCACTTTTTAGTATATGTGATATTTGCAATAAAAATGAGAGGAGAAAAAAATAGAGTTAAGTGATAATCTCTAAAGCAACCAAGCTAATATTATGAAAACTTAGGGGAAGTAAAAGTAAAAAAGAAATCATCACAATGTAAAGAGAAGAAACTCAATACCAGAGAAAAAGAAGAACCATTATTGAAAAAGAGGGAAAAAATATAGTGTCTTTAATATCATTCAGAAACAGAGATTATTTTTTAATAATAAATAATAAATTTTGGTTTGGTCACAAATGACAACAATTTCTCTTTGGTTCAACTTCAAAATCCCAACTTTTACAAATCTCTTTTATAGGCAAAATACACACAACACAAATTAAGTCAAAGGACAAACAACTCCTGTGGAGAGAAAATATTTAAGCTGATATCTGAGGGATAAGTAGAAATTTGCCCACTGGAGAGTCTTCCAGGCTGAGGGAACAGCAAATGAGAAGTGCAGAGATGCCAAAGGCCCTGACCCTTGCCAAATACTGAAAGGAGACCAGCTTGGCAGAAATGCAATGCCAACCTTCACCTGGGGAAGGCTGCCTCAAGAGGAATGTTGGAAGAAAAACAATTCCATTGATTGTGAAGATTTTCTCCCATCTGTGGGTTGTCTGTTTACTCTGCTGGACTATTACTTTTGTCATACAGAAGCTCCTTAATTTAATTAAGTCCCACCGATTTACCTTTCTTTTTGACAATTTTCAAAAGAAGATATACAAATGGACAAAAAAAATATGAGAAAATGCTTATCATCACTAATGATCAGGGAAATGCAAATCAAAGCCACAATGCAATACCTCCACCTTACTCCCTCAAGAATGGCCATAACTGAAAACTCAAAACTTATAAATGTTGGTGTGGATGTGGTGAAAAGGGAACACTTCCACACCGCTGGTGGGAATGTAAACTAGTACAACTACTACAGAAACAGTGTAGAGTTTCCTTCAAGAACTAAAGTAGAGCTACCATTTGATCCAGCAATCCCACTACTGGGTATTTCCAGAAAAATACTGGGTGTTTCCAGAGGAAAAGAAGTCATTATATTAAAAACATATTTGCACACACGTTTATAGCAGCACAATTCACAATTGCAAAAATGTGGACCCAACCTAAATCCCAAATGCCCATCAATCAACAAGTGGACAAAGAAACTGTGAGATATATATATATCACAGTTGAGTAGTATTCCATCATATATATTCCATCATATATATCACAGTTGAGTAGTATTCCATCATATATATTCCATCATATATATCATAGTTGAGAAGTATTCCATCATATATATTCCATCAGATATATCACAGTTTAGTATTCCATCATATATATTCCATCATATATATCATATATATACATATATATATATATATACACACCATAGTTGAGTAGTATTCCATCATATATATTCCATCATATATATCACAGTTGAGTAGTATTCCATCATATGGATAGATATGTACCCCCAACCCAAAATTTACCCATATAACAAACAAACCTGAACATGTACCCCCCCAACCCATCATATATAGATAGATAGATGGAATACTATATATATGAATACTATATATATACAAATATGTATATATATCACATATATATGATGGAATACTATACATATATATATATATGAATACATCCATATGTATGTGTGTGTGTGTGTGTGTGTGTGTGTGTGTGTGTGTATGATGGAACACTACTCAACCATAAAAAAGAATGAATTAATAGCATTCACAGCAACCTGGATGGAATTAGAGACTATTATGCTAGTGGAGTAACTCAGAAATGGAAAACCAAACATCATATGTTCTCACTTATAAGTGGGAGCTAAGCTATGAGGATGCAAAGGCATAAGGATGATACAATGGACTTTGGGGGCTTGTGGGAGAAAGGGCAGGAAGGCGGTGAGGGATAAAATGTTACAAATTATGTTTAGTGTATACTGCTCGGGTGGCGGGTACACCAAAATCTCACAAATTATCACTAAAGAACTTACTCATGTAACCAAACACCACCTGTTCCCCAAAAACCTATAAAAATCAATGTTAATGTTCAATAAAAATAAATACATAAAAGATTATTATTAAAGATTAAAAAAAAGAAATTCCAGAAGCTTGTGTTCTGCTAAAATGTTACTTGTTGGGTCTCAGTATTATCACTTCTGATAACTGCCACTTCCTCCCCACAGAGAATTTTGAGGTGAACAGAAAAATTGTATTTATAGAAAAGAAAGTACATTGCTGGACAATAAATTAATTCTATCAAGATGTTTAATCTCTGATTTCTGTGTTGCTGTAAAACTCATATATAGTTAATACTGAAAAAAAGGAAGAAATTGAAACGATACAAAGGACATCACAAATTCTTTCCCTTGATTCTGAATTTAATGCTGAACAACTATAAAAACTGTTGGTAGGACTTACGTGTTCCCAAAAATGCAAGTCCCACAACTACTGGGAGAGTAAGTGGGTTCCGTCAGAACTTAAGTTACCCTTTTCCAACTGCAGGACTGCAATGTGTGTAGTATTTCAAATAAAGCATTCAGGATTCAAGGTAATGCTTTTCCAAATGGGAGCAGATAGATTTTCTTTTCTTTT
>NW_016107424.1:5845552-5883543 GCF_001604975.1 Cebus imitator | reverse complement strand
GATAGCATTGAATCTGTAAATTACTTTGGGCAGTATGGCCATTTTCACGATATTGATTCTTCCTAACCATGAACATGGAATGTTTCTCCACCTGTTTGTGTCCTCTCTTATTTCATTGAGCAGTGGCTTGTAGTTCTCCTTGAAGAGGTCCTTTACGTTCCTTGTTAGTTGTATTCCTAGGTATTTTATTCTCTTTGTGGCAATTGTGAACGGAAGTTCGCTCTTGATTTAGCTCTCGTTAAGTCTGTTTTTGGTGTATATGAATGCATGTGATTTTTGCACATTGATTTTGTATCCTGAGACTTTGCTGAAGTTGCTTATCAGTTTCAGGAGCTTTTGGGCTGAGACGATGGGGTCTTCTAGATATACAATCATGTCGTCGGGAGCAGACAGATTTTCAAGGTGTCACCTACTTACCCCTCTTATTGCCAAAAAAAAAAAAAAAGCTGTCTACTCTGTATATTTACCTAAGTTAATAAATTGTACTCTTATTGACAAGGAGAATAATAGTTTTGAAGTAAGTACACACACTGTGCTTTAAAAGTCTACTCCATCTCCCTGTTTTATTTTCATACACAATACATGCATTATTTCAGATATTCATTCAAAAGGACATCTATGTACTTGTACTTTTAAAGAAATTATACATTTTCTGATGCCAGAGCACACAGATGGTCCATTTACTACTTCAGGGAACTTGCCACTGTTTTTGAAGCAGTAAAAGTTTCATTTTCTCACTTTTTTTTAACTTCCTATTCTCTTTCATGATATTCACTAACACTACGAAATTATCCAGACATTTTGGAAGCCATTAAAAGTAGAGAAAATTTCTGCTCTCTATAGAATGTAGATCTCATATTTGTTTTTAAACCAAACAGGTGTGTTGAAAAAGGAGGCACAGGGATTTACACTTCTACAGTAACACTGACTTCAGTTCAAAGGCAGGCACACCAATGTCTAATCACTTTGACCAGTCACTTTCACATATGAGGAAGTCAAGGCCTGTGATGAACTGATTCACTAGTTAAGGTAATAAATTCAGCTTGTCTCCTTTCTTTGAGCCCAAAAGTTCAATGGAAATTAGAAAAACATAAAGAATCCAAAGACGCTTAGTTAGTAGGGACACAATTATCCCATAAAAATGTAGAATGTTGTATTTTGTAAAAATTCTTTGCAAAAAAGTAGTTGAAAATGCTTTTTCAGAACCCCAGATACTCTCTCAAGTTCACTGTATAAAATCTTTAACAATGCTTCATCAAGAACTTATTTAAAATACAAAGTCTGGGAAATGCCATTGTGGACATAGGCCCTGGCAAAGATTTCATGATGAAGCAATTGCAACAAAAATTGACAAATTGGGCCTAATTAAACTAAAGCACTTCTGCATAGCAAAGGAAACTATCAACACAGTAAACAGACAACCTCCAGAATGAGAGAAAATATTTGCAAACTATGTATCCACAAAAGGTATAATATCCAGAATCTATAAAGAATTTAAACAAACCAACAAGCAGGAAACAAGCAATCCCATTAAAAAAAATGGTCAAAGGACATGAACAGACACTTCTCAAAAGAAGACACACAGCCAATGAGCATGTGGAAAAATGCTCTACATCACTAATCATTAAATAAATGCAGATCAAGACCACAATGAGATATCATCTCACACCAATCAGAATGGCTATTAAAAAGTCAAAAAACAACAGATGCTGACAAGGTTAAGGAGAAACGGGAACATTTATTCTCTGCTGGTGGGAATGTAAATTAGTTCAGCCACCACTGAAGACAGTTTGAAGATTTTCAAAGAACTGAAAATAGAACTACCATTTGACCCAACAATCACATTACTGAGTATATACCTAAAGAAATATAAACCATAAAGATACATGCATGCATACATTCATTGCAGCACTATTCACAATATCAAAGACATGGAATCAACCTAAATGCCAATCAATGATAGACTGGATAAAGAAAAATGTAGCACATAGACATGATGAAATACCACACAGCCATTAAAAAGAATGAGATCATGTTCTTTGTAATAGCATGGATGAAGCTGGAGGCCATTATCCTAAGTGAATTAACACATGAACAGAAAACCAAATACCACATGTTCTCACTTATGGAAGTTAAACATTGAGTACATATGGACACGAAGAAGAGAACAATAGACACCAGGGCCCACTTGTGAGTAAAAGGCGGGAGGAGGACAAGAATTTAAAAACTACCTATCAAGTACTACGCTTATTATCTGGGTGATGAAATAATCTGTACATCAAATCCCCAAAACACGCAATTTACCCATGTAACAAACAAACCTGAACATGTACCCCCAACCCAAAATAGAAGTTAGAAAGAAATAATAAAAATAAAACATATGTGCGTGATTGATTCATGTCTGCTTGTGAATGTATCTACACCCAGATTTCTAAAAATACATATACAACACAACAGTTCCAAAAGATTACAGGAAAACAGGAAGATATTTATGCTTTCAAAAACAAGATTTAGTAAACATCTATTTAGCAATTATTATTTTTCAGTCATAGTCTTGGTAGTGTGGACACTACACTGAATAATTCAGACATAATACCTGCCTTCATCGAGCAAGAAGCAGATAATAAAAAGTATGAAGAGAGTAATGGGGTGAGAAGAGACGAAAATGCACCAGGGAGAAGACAGCAAAGTCAGAACAACTTTTCTTGTTTTCAATAACATTGTGTTTCATAAACTGTCAGCAAGAATAATCATAAATTATAAGTTCATTATTAAAGCAGTTGAGATCTCATAAGTGGTTGGCACTTTAAAAAGTGGTAAAATGGAAACTAAGATTTACCTTACTGCACCACTGCTATAATACTTGAATTCCTCACGGTCATTGTTGGTGAAAAGGAAAACAAAGAAAAGAACAGCAATGAGTGAAGGAATGGATGGCTAATTGCTCGAATTGACTGAATGGTTGGTTTTGTCAAGGTGGAATGAACCACACAGTTGGTATGAAAATCCTTTTGTGTATCTCGTTACCAATTAAAAATAATAACTCATCCTAGGTCAGCATTTGATTGGGTTCCAACTGGATGGCAATTTAATTATTCTAGGTCTCATCATACAACATCTTGCCAAGACGTACTTAGAGATCATCTCTAGATGTTATTCATACTTATACCAAGGTTTTAGTCCAAACGTATTTTCCTTTTGTTCCTCTGTGGTCCTTTTACATATGTTGTTCCTTTACTACATTTCGCTTTATCTAGGCATATCAACTTGTGAATAAATATATGTATATATATGTATATTATTTTGTTTCAGTGATTTTTAGGAAACAGGTGGTTTTTTGTTACATTAGTTCTTCAATGGTAATTTCTGAGATTTTGGTGCACCCATCACTCAAACAGTGTATACTATACCCAATGTATAGTCTTTTATCCCTCACCCCACTCCCATCCTTCCCCTTCAATCCCCAGAGTCCATTACTTCACTTCGAAAAATGGTCTCTAACTCCATCCAAGTTGCTGCAAATGCCATTATTTCATTTCTTTTTATGGCAATATTTCTGGACAGAAACACTGTTTCTTGGATTGCCTGATGACTAAAGAATATTCTGTCGACAACAAAAATTAATTCATAATGAAAGTCAACCATAATAACATATTGCAACAAATTTCTAACAAATTGATAGCAAAAAATTATGTTTATTATATTCAACAAATTCTACCCTTTGTGAAATCTGGGCAATTCAGTACTCATTCAAAGGTCAAAGTAGAAGAAAACTCAGATGGCTCATCTAATTAAGTTTAAAAAGCACGCTCTTTAATTCTCTGCTAGAACTTCCCCTTTTCTCTTCTTTCGGCCACTACAGCCAGACTAGGCAAGGGTAGGTTTGGTCTACCATCAATCCTGAGTACATAAAGGGGAGACAAAGCATGAAATATTTACAACTGGGAAATATTTGCATTAGTGCAAATTGAGGGGCCTACAACAGTCAGAGACTTCGGGTAAGAAGTCCTGTCTTAGAAGAATCCTCAAATTTTCTCAAAACTATTCTTTCTTACCTAGAACAAAGCCCTTCACTTAATCATGACGTATAGCAATCTGAAGAGGTAAACCTAGCTATGCTGTCTAAAATAATAGCCACTAACCACATGTGGCTATTAAAGTTAAAATTAATTAAAATTAATTGAAATTTAGAATTGTTACTCAGACACACTATCCACATTTCAAGTATTCAGAAGCCACATGTCATTAGTGGCCACAGTCTCAGGCAGCACCAAAGTTCATTTCCAACACCTCAGAACATTCTATAGACAGAACTGCAGAGCCTTCCTAGAAAGTTCTTCTCTTTACTTGGAAGAGAGAAATTGAGACTTGAACAAATCCTGTTGGATTAAAAAGAAATTATATTTGCTTCTCTGTAATTGTTGCCAGCCTTCAGGATGCATCCCCAACCCTGGAAACTACTGTGTTAATGTCAGTTATTCACTTCTCTTTCTCTTTCATTTCAAATTTATCTGCTTGGACTGCACAGTCTCACTTCTTTGAGTTTTACATCTCAACACTTTACCACTATCCTTAGGCTAGGCTCAGAGCTGCCTCCCATGCCTCCCAGATTTACCTACACTTTCTATCAGATCAGCCTGGTTCTTATTGTATTTTCTCATCACAATAATACATTTTACATTTTCAAAGGTTCTTCCCACAGAACTCAGTTCACACCCATCCAGAGAAAGAGGTAGAAATCAGACCTTTCGAGAAATAGAATTAATTAAAACATTTCAGATCAAGTATTTTTCAGAGTTCTCTTCTCTTCATCAATTGTATCCACCCGCAAATATCAAGTGAATACTTAGTCATAATATCTCAACCTAATAAGAGATAAATTCATGATTACATGAAAGTCAAACTTTTCCCTTAAGTTTCTTGACCTTGACATAAAGAAAATGATATAACTAAATTTCAGATTGTGTTCTTCTGGATAAAGGTTTCTCTTATTCAAATATACCTTTTGAAGCCAGTAGAAAGGACTTGCTGATAAACGCTTCAACACCATGCTTTATTACAAGTTATTTCTGTTGTTTACTATGTGGTTGACTTGATGAAAAGCAGATCTTCAGCAGAGCATTTTTGTGCAAATTCCTTACCTTTCTGTTTACAAAAGAAAGTGAAAACCTTTCAGGGCTATTTGTCACCATGCCCTAGTAGCCAACAATGCACACTGTCAACTGCTTAAGGTTTCACTTCCTAATTAACTTTCCTAGAAACTAAGAACTGTCTGAAAACACAAAGCCCTCCCATTAGCCTTCCCTCATTCCACTCCGCTCAGTTCTGGATGGATGAAGAGTGTGTTGAACAATGAAGTCCTCCAATGGGGTAGGAAACACCCTGCACACAAAGAGAGTAATCTGAGAAAGCTTTCTGCAGAACAAATTAATTATCTACTTCAGTTAGAACCTTTATAAAGGATTACGACATTAAGACAGTCCTGCCCCAAACCCACGCATGAATGTTGAAGTTATTCTCAAGCATATTCATTTCCTTCATTCCCAAAGTGAGGTTCGTTTTCATATAATCACTAACAGTATTTCCCAGTTCTTAGCTGAGACGCTCCAGATCACACATGCACACAAAATCCCAATGTATTAGTAATGGGGAACTTTAAATAGAGTCATTATTAAAAGAAGTAGAATTTTATTTTAAATCCTTGTTTGATAAAATGCACCCCACTAAAGAATTAAATAACTACTTGAGTATCCTACAATTATTGTGCTACTGTTCATTTCAATTGAAGAAAATCATTTTCGTAAAATTTTGGAGTATGTTTGTAAAAAATGTAATACTGCAATCATTTTACTTACTTTATCAGAGACACAGGGATTGTTTTGTCCATTTTATAGAAAAAGGAAATAAGGAACAGAAAAGTCAACTCACAAACCTCACATTGCACAGAAATCAAGAGCACTGTCAGCAAGGAAATCAAGAGCACTCTGACTCAAAATAAGGCATATGTGTTTTAAAGGATATCAGCATATTCTACCCATCTTAGAGAAGAAACTCAGATTGATATCCCCCAATCAACTGGGCTGGCTAGACATACCACAATTGATTACATAATCATCTGCCTTCCACTACTAAAACTCACTTTGCATAGAAGGTAAAAAATTCAGGTAACTTCACTAGTTCTTCCAAATAATCTCTTATATCTACCAAAGAGAAAAGTCCAGTGATGAAGATACCCTGGGTTTGGCAGAAGAATGCAGCTGAAAGACCAAAGACAATGCACACAATACTCCAGTAGAGAGTGACTGTTACTGGGTCTTATTGCCATATGTTCATAAGAAAAAGTCCCACTGAAGCCCAGAAGAGCTTATCTCCCTCCTATGACTCAAATATAAAAAATAAATGCCTGTCTTAGTAAAGCTCCTGGGGACCAGTGGCTGGGATTAGCACACAAAGCCTTTTCTGAGACAGCTCTTCTTTGGCAATTACTTATCCACTGAGTAGGAAATTGAAGGGCAAAGGTAAGATGAGTTGTTAAGAAAACCCAGAAAGAACATTCTGATCTTGAAAGCAAATGAACATGGTCTTCTTCATTAAAGGAAATTTAGAAAGGCTGGCTGAGTCTAAGTGCTGCCTGGTTGCTGCTCAAACGTTAGCAGCCATTTGCACAGTGAAAGAGTCAATGACACTAATAATTTGTAATTATTGTACAAGCAATCTGAGCACTTGCCAGGTCAGCTTAAGTTGACTGTGACCAGGTTAAAAAGGAAAAAGGACTTTCAAGGACCATCAAGAGCAAACTAGCCTGCTCCATATGAGAACCTGAACAATAATTTGTCTAAATATTTTCATGCAGAATAGTGGCACTGATTTCTTACTTGAAGCCTTGCCTAGCTAACTATATAAGAAAATGAGAAATCCCACCTGAACCATATTTTATTCCAACTTATACACATTGCCAAGATGTAAAGAGGTAACTATATGTAAAATTGTTGTGTAGAGCCTTGAACTAACCAAGAAGCAAAGGGAAAGGAAGATGAAATAATTCAGAATCAAGTGGCTGATTAAATAATTGCTAAAATAAAGTTTGCTTTACAACATCAAACTCTTCTTCCCTGATGAAAGTACAGTTTGAACTGTAAGTTTCATTCTCAGATGTTCTTTTCTGCAGATCTTAATCAGGTGAAGTAAGTAATTAAAAGGGAGAGAAGGTCACATGCTAAATCTGTGTGCAACAAGGGGAGGAAGGCAGCCAAAAAGAGATGCCTCTTTTTGGTGACAGTGATATATGAAACAGACCAGGTTGCTGAATGGAAGGAGGAATCAGAATGCAGATAAGCTGAGGATTGGTGGGTAGGCCACTGGGCCCTCAATGGACCTGTCAGTAAGGAGACCTTGAGAACATTCAGAGGAAGGCAGGAATCCCAAGTGCAAACATAAGGTTGAATTTGAAGCCAATGGGGCACTCTAATCTTGTACAACATGAAGAGATCAGGAACCAGATAATTTTCCCTGAATGATTTGCTGCTGTGTCCATGAGCTTCTGTGAACCCAATTCAAAATCCATAGGTCTTGCTAAGAGAAACAAACTAATAATCAATTATCAGTTTACCTGCAGAAACAATGTTGTCCACTAGCAATTAGGAGACAGAAAAGAGGTAGAATCAAAATAGTGACTTCTGAGGTCAAGCAAAAATTTCATGTGTTAGTACACACTGTTAATATATATAACGTATTTCCCCCAGAAGCAACATAGATATATATCAGCTCACATAAATTAATAACCACATCTTCGCATCTTACATAAAAAATCATGATAAAGAAAGAAAAAGTCAAGGGTATTAGGATATGGGGTTTTGGAATTTTTCAAGTTATAAATATTTGCCCTTCACTATAATTTATAACTGCTTTTTATAAAAAAAAAAAAAAGTACTCTATGTGATGAAATGTAAATGGTGATTCTGAAATGTTGAAGAGAACCAACTGCAGGTTTTATGCAGGTGAACAATAACACAGAATAGTGTTGCTACAGAGAGGAAGGAGGGGAGAAGGAAAAGTAGACAGAACACGATAATGGCGTCAAAGGTCAAAAGAAGGACAAAACGTAAACATATTATTAGTCACAGCTACTTCAGGCATTCTGCTAAAATCACTTTGTAACTATTATATTTTAAAAATCACAAACTGTAATATCCCCACTGAAATGTTTACCCATTTTAATATTTCCTCCTTGTAACACTGATCACCCTTGATTATATTTGCATGCTTAACGTCTCTCTTTCTGAAGAGGTGCTATGCTCTCTGAGGTCAGGTTCCTTGTTGATTTTGCTCATGATTATATTTCTTAACTCTGGCACTTTGACACTGTAAGTCCTAAATAAATATTTTAGGGATGGGGAGGGAGGGGGGAAGGGAAGGAAAAAAGCTAAAGGATAATAGTATAACTTGATCTGGATAGAGTTACTTGTAAATGCTCTGAGCAAGCTTCAACAATTTGTATCCACAGGGTTATAGACACATACATAAGAACATAATTTAGATAGTATAATATAAAATACAGTGTAAAACTTTTGAAAAATGAGAATTCATAAGGGATGCCAACTTGCCATGAATAAGATTTATTTGTTTATTTTTTACTTATAGATTCAGAGAGTACATGTACAGGTTTGTTTGTTACATGGGTAATTGCATGTCACTAAGGTTTGGTGTACAAATAATCCCTTTGGTGTACAAATAAACCCAGGTAGTGAGCATAGTACGCAATAGCTTTTAAACCTACAACTCCCTCTCACCCTCCCACTTCAAGTGTCTATTTTTTCTATCTTTGTGTCCATGTGTGTTCACTTTAGCTTCCACTAATGAGTGAAAAATATTCAGTATTTGGTTTTCTGTTCCTGCATTATTTGCTTAGGAAAATGGCTTCCACCTGCATCCGTGTTGCTGCAGAGAACACGATCTCATTCCTTTTAATGGCCTTGTTCTTTTTGCTTAGGATTGCTTTGGCTATTTGGGCTCTTCTTTGATTCCATATGAATTTTACAATAGTTTTTTTCTAATTCTGCGAAAAACGTCCTTGGCATTTTGATAGGAATAGCATTGGATCTGTAAATTGCTTTGGGCAGCGTGGCCATTTTAATAATATTGTTTCTTCTCATTCATGAGCATGGAATGTTTTTCCATCCATGGATAGGTTATCTGTTTACTGGGTTGATAGTTTCTTTTGCTGTGCAGAGGCTTTTTAGTTTAACTATGTCCTATTTGTCAATTTTTGGTTTTGTTGCAATTGCTTTTGGGGACTCAGCCATAAATTGTATTCCTATCAAACTGCCAAGGACATTTTTTCGCAGAATTAGAAAAAACTATTCTAAAGTTCATATGGAATCAAAAAAGAGCCCAAATAGCCAAAGCAATCCTAAGCAAAATGAACAAAGTCGGGGGCATCACACTACCTAATTTCAAACTATACTACAAGGCTGTGGTAACCAACACAGCACAATACTGGTAATTTCTTTCTGTTGTGTTTTATAAATGTGCTGTAGATATCTTTCACTTCCTTGGTTAACCATATTCCTAGGTATTTGATTCTTTTCGTGGCTACTATAAACGGGATTGTGTTCTTGATTTGGCTATCAGCGTGTACATTATTGGTGTATACAAATGCTACTGATTTTTGTACATTGATTTTTGTATCCTGAAACTTTCCTAAAGTTGTTTATCAGTTCTAGGAGCTTTTTGGCAGAGTCTATGGGGTTCTCTAGGTATAGAATCATATTATCTGTGAAGATAGTTTGACTTACTCTCTTCCTATTTGGATGTCTTTAATTTCTTCTTGCCCACTTGCTCTAGCTAGGACTTCCAGTACTATGTTGAATAAGAGTGATGAAAGTGGACATCCTTATCTTGTTTCAGTTCTCAAAGAGAATAGTTCCAGCTTTTGTCATTTCAGTATGATGTTAGCTGTGGGTTTGTCATAGTTGGTTCTTATTACTATGTTTCTTCGATTCCTAGTTTGTTGAGGGTTTTTAACATGAAGAGACATTGAGTTTTATCAAAAGGCTCTTTTGCATCTATTGAGATGATCATGTGGTTTTTGTTTTTAATTCTGTTTATGTGGTGAATCACATTTACTGATTTGTGAATGTTGAACCAAACTTGCATCCCAGAAATAAAGCCTACTTGATCATTGTGGTAACTTTCTGATATGCTACTGGATTTGGTTAGCTATTATTTCATTGAGGATTTTTGCATTTATGTTTATCACAAATATTGAAGCTTTCTTTTTGTTAAGTCTCTGCAAGGCTTTGGTATCAGAATGATGTCGGCTTCATAGAATGAGTTAGGGAGGCAACCCCTCTCTTTTTTTTTGGCGGAGGGGAGGGAATAATTTCCATATAATTGGTACTAGATCTTCGTATGTCTGGTAGAATTTAGCTGTGAATCTATGTCATCTCAAGGTTGTTTTTTGGTTTTTTTTTGTTTTTTTTTTTTTTTTTTTNTTTTTTTTTTTTGGTAGGGTTTTTTATTACCAGTTCAACATCAGAGCACATTATTGGTCTGTTCAGGATTTCAGTTTCTTCCTGGTTCAATATTAGGAGGCTGTATGGTTCCAGGAATTTATCCATTTCTTCTATGTTTTCTAGTCTGCATGCATAGAGATGTTGACAATAGTCCCTGAAGGTTTTTATATTCTTGGGGTCAGATGGTAATATCACCTTTCTCATTTCTGATTATGCCTAGTTGGATATTTTCTCTTTTTTTATTAACCTAGCTATCAGTTTATAAATCTTATTCTTTGAAAAAACAAACTTTTAGTGTGAATTTTTATGTGGATTTTTACATCTGAATTTTGTTCAGTTCAGCTCTTATTTTGGTTATTTCTTTTCTTCTGGCTTTGAGGTTGGTTTGCTTGTGTTTTTCTAGTCTCTCTAGGTGGAACATTAGGTTGCTAATTTGAGATCTAATTTCTTAACGTAGGCATTTAGCACTATAGATTTTCCTCTTAATACTGCTTTACCTGTGTCCCAGAAATTCCGGTATGTTCCACCTAGTAGCAGAATATACATTCTTCTCATCTGCACACACCACATACTCTAAGATTGATGACTGACCACATGTTCTGCTATAAAGCAAGTATCAACAAATTCAAAAAATAAAAATTATACCAACCACATCGTTTCATTAGTTTCAAAGAATTTTTTTATTTCTGCCTTGATTTTATTCTTTACCCAAAAGACATTCAGAAATAGGTTGTTTAATTTCCATGTAATTGTACTGTTTTGAGAGATCTTCTTGGTATTGATTTCTGTCTTTATTGAGTTATGGCCTGAGACTGTGGTTGGTATAATTTTGGTCTTTTTGAATTTGTTGAAACTTTATGGCTGAGCATGTGGTCAATCTTAGATAATGTGCTGTATGTGGATGAGAAGAATGTATATTTTATTGTTGGCTGCAGTGTTTTGTAAATGTTTATCAGATCCATTTGGTCAACTGCAAGTTTTAAGCTCAGAATGTCTCTGTTAGTTTTCTGCCTCAATGATTTGTCTAATACTATCAGTGTCATGTTGAAATCTCCCACTATTATGGTGTGTTTATCTAAGTCTCTTCATAGGTCTCTAGAACTTATTTTATGAATCTGGGTGTTCTAATATTGGATGCATATAAATATTTATATATATGTATATATATACATATATATATATATATATATAGAGAGAGAGAGAGAGAATAGTTATGTCTTCTTGTTGAATTGCACCCTTTATCATTGTGTAATGTCCTTGTCTTTTTTGAGCACTATTTTATCTGATGTAAAAATAGCAACCTGTGCTCTTGTTTTCTGTTTGCCTATAAATCTTTCTCCATCCATTTATTTTGATCCTATGGGTGTCACTGCATGTGAGGTGGGTCTTTTTTAAGACAGCAGACAGTTGGGTCTTGCTTCTTTATCCAACTTGCCATTCAATGTCTTTTAAGTGGGGGCATTTAGCCTGTTTACATTCAAGGTTAGTATATCTATGTGAGGATTTGATCTTGTCATTATGTTGTTATCTGGTTGTATGAAGACTTGATTGTATAGTTACTTTGCAGTGTTAGTGGGCTATATAATTGTTTTTCCATGGTAGCAGGTATTGATCTTTGTTTCCATGTTTAGCACTCACTTAAAGACATTCTTTAAGGCGGGTCTAGTAAAAAATTCATTTAGCATTATCTTCTTCTCTGAAAATAACTTTCTATTTCTTTTTCTTATGAAGCTCGATTTGGTGAGATATGAAATTCTTGGTTGAAATTTCTTTTCTTTAAGGATGCTGAAAATAGGCCTACAATTTCTTCTGGCTTGTAAGGTTTCTGCTGAAGCATCCACTATTTGCCTGACAAGATTCCCATTGTAAAAAATAAGGAATGCTTCATGAATTTCTGTGTTACCCTCATGCAGAAGCCATGCTATCTTCTTTGTATCAATCCAATTTTACCATGCATGCTGCAAAAGCAGGCACATGAATAAGATTGAAATTCTGAGTATACTAGGATGAATGAATCAACAGAATAACTTAAATGATGTGAGACTCAATAAAGATAAGGACTATTTGGGTATTCATTCTCTTACTGTACCTTTTTATGCTTCTGGAGAGTTCTTGTAAAAGAATAAATTGATATTAATAATACAGCAGCTGTTGGTAAACCATAACTAAGGCATAAAGTCTAGAGAAATATGGTGTTAGGGTAAAATTATTCATTTAAGAGACTTGGGGATTTAACCCTAATAAATCCCATAAACTAACTAGGTTATAGTCTCTTAAACTGTGAGATGAAAATAGTAAATCAAATTATTTCTGAAGACATTTTGAATTGTGAATATCTTTTTCTTTATACCTAAGTTTCATACTTTAGTGAGAGTACCAGAAAAGCAACAACAATAAATAGTATGCCCTCTTCATACACAGAGATTTTTCTTTTTTTTTTGAGATGGAGTTTCGCTCTTGTTACCCAGGCCAGAGTGCAATGGCATGATCTTGGCTCACCCGCAGCCTCCGCCTCCTGGGTTCAGGCAATTCTCCTGCCTCAGCCTCCTGAGTAGCTGGGATTGCAGGCACGTGCCACCACATACACAGAGATTTTTATGGTACTAATTCTTTGTGGCTGTTAGGCAAAACTGTTAAGTTCAGGATTTAAAACATAAAGTGGCTAAACAAAGTTTAAGCATTTTGTTTTAGCTCTCAGTTTTATGTAAATGTTCTCACCTGATTATTCTCGATATAATTTAAGTAATCACACTTTTCTGCTTGAAAAAACTACCTAACTGAGCCAGAAGGTTTCGATAATAGAATTAGATTGTTGATGTGTGGCTTCAAAAGGCAAAAGCTTTCAGGCAAGTGGTCAGGCAAGTGGATACAGGTGGTCTTTTATAGTCACCATAGTCATATTAGATGCTTGGCAACATGCTAGCATGGTTACATCTTATCTTATTTGTTCAGTACCACAATCCTTTAGAATAGAAATTTTTGCTCTCATTAAAAAATTTTAAGAACAAATTTAAAGAGTTTCAATAACTTAATCATGGTTACACAGCTGATAAATGATAGAACTGGGCTTTGAACCCAGGTCCAAATGGCTTTTCAATCTGTGCTCCATGCCACCTCCATGCTTCGGCTTACTGAAGAGTAAAGAGCCAAAAAAAAGTGGGATCCAAATTGTTATAGAAAGTCCTTGAGGGTATTGGTAGGGTATTGTTACCAATAGCTCTAAGTAATATATGTATGGGTGGTAGACATCAAAGCTCACAAAGCAATCTCCATCAACTGTCCCTTCAGATGAATGTCCATAACCACTTGCTGGAAAATTACCAAGTTGCCACAGCAGGAGGGAAAAAGGGGGGCTCTAATAAATGCTCTCTCTTTTGTGGAAGTGGCATATAGACTTCCACTCATAATTCACTGGTCAGAACTGGTAACATGACTCCTAACAACCAAGGGCCAAGAAGTGTCAGGCACCTGTAATCCCAGCTACTCAGAAGGCTGAGACAGGAGAATCACCTGAACCCAGGAGGTGGAGGTTGCAGTGAGTGAGCTGAGATTGCATCACTGCACTCCAGCCTGGGCAACAGAACAAGACCCAAAAGGAAAGGAAAGGAAAGAGAAGGGGAAGGAAAGAGGAAGGGAAGGGGAAGGGGAAGGGGAAGGGGAGGGAAAGGAAGGGGAAAAGGAAAGAAAAGGAAGGGAGGGAAAGAGAAAGAAAAAAATGAAAAGTAAGATAAGAAAGGGGTATCTACGAGAGGAAAGAGAACTACCAATGGTTTCTATGCGGTGTTAATCACAGATTCAGGAAAACAATAAAATAGCTGGTGAAATTATGGCAGAAATGCTTAAATTTTATTATACTTAGCTTAGGAATTATCTGAGGAGATCCCGACTTCACCTGTCCCCCTAGATATTCTGATGCTGCAGATCTGGGGCAGGTCATAGGTATATCCATCTCCACCCTCCTCATGCTGCATGCAGAGGCCCATGGACTACACTGTGAGATATACTGAAATAGGAGGTATGATGAGAAGTGGCCTATGAAGGTCTAGAAAAGAAGAATTGGATCCAGAACCTGAAAGTGTTAGTTTTTCTAGCTAAATAATTGTCTTTAATCTTTAGGGAAGGCAAATAGTGGGTACCTTTAATCAGAGGAGGTGGTTGGTGGCAGTATGAAGGATAGATTGGAAAAACAAAGAGACTACAATGAGAACAACTGGCCTAGGAAGCTACTGCTGCGTTGACCTAAGGTATAGTTGGTGAAAACCTGAATTACAGTTCCTACTTTGAGACTTGCATGTGTATTACTGAAAAATAAATGATGGCAACAATTGTTTCGAATTTAGACTAATGAAAATTTTTTGAGATAAGTTATTTTCTCACTGACGTTGTTTAGAATTGCTAATACATGAGGATAATAAAAATCAGATTGACTTTTAGTCAGTTTCATTATTATTTTAAAATCTCTGCAGACACTGCATGCCCCTACTCAGTGTAGCTTAGAGTATCCTGCTCCCATTACCCCACCTTTGCTGTGCCTCTGTGAGGGAACCAGTTTGAAGTTCAAGGAGTTTTGACAAATACATACATCCATGAAACCACCATTACAATCAAAATATGAAAATTTCTATCATCTCCATTGCTGCTCTGTAATCCTTCCCAGCCAGTTCCCAAACTCCACCCTTAGCCTTAGTAACAATTGATCTACTTTCTATCACTATAGATTTGATTTGTCTTGTCTAGGGTTTTATATAAATTGAATCATACAATAAGTATTTTTTCATATCTGGCTTCTTTTTCTCAAAAGACTGTTCTCGAGATTCATCCAGGCTGTTGCATAAATCAGCAGTTCATCTGTTTCATTGCTGAGTAATATTCTATTGTTTACTTGTACTAGAATTATTTGTTAACCTGTTGACAAACGCTTGGGTTGTTTTCCATTTGGGGCTATTATGAACAAAGCTAATTCAATTGTTTGTGTAGACATGTCTTTGTGTAGGCATGTCTTTGTGTAGACATGACTTTTTAACTTTTTCTGGGCAAATACTTGGGGCTGCTAAAATTGCTGTGTCATATGGCAAGTATACGTTAAACTTTATTAAAAACTTGCAAATTGTTTCCAAAGTGATATTATCCTATATTCCCACCAGCACTGTATGAGAGTTCTAGTCACTTCAGACCTGGTGTTATTAGACTTTTTAACTTTGGCCTTTCCAGTGGATGTAATGATATATCATTATTGACCCTTCCCTTTTGGCTGTAAACTTTTTGTAGTATTAGTGATTTGTACTAGATCATTCCAATTATTTTCTTAACACTCTCAGACCCCAAATGTAGCTAACGGAAGAATTCAAGCTATGATCATTTATAAGGATAAATATAAGGATTATATTATAAAGATTACTCTTCAACAGTAATAGGTAGACTCAGGGTTTTAATGATGATGGAAAAAATAAAGACATCACTTTTTGGTGAGTTCTACATTTTACCTAGTACTCATCCAAAGACAAGTGGCTATTCCTGAAGTCCTGCAATACTTTCTTTTCCTACCTTATATAGAAATACCTATACAAAGCATTAGCTTGTCTTTATAAGGCTCATTTCATTTCCATATTCCAGGTTAAATATTATTCTTTTCTTTTGAAGTAAGGTTATGTAACAAACAAAAGACACTGCAGAGAAAAATCAACTGACACATCACATAATTCTTTTAGGTTAGGAAGAGGTTTCCTGCAGAAGACCAGGAACCAAACTGCTCCAGGGTGAGAAAGAAAACAGAGCTACAGCTATATAGCTGCAAATCGGCTAAGGACATTTATTTTTTTCTTGTAGCTAACTTAACACTTTTAAATGGTCATGATTGTTCATGTAATTAAGCTATTTTTGTTGAAGGCTCACTTCCTCAGCTGAAGATGATTTTGTTCCAAAGGGAAAATGCACATGTATACACAAACACATGCTCCAATACACACTCAGCTATTGTTGCTAAGGTTTAGGTATGAATTTGCACAATCCTGCATTCAAACATCTGGTTGGAAGGTAAAAAGTTATTAAAATTGATCATAAGCATAAGCTAACTGTTATATTATTTAATAGTAAATAGTATCCATAAGCAATAAAAATATTCATTTTATTTTATGGCAGAAATTCTGATAATTCTAGAATTCTGGTTATTCTGTTTGAATATACGCCTTTTTTCCTACCTCTAAGTGGCTGTACATAAACTTAGAAATCTAAAGCTAATAGAGTGGAGGTGAGATACTATCTCACACCAATTAGAATGGTGATCGTTAAAAAGTCAGGAAACAGCAGATGCTGGAGAGGATGTGGAGAAATAGGAATGCTTTTACATGGTTGGTGGGAGTGTAAATTAGTTCAACCATTGTGGAAGACACTGTGGTGATTCCTCAAGGATTTAGAAATAGAAATACCATTTGACTCAGCAATCCCGTTACTGGATATATACCCAAAGGATTATAAATCATTCTACTATAAGGACACATGCACACGTATATTTATTGCAGCACTATTCACAATAGCAAAGACTTGTAACCAACCCAAATGTCCATCAATGATAGAATGGATAAAGAAAATGTGGCACATATAAACCATGGAATACTATGTAGCCATAAAAAAAAAAAAGTTCATGTCTTTTGCAGGGACATGGACGAAGCTAGAAACCATAATTCTCAGCAAACTAACACAGAAACAGAAAACCAAGGATCACATGTTCTCACTCACAAGTGGGAGCTGAACAATGAGAACACATGGACACAGGGAGGGGAACATCACACACCATGGCCTGTTGGGGGTGGGGGGCTAGGGGAGGGATAGCATTAGGAGAAATACCTAATGTAGATGACAGGTTGATGGGTGAAGCAAACCACCATGACATGTATACCTATATAACAAACCTGCACATTCTGCACATGTATCCCAGAACTTAAAGTATAATAATAAAAAAAGATTATCTAGTCCAATAACCTCATTTTCCAAATTGAAGAAATTGCCCATAGCAGTTTAGTGATTTCTCCCCAAATCCATCCAGTAGTTAGTGATAAAGTTGAATCTAGAGCCAAGATTGTCATTGCTCAATCTGATATATCATCCTATGTCCAATGGATAGCTAAAAGATAGAGCTGGAGCATAAAGTTTTTTTAAGCAGATCATATTTGTAAAACATTTAAATAAATGCAATTTCCTAATGCCTTAGCAAAATGTAAGCAACAAATTCTAAAACGAAAATTTAAGGTCCTTATGGAACTTAAAGTAACTAAAGTTGCTTGCAGATGGAATCAGTGTATTCCTCTCTTAGTCTCAATGATAGAAAACTAAGGAAGTCAGGGCAAAGAGTTCCTTTTTCTCAAAAATTACCTACAAAGAAGTTCTATACCATCTCCAAATTTCTAACAGTTCAGTAAGAACATTATTATTATTTTATTTTTATTTTTATTATTTGCAATCAAACATTGCAAAGAAAAAATGGTGGTGGTCTTTTCATTCTAGGTGAACTCAAGGGTCTTGGCTTTTTCTACATTCAAGACTATATCAGAGAATAAACAGGCTAATGTCCTGCAAAGCCCTAGAGCCACAAAGCCTAGATGGATGAAGCAGATAGAAAAATCCTACTGGGGAGGGTTCCCCACGAATTTATATTTCCTAGACTCCCCCATTTTACAGTTTGGGATCAAATAACTAATCCTAAAGTAAACAATCTCCTCATGCCTCCTACCTGACATTCCACACAGCCCAGGTCCCTTCACAATTTGGCTTGAATTTCCTGGAAATTCAGCCGAAATTCAATCTCGGTTTGTGAACCTTGGCAAAGCATTCTGCTGGCCTGCTCCAAGATTCCCCCCAGCAGGCAGCATGGACTCTCTTCCCTCCCAGGAGGACTCAGGGGCCAGGTTTACTGTGTGTTTGTGTTGGTTGGCCTCCCTAAGTCCAGGGTGACGTCTCCCTTCCCAAAGCTCCATGTCTACCATTCCCTGATGTTGATTACCACACTCCAGAATGAAAATAAAAATTCTGGGCCCATACTAAAAGTGAAAAATTTTATAGATTTCTTCAAAATGTCCAGTTTAGTCTTGGACGTCTTCCCTTAAGACCCTTCCCCCTTCTCCACCCTTCTCTTCCCTACCCTTAACAACATTCTCACACATTTTTTGACATTTTGACATTTTTGACATCTTTTGACATTTTTTCTTCTAAAAAACCCTCTGGCCACTCTGCCCTTTACCATAGATTTTTCACAACACTATGTGAAAATCTACCAAGTGTATAAACACTATGAGAATGCCTATAAAATATATATCACTCCATTTTATCATTTGATTATTCTTGCAATTAAGTTAAAATGGTTTTCTACATAATATTTCTCTATACATGAAGAATTCCTATCAAGAAATTTGCAAAATTAAACCTAATTCTTTTTTCGAAATATTATCTGCCCTCTCCACAAATTAACAGTTATATTATAAGCAACTGCAATTGTAATTTTGTGATTACATTAAATACCAAAGTGATTTTCTTAATGTAATGACTGTAAAATTTATAAAATCCATGGAAAATTAAGTGAAAACAAGCCATAAAATTGGTGTTGGGGGCAAGACTGCCATAGCTAAAAAGCATCAAAAAGTTATATAATAAGTAAAACATTTTTGTCCCAACACGGTGCTCAATAGATGGACTGTATCTTTTTATTTTAATCCAAAAATATGTAAGAATTTAATAAAAGTTAAGGGTGAAAATTCAAACAGGAACATTTGTTCATTTAGAGAAAAATAGTTTTCAATCTCACAACATGTACTAATATGCTACATGGATTATAAAGTTAAACTTAAAAATAGGAAAAGAGAAAATTTAAAAAACTCAGATTTTATTGGTCTAAAATCCAGTATTTAGAGAAATAAAAATTAAAATAAGATACAATGTTTTACATACTAGCTTTACAAAATGAAAGAAAAATTTAATGTTGATCATTATATAGAAATAGGCTTTCTTGGGTGGGTGTGGTGGCTCATGCCTGTAATCCCAGCACTTTGGGAGGCCAAGGCAGGTGGATTACCTGAGAACAGGAGTTCAAGACCAGCCTGACCAACATGGTGAAATGCTGTCTCTACTAAAAATACAAAAATTAGCTGGGCATGGTGGCTCATGCCTGTAATTCCAGCTACTCGGGAGGCTTAGGCAGGAGAATTGCCTGAACCTGGGAGGCAGAGGTTGCAGTGAGCCAAGACTGTACCATTGTATTCCAGCCTGGGCAACAAGAACGAAACTCCATCTCAAATAAAAAAGAAAAAAAGAAATAGGCTACCTCATGTGATACTAGTAAGAATTCAAATGGGTAATTTCTGAAAAGCAATTTCAAAAATAGGCATCAAGATCCTTACAACTGTCATACATATACCTAGATATTCAGATATTCAAATGCTAGACATCAGGCCTAAGACAATAATAAAAAGTTATGCAAAGATGTGGGTATAGGATGTTCATCATAACAGCATAATTTATAATAGAGGTTGCTTTGTTTTTTAATGGAAATATTCATACATTTCCATAGGAATGAAGGGGATGAACACTTACAGTTAAATGTTAAAAAAAAAAAAAATCTGATTTTACTAAGGTGGCTCTGATTAAGACAGATCATATGAAAGATAAAAGATGAAGGTCTGAGATCAATGAGAAAAAGCTCTATATTAAGATCATGTTGATTCCAGATCTCTGAAACATCATATGCCTGGTTGGCTCCAAAGAAATGTTGACTGCCTGGAAAGATTGGTAGACATTCACAAACGAGGCATTCACACCTTCTATGGTAGAAACAGAGTCTATTATAAACAGGTGACACTTAACTGAGTTCCATTCTGTCTTTCACAGATCTGGTTTACACTCATGGGCTGGGTGTAAATGGTATTAACCTATTAAGGCATCGCCTTTTACTCTCACAAGTATGTGAATGATAAACTATATGGTAACCTTAATAACCCATTTATCTTAATTAAATACATTCCATTTATTTTAATGAAATGGTATTTTGACACAGTGGAATATATTGAACAGCATTATGTGAAATAGCTCAATGTAATTCATTACAGTATTTGCTAATGGTGCTGTCCATTATATTATGTTGTTGTTCTGTTTAAGAACTCCTGAGAGGTATTTCTCTCTGTTTTCAGCTGCAATACCACTGTTTCTCTTGAGTATCTGCTATATTTTTGTCCCTGGACTCTAAATTACAGGATTGGTCATGTTTCTCACTTTGTTTTCAGCCATTGATAGATTCTTGGAATCAAATGTGTAATTCACCTTCAGTGCAATCATGGCCCTCACGTTCTGGGAGATAAATAGTTAACCTAATTTCCATTTGACCTCTTGGTCTGACTTCAAATACTCGCTTCCATCACATGGGTTAAAAAATAATGGAAGTATCATTCCAATCACCTACATTACATAATAATAGCAGATTTCTGTATTCCAAAAAATACATTTCACAATAAGAATGTGATAGGTACCACTAGCATAGATCACATCGCTTACATCATGCCTTTAAACACAGCCCATGTATTTCCTTTGCTGCATCAGTGATACGCACTCAGAGTTTAGAACAAACAGGAAACCCAAAGCTTATATTCTGATGATGATTGACAGAGTTTATTCCTGTAACTGGCACTCCTACCTGTTTTTGTGTTCGGGTCAGTTTTATGGGTTCTACAGAAAGTTGTCACTCCAAATGGTACCTGGTGACTTTAGTCTCTGATCAGTCTAAGAATATAATTCTTCCTCTGACTGCAAGCAGGTGGCAGAGGCAGCTATTGATAGATCCTCAAGTAGCAGAGCAAGCCTAGAATTGATTGCTGCATTTGCAACATTGGTTGGCAGAAGGTAGGACTTAAAATAACCAGAAAATAGAGAGTTTAGGCAACAATACACTCTGGTTTTACTTTCCTACCAGGTATCATTTTAAACTAAGCATCACCATTTCCTCAATTATAAAGACCACTTTTCTTTTTAAAAAAAAAATTATCATACAATCTTTACAACTTTTCTGTAAATCCAAAACTATTCCAAAATAAGTTTCTTTCTAAAAAAGGATAGTGCACTTGATCTTAGCCAAAAGGCCGAGAACCGTCAACCAACAGAATGGGAAAAATTTTTTGCAATCTACCCATCAGACAAAGGGCTAATATCCAGAATCTATAAAGAATTTAAACAAATTTACAAGAAAAAACAATCCCATCAAAAAGTGGGCAACGAACAGACACTTCTCAAAAGAAGACATTTATGCAGCCAACAAACATATGAAAAAAAGTTCATCATCACTGGTCATTAGAGAAATGCAAATCAAAACCACATTGAGATACCATCTCACGCCAGTTAGAATGGTGATCATTAAAAAATCAGGAGACAACAGACAGTGGAGAAGATGTGGAGAAACGGGAATGCTTTTACTCTGTTGGTGGGAGTGTAAATTAATTCAACCATTGTGGATGACAGTGTGGCGATTCCTCAAGGATGTAGAAATACAAATACCATTTGACCCAGCAATCCTATTACTGGCTATACACCCAAAGGATTACAAATCATTCTATTATAAAGATACATGCACACGTATGTTTATTGCGGCACTGTTCACAACAGCGGATGTGGAACCAACCCAAATGTCCATCAATGATAGACTGGATAAAGAAAATGTGGCACATATACACCATGGAATACTATGCAGCCATAAAAAAATCAGGGACATGGATGAAACCATCATTCTCAGCAAACTGACAAAAGAACAGAAAACCAAACATCCCATGTTCTCACTCATAAACGGGTGTTGAACAATGAGAACGCATGGATACAGGGAGGGGAACATCACATACTGGGGCCTGGGGGGTGGGAGGCTAGGGAGGAAGAGCAGGGGGTGGGGGGATTGGGGAGGGACAGCATTAGGAGAAATACCTAATGTAGATGATGCGGCGATGGATGCAGCAAACCACTACCATGGCACGTGTATACCTATGTAACAAACCTACATGATCTGCACATGTACCCCAGAACTTAAAGTATAATAAATAAATGAATAGTGGATAGTATGTTTTTAAAAAATTATGTGTGCTAGCTGTTAATGATGCTAACCGAATATCTACAGATCTCCAGATTCCAGGCACATAGTAGGATTGCACTTGCAGGACTCCTGGTAGTCACGTTACTACCTCTGGCCAATGAATTGGGGCTGCAAGTATTTCCTGACATAGCAATTAGTTCCTGCTATAAAATACTCCTTTCCCACTGACACAGGGATTGAGAATGTTCTAGATAGTGGACGTTTCACCATCATGTATCTTGAGTAACGGTGAAGAAACGGAGGAAAGTCCCAACTCTCCATCAGTAGATGTGATTAAGATGTGAACATTTATTTTTCAATCCACTGAAGTTTGAGAACTGCTCTTTCCCACAACATAACTGAGCATGTGCTGATGCAGCATGCCAGGACTTTAGATAAAATAAAGTTCAGGTTTATTTAAGTGTTCACTGTATTTACGTGTGTGTGTGAGTGAGAGAGAGAGAGAGAGACAGAGACAGAGAAGTTTATTAAATGAGCCCTTATACACTATTTTTTTTTTCAGACGGAGTTTCACTTTGTTGCCCAGGCTGGAGTGCAATGGCATGATCTCGGCTCACTGCAACCTCCACCTCTGAGGTTCAAGTGATTCTCCTGCCTCAGCCCCGAGTAGCTGGGATTACAGATGTGCACCACCACACCTGGCTAATTTTTTTTATTTTTAGTAGAGATGGGGTTTCACCATGTTTGCCAAGTTGGTCTTGAACCCCTGACCTTGTCATTCGTTCAGCTGGGCCTCCCAAAGTGCTGGGATTACAGGTGCCAGCCACTGCACTCAGCCCGCACTAGTTAGGATAACCTTATGTTCCTGTTTGTTCAAAAAACTTCAGGTTAACATCCATTGTCATAGAGTAATTAACCAGAAAGTTGCCTTTCGTTAAGTGCCCCCATTTATGCAACAAATTATAGTCACACTAGGACTAGTCATCTCTAGTAAATGTATTAGATTTCATAGTATACATTTTCTGTAAAAACCTCAGTGCAAACCTCCATCTTATTTTCATAACTTAATTTTTTACCTTCTCTCATCTTTCTTATTTAGAAATTTATCCATTTTGTTGTATTACCTTTAATTTTCTATTAAGAAACAAACAGATGCATACAATTCATTTTAAGTATTTCCTTCCCAACTAAGTCTAATTTATTAAAAATAAATTTTTAGTTTTTCAAATATGTTTGAAAAATTATAAATGGATTTCTCTCTTTTACTCTTATTATGTACCCTCCTCCATTTAATATCATTACCCTTCACATTCCAGAAAAGCAGCTCATTCTGGTGACTGATTAACCTTGAGATTAACTAGATAGTGTGCTGTGAGTGTTGTATTAGAGTTTTTAGTTGCAAGCAACAGAGGTAAATTCTGGCTGAGTTAAGAAGAAAACTGAATTAATTAAGAAGATAATAGGTAACTTACAGTTTTAATAGTAGAGCTTGAAGGTCAGCAGCTATGTAAAATTCCCCATCTAGAACCCAGTGAGGAAACAGATTCTATTGATTGGCCCTTTAGCCGTAAAGAGCGGGTTCTTTTTTTCAGTTACTAGCTCCTGAATTAAATTCTGACATAAGTATTACTGATTGACATGTTAAGTGACTGTATTCTACTGCAAATAGGTTGGAAAAGCAAAAATCCAGCACTTTCAGCTTCTATAGTATAAGACAGTCTTTAATCCACTCCAAGTCACATAGGATGCGGAATTAAGTATTCCCTTGACTTTTACTAAGAGTATCTATGCTAAACCAGGATGAGTGAAGAGCCAAAATAAATAGAAATGTCGATTTTAGGCAGTGAAATTCAATACAAAAATGCAAGTGATCGTTATGCTGTGTACACATGTGACATTGATCTACTTTGCGGTTCAAATATCTACAGACCTATGCACCTAGACCACAGCTACTAGATGAAGGGCCAGATGTACTCACGCACTTTTCACCAATTTCCAAATTCTTCCTTCACTAATGACTGCACAGAAAATGACTAAACAGAAGGCAAATATCTTTCTCTCTTTTCACACACACACACACACACACACACACACACACACACACACAAATCTTCATTAACATCACCATCCATATCTTTAGAACAAATAACAGCAATTCTCATAGACAAAGCTAGCCCCAGAGTTAGTACAAGCCCACCTGCCTATTTGCCTGGGTCATTTCCACTGTGAATCCATTTACCCAAAGTACTAGCTAGATAAACGTTAATATGTTAAGTAAAAACTGTTATTCCTCAAACTGAAGTCAGAAGCCAGCTTTTCTAGTCAGTCACAATGTGTCTTTGTATATCCATTGGTGACATTTTTACCAACTGTGAAATAAGACATTTGACAGCAATAAGATCCTCAAAGCCCTTCCAGATCACAAATACTATGATACAGTAAATCCTTTCTTAGATAATTAGGCAGGATTGGGGCCAGATGCAACCTCTTGACCTAAGCATGGTGTTAGTACATGGCAGACACTAAATAAATGTTAGCTGAATAAATGAACAAATAGTGACTAGATGAATAAATGAATGAATGATGAATGAATGAATGTTTCCTTGATTCTTTGTTGAATGAAGTATAACAAGGCCAAGAAACAGCCCTCCATTGAACTCTCTATGATTATCTTTTACCTTTCCAATTAATCCATAGGCCTTTCCCTTTCCCCAAACTAACGCTGTCACTAAGAACTGCTTAGCTGAGATGCTCTAACCGTACCTTTCTTTTCCCTTACTTTTAATAAAGCCTATTAAATTACATTTCACACATCATACCATTCACCCATTTAAAGCATACAATTAAATGATTTTTACTATATTCACACAGTTGTGAAAGCATTACCACAATCTAAGTTTAGAACATTTTCACTATTCCTCCTGAAAAAACTTCATATATATTAGCAATCACCCTCCATCCCAGCCCCCAGCCCTAAGCAACCAAAAATCTACTTCAGTTACAATAAATTTCCCTATTCTTTACATGTCACATAAATGTAATCATAAACTAGGTATTCTTTCCAACTGGCTTCTTTCAGTTAGCATAGTTTTTTATGGACTGGTCATGTTGTAGCACTTATCAATGTATCATTCCTTTTTATAGCCAAATAACACTTCATTGTATAAATACACCATTTTTATTTCTTTATTCATCAGTTGATGAGCATTTTAGCTGTTTCCACCTTTTTTACTTTTCTGAAATATAGCTATTATAAAATACATAATGCTGCTATGAACATTACCATACCAGTTTTTATGTGAATGCTGTTTTCATAATTATCTTAAGCAAATGCCTAGGAACGGAATTGCAGGATGTTATGGTAATTCTAAGTTTAACCTTCTGAGGTACTTCCAGACTGTTTTTCCCAAGTGGCTGCACCATTTTACATACCCACCAGCAAGGTATGAGGATTCCAACTTCTTCATGTCCTCATCAGCACTTGTTATTATCTGTCTTTTTGATCATAGCCATCCTAATAGGTGTGAAGTGGTATCCCATTCTGGTTTTGATTTACATTTCTCTGATGATTAATGATATTGAGCATCTTTTCATATGCTTATTGACCATTTGTATGCCTTCTCCGGACAAATGTCTATTAAGGTCCTTTGATTATTTTTAATTGGGTAATTTGTCTTTTTATTAGAGTTATAAGAGCTCTTTATATATTCTATATATAGGTCCCTTATTAGATTCATGATTTGAAAATATTTTCACTCGGGAGCCTGGGGCAGGAGAATCGACTGAACTCAGGAGGCAGAGGTACAAGATTGCACCACTGCACTCCAGCTTGGGTGACAAAGCGAGACTCCATCTTAAAAATATATATATATATATATATATATTCACTTGTTCTATGGATTGTGTTTTCACATTCTTTATGGTGTCCTTTGAAGCACAGGAGTTTTTTTTATTTTGGTGAGGTTCATTTTCTGGAAGTGTCTAATATTCTAGGAATTTAATTTTGAGGGCATACAGTTGTTCATAACACCCTTTATAATGCTTTTTATTTCTTTAAGGTCAGTAATGATCTCCCCTCATCCATTCTTGATAATTTGATTTTTCTTCTATTTTAGATTTTGTTGATTTTCTTTATTGTTTTCTAATCTCTGTTTCATTAATCTCCACCCTAATCTTTACTATTTCCTTTCTTATACTTTAGACTTAGTTTCCTCTTCTTTTTCCAGTGTTTTTAAGTGGAAAGTTAGGTAATTGATTTTATTTTATTTTATTTTATGTTTGTTGGAGACAGAGTCTCACACTGTGGGTCAGGCTTGAGTACAGTGGCACAATCTCAGCTCACTGCAACCTCTGCCTCCCAGGTTCAATTCTCCTGCCTCAGCTTCCTGAGTAGCTGAGATTATAGGCATGCACCACCATGCCTGGCTATTTTTTGTATTTTTAATAGAGACAGGGTTTCACCATGTTGGTCAGGCTGGTCTTGAACTCCCGACTTCAGGTGATCTGGCCACCTCTTCTTTTTAAATAAAGGCATTTTCAGCTGTAAGTTTTCTCGTAAACATTGCTTAAGCTTCATCCTGTAAGTTTTCGTATGCTTTTCTTCATTTCCATTTATCTAAAAGTATTTTCTAACTTCCCTTGTGATTTCATCTTGACCCATCAGTCACTTAAGAGTGTGTTGACTAATTTCCACATATTTTTGGATTTCCAAATCTTCTTTCTATTATTGATTTCTAAGTTCACTCCACGGTGGTCAGAGAGCACACTTACATGATTTCAATAATTTTTAAAATTATTGAATTTGTTTTATATCTTAGAATATAGTCTATTGTGGAGAATGCTTCATGTTCACCCGCACAGCATACATATTCCATTGTTGTTGGAAGGTGTTCCATACATGTCTGTTAGTTACAGGTGCTTAATAGTTTTTATCTTCTGTTCTATTCATTATTGAAAGTTGGATATTGAAGTATCCAAATATTATTAAATTGTCTCTTTCTTCACTTGTGTCAGATTTTGCTTTATGTATTTTGGGGCTATGCTGTAGGGCATGTATATGTTTATATTATTATATTGTTCTGATGGATTGACTTTTTGATCATTATGAAATATCCTTCTCTATCTCTAGTAACTTTTTTTGTTCCTAAGTCTATTTTGTCTATTTAGTATAGCCATTCTGGCTTTCTGTTTTTGAATGATACATCTTTCTATATTCTTTTGTATTAAAACTATTTTTATCTTTGAATTTATACTATGTCTCCTATAGACTGCTTATTGCTAGATCTTGTTTATTTATGCAATATGACAATCTCTGACTCTTTTAGTCCACTCACATTTAGATTCCTTAGTCCGTTCACATGTAGTGTTATTATTGATACTAGTTGAGTTGACATATCATTTTGCATTTTGTTCTCTGTATATTACATGTCTTTTTTGGTCCTCTCTTCCACTTTTATTGCTTTGTTTTGCTTAATTGAATTAATATTTTAATTCCCTTAATAATTTCCTCACTAAATTTTCCTAGTTATTTTCTTAGTGATTGCTGTAGGGATTATTATACACACTTTAATTTGTAAGAATATATTTCAGATTATACTAACTTAATTTCAGTAAAATATAATCGTTTTTCTATATACTTCTATTCTCACTTTCTCTTTTTTGTACTACTATTAATATTATGCATTTTAAATCTAGGCATGAACTTTCCTACACTCTGTTTCAAATAAAGTCAGTTCCTCTGGGGGGAGCTTGGAGCACTATGTTCATATGATCTCTGTCCCTGGGCAATACGTCTGTACCACCGCTCCAAAACTGGGGGCTGTGACAACAATCTACTTCTTTCAAATGACACCTCTGCTTTATGAACAGGGTACTACGCTAGGGCAGCCGCCTCTGGGTTTCTCAGCTTCCTTTCCTCTCCCAATGGGTAGCCTCCATCCTACAAAAAAGACTGGATAAGAAAAAACAGGACTACAGTATTCTTGGCCTGCCATGCTTGGGGTAGAGCTTTTACCCTATAAGGGGTAACTAGGGAAACTAAACTCCAGGCACCTTAGCCACTATTTGTGGAAATAATGCCTCTGAAACATTGACCTGGGACAGGGAATGAGAAATTCTGGTGACCTGCATCTCCCAGGAAGATAACATAGTTCTCAATCGGGAGATAGGGGGAGAGAGATCCTCGTGTTATTGGCTATACACACTTGGAGTAGAGATTCATGATGCTGGACAGGGAGTAGTGAAAGAGCAGGTCGTGGCTCAGACACACAGACTTCTGCAATTCTTACTGAAACAGAGTAGATTTTATTGAATACGTTTTTCTTCATTTATTCTTCAAGTATAAATGTACTTTATCCAAACACATTTATAATTATATGATCTTAGAACAATTTCCAAAGATTTCAATTTTTCTTTTTTAGTAATTTTCACCAGTTTTGGTTGTTTTATTAGACAGAAGGTCTATAAAGCTCATCACTTCACCATTTCAGCTGTCATCTCTCATACATCCTAAATAATTATTTGAACTTCAAAAAGTTTTTATTGCTATGTCATACAGTTTGTATTATAAAACCTTCCAAAAGTTTAAAAAATGCCGTTTTTCTTGCTTTCTTCTTCACTATCATATTGTTCACTTCATCAAAGAACCAACTTGAAGAATCAGAAAAATCAATCATGTTGATTTTTATATACTACCCTAGGAGCCACTGAGTCACTGACCTACAGCAGTTTTGGAATGATTTTCAGGATGTACACAGGTTATCTTGTTTCATATAAGATCAAAAATTCAGCTTCAATTTTCTTCCAAATTTTTTGTCTTTAGTTTTAAGCGTGCTTACAATGACATGCTTTACTCAAAGCTTCTCCCTTACAAAGCATTGAGTGTACAACATCCACACATATGCCCAGAAATGTGATACTGTAATGGTCTAGTAGTGTGACATCCACTCTAGTAGTGAGACATAGCGACTGTAATGCAGCCTTCAAATCTTGGCCAGCTTCTTGGTAACACCATATGCTTACTGAATAGTTGGCAAAATCCAGTTCTGCCAACAGTTTAAACACATTCATTGTGATGCTTTTATTGTTTCCTACATTTTGCTTGTCTTAGAATACCAACCATGTTTATACTAACACGGTCTTTCTGATTATTAATGCAGTTATATAAGGTCCTAGACAACTTACCAATTGTAAATTTAATGAATATATTTCATCCTATCTCATTAGTCATGACTCAAACTAGCACCAGCAAAGGACTGGCCCCAGTAGAATTATGCTTGCTGTCCTCTGCCTTTTAGCTGATGGAAAACCATTGATAAATCACTAGGAGTAACACTGTAATCAGTTATGCCTTTTAGTTGAAAGAAAAGCCATTGATAAATCACCGTGAATAACATTTTAATCTGTTATGCACTCTCTTGGCAGTTGTCTGATCTAAACTTAATTTTCAGGGATTCCGAGTGAATCTATCCAGCAGTTCTCAGCCTTACCCAATTCTGAGCCTTACCCAAAATTCCAATATGAAGCTGGTCCAAGGAAATTTCTTTTAAGCATTTTGATATTTACATGCCTTTGTGTTTAAAAAGTATAATAACAACATTGGTGTCTCTTTGTGGAGCTCCACTCCCATCCCAAGAGTGGGTCTGCCTTTCCCAGTCCACTGACTCAATGTTAATCTCCTTTGGCAACACCCTCATAGATATACCCAAGAACAATGTGTTGCATCCTTCAATCCAATCTAGTTAACACTCGATACTAACCATCAGAGAAGGGGATTAAAAGGAACAGTTTCTGTTCACCTGGGTCATCCATCCCACAAGGTAGCACAGCTTAGTGCCAAGAGAGTAGCCCCTGAGCTCATGAAAGAGAGTAGAATGAACATCTGGGTTCCTTAGCTTTATGGGACATTGCCCAGGAGTCCTATTTCTGACTTACTCCCTACAGATCACCAAAGGGATAGATATAACTGATTAGTCTGGGGATAGCTAGGAGCAAGATAAAGGGGTGGGGGCTCACAGAAACCACCACACAGATCTCAAAAACCATCTGCATATCCTACTAAATGGCTTGCAAACTCCACCAAAAGGCCCACCCATAAAGCCAGTGGGATGCATCCCCTGACCAGCGCTAAATAGCTAATACGTGTCCTAAGCACACCACATTTAACCCTGGGACAGTGCACGCAAGACTCCACAGACACTGAGCTTCCACAGAGGGTTCATGAAAACTCCTGCAAACAGCACATGGATATCAGCAGTCTACTTAACTCTGCAGGATTGGAAGAAGGTGTGTGATCTTGAATACCTTAGGGTGCTGCTCTGGGAAAAATGCATAAGAAGTTCTCAGAACTTGCCCTAAATGTGTGGCATAAGAGAAGGTACATAATTCTAACATGCCCCTCTCCAAGAAGGAACAAGAAGAATTGGGTAAACATGTCTATTTAAAAAAAAAAAAAGAAAAAGAAAAAAGAAAAACACCTGTGAGATCACCAGAATCTCTGGTTGGGCTGAATGGTGAAAGTCTTTCTCTCCTGAAGCACTCGTTAAAGAGTGGAGGAGAGAGATGCTTCTTCAAAACAAAGGCAGCAATGGAAGACCTCAAGGAATATGAAGACTCAAGGAAACAAAATAAAGCGCCAGTGGATGACCCCAAAGAAATTGAGATTTATAAATTTCCTGACAAAGAATTCAAAATAGTAATCTTAAAAGTTCTTAGTGAACTACAAGAGAACACAACTAAGTGAAATCAGGAAAACTATACACAATAAATTTTGAAAGAAGAATTTTAACAAAGTGATAGAAACAAAATAGAAATTCTGGAGCTGAGGCATACAATGACTGAACTGAAAAAAATTAATAGAGAGCTTCAACAGCAGACTCAATCAATCAGAAGGAAGAATTAATGACAAAAGACAAGTGATTTGAAATTATCCAGTCAAAGCAACAAAAAGAAAAAGAAAAAAGAGTGAAGAAAATCTACATGACTTATAAGATAACATCAAACAAAACAACATCAGCATTATGACAATGCCAGAAGGGACAGGGAAAGAGAAAAGGGGAGGAAGACTTATTTTAAAAAATAGTGACAGAAAATTCTCAAGTCTGGGGAAACAAATTAACATTCATAACCTTGATACCCAGAGAATTAAAAATAGACTGAACAAGAGATATTCACCAAGACAAATTGCAGCCAATGTGTAGAAGGTCAAAGACAAAGAGAATTTTAAAAGAAGCAAAAGAAAAGTGATTCTTCACATACAAGAGAAACTTGTAAGACTATTGAAATGGGAGGAGTTTTCTCTTATCCCCCTCACAAGGCATGAGACAAGGGTGTGGCTCACTTTTTTGGTGCCCTGCAGCTCAAACCCCTATGGGCAGGTCATGGGGAGCATGGGCTCTGACCCCACAGCAGCATCTAGGGTTGAGTGTTTATAACTCCTGAAGGGCCCCAGAGGGTGTATGTTACAGTGTGCTTTTTCAGCTTAGCCATCCACAGGCAGCTTGTGTTAATCAGCTCAATTAAACCCTCTGCCTTATTTCAAGGACAGAGGGTTTTCTGTGTCCTGGGGTTCTTGCCCTAGTGTACTGGAAAAATCAGATCACATATGGGCTTGGAGAATGAGTGCAAGGTTTTATTGAGTTGCAGAAGTAGCTCTCAGCAGATGAATGGGGAGACAGAAGGAAGAAGGACTGAGAAGGTGGTCTTCCCCTGGAGACAGGCCACTCAGCAGTTGCTCCTTGCCACCGTCAGCCAAATTTCCCTTGGCATCTACATCCTTCCACAATTGATGGTCTGCTAGTGTCTGTCAGTATGTCCTTTGCCAGTGTGTCCCTCTCAACATCCAGCCACTTGTGTCTCTGCCTGCTAGGGTCTTGGGGTTTTTATAGGCATGGGATGAGGGGCATGGTGGGCCAGAGTGGACTTGAGTACACAAACAGGAGTGCCTATCTTCACTTAGATCCGTGGGTACAGGCCCCAGGGTTGGGCCCTCATCAGGGACCCTGTCCTTCTCTACCCAGTACTTCCCTGCCCCTCTCCTGTATCACTATCAGCAGATTTCCCAGCATAAACCTTCCAGGCTAAGAGTGGGATAATATATATTCAAAGTGATGAAGGGGGGGGGAAGTCTGCTAACCAAGAATGCTTTACCTGGCAAAGCTGTCCTTTAGAAATGAAGAAAGATAAATACTTTTCCAGACAATGAAAGCTGAGGGAATTCATCACCACTAGATATACCTTACAAGAAATGCTGAAGGGAGTTCTTCATGTTTCAATAAAGGAAACTAAATAGCAATATGAAAATACATGAAAATATAAAACTAATTAGTAAAGGTAAGTATATAGTCATATTCAGAATACTAGATACTGTAATGTAGTGCATAAACCACTTTTAACCATAGCATAAAAGTTTAAAGACAGAAATATTTAAAAATAACTATAGTCACAATAATGGTTTAATGAAAATATATTATTTAAAATTTTAAATAGTGACATCAACAATTTCAAATGTGTGTTGGGGGCGGGGGATAAAAACAGAGTTTTGTATGAAATCAAAATTTTTACGAGTTTAAAATAGCCTGTGTATTAGTCCATTTTCATACTGCTATAAAAATCTACCTGAGACTGGGTAATTTGTAAAGAAAAGAGGTTTAATTGACTCACAGGTGCCCAGACCTTCTCAAAAGGCATGACTAGCAGGCCTCAGGAAACTTATAATCATCGTGGAAGGTGAAGAGGAAGCAAATATATCTTACCACAGTGGAACAAAAGAGAAAGAAAGCAAAGGGGAAAGTGCCACACAATTTTAAACCGTCATCTCTCATGAAGACTCACTCACTATCATGAGAACAGCAAGGGGGAAATCTACCCCTATGATCTAATCATCTCCCAGAGGCCCTTCTTCCAATTCAACATTGAGATTTGGCCAGGGAGACAAATCTAGACCATATCAGTCTGTTATAATTATAAAATGATTTAAATAAACATTTTATAACATTATACACATGTTTGTAACAATATAAACATGTAAACATTTTATAATTATAAAATGGCAATCACAAAGAATTATAAATGGTAATCACATTTAGTAGATACACAAAAAATAAGAAAGGGATCAAAGCATAACACTAAAAAAAAATCATGAACTCAAAAAGGAAGACAGAGAAAAAGGAACAAACAACAAAACATTTGAAAAACAACTAACAAAATAACAATTATAAGTCCTTAGCTTTCAACACTTATGTTAAATGTCAATGGATTAAATTTTCCAATCAAAAGACACAAAGTAGATAAACGGACAAAACACAAGGCTGAACAATATATTGCATACTAGAAACTCACTTTACCTTAAGGAACACACATTGGCTGAAAGTCAATAGATGCAAAAGTATATATATTCAAGCAAACGTAACCAAAATATAGGAGGGATAGCTATTCTTATATAAGATGAAGTCCACTTTTTGTAAAAAGAGACAAAGAAGGTCACCATATAATGGTAACAAGGTCAATTAATCAAGAGAATATAAAAAAATATATAAGTACATATGCACCTAACATTGTTGCACATAAATATATAAAGCAAATATTAATAGATCTGAAAAGAGAGGCAAACACAAGATAATAATGGTTGGGGACTTCAATATACCACTTTCAGTAATGGATAGATCATCCAGACAGAAAATCAAGAATAAAACAGCAGATTTGTACAACACCCAATAGACCTAACACTCATAGACAAAATATTCCATCCAACAGCAACAAAGTACACGTTTTTCTCAACCATAAATAGAACATTCACCAAAATATATGTTAGGAAACAAAAAAAATCTTAACAACTTTAAGAAGACTAAAATTATAAGACTAAGAATTATTTTCTAACAATGGTATTTTAAAAATCCTCCTTCCACAGTAGTATGATACTAGAAATCAGTATCAAAGAAAATTGAAAATTTCCAAATATGTGGAAATTAACACACTCCTAAACAACTAACGGGTCAAGGAAGAAATCAAAAAGGAAAACCAGAAAATATCTTGAAACAAACAAAAATGGACACAGAACATAATAAAACATATGGAATACAGCAAAAGCAGCTCTAAGAGAAAAATTTATAATGCCAAATGCTTATATGAAGAAAATAGAAAGATCTCAAACAACATAATTTTATACCTCGAGGGAGTTTAAAAAGAACAAACTAAGCCCAAAGTAAGCAAGAGGAAGGAAATAACAAAATCAAAGCAGAAATAAATAAAAATGGAACCTAGAGAAACAGTAGAATAGATCAATAAAACAGTTGGTTTTTTGAAAAAATAAAATTGGCAAACCTCCAGCTAGCCTAAGGAAAAAAGGAGAGAACAGATTTACAAGAAAAACACAAACCCATTCAAAAGCGGGCAAAGGACATGAACAGACACTTTACAAAAGAAGATATTAATGAGGCCAACAAACGTGAAAAAATGCTCATCATCACTGGTCATTAGAGAAATGCAAATCAAAACCACATTGAGATACCATCTCACACCACTTAGAATGTCACTCATTAAAAAATCTGGAGAAAACAGATGCTGGAGAGGATATGGAGAAATAGAAACACTTTTACACTGTTGGTGGGAGTGTAAATTAGTTCAACCATTGTGGAAGACACTGTGGTGATTCCTCAAGGACCTAGAAATAGAAATTCCATTTGACCCAGCAATGTCATTACTGGGTATATACCCAAAGAATTATAAATTGTTCTATTATAAAGACACATGCACACGTATGTTCATTGCAGCACTGTTTACAATAGCAAAGACCTGGAACCAACCCAAATGTCCATCATCAATAAACTGGATAAAGAAAATGTGTCACATATACACCATGGAATACTATGTAACCATAGAAAATGATGAGTTCATGTACTTTATAGGGATATGGATGAATCTGGAAACCATCATTCTCAGCAAACTGACACAAGAACAGAAAACCAAACATGGTATGTTATCACTCATAGGCAAGTGTTGAACAATTAGAACACATGGACACAGGAAGGGGAGCATCACACACTGTGGTCAGTGGCGGGGGGTGCGGCTAGAGGAGGGACAGCTAGGGCAGGGAGGGATAATGAGGGGAGAAATACCAGATATAGGTGATGGGGGGATGAAGGCAGCAAACCACCTTGCTATGTATGTACCTATACAACAATCCTGCATGATCTGCACAAGTACCCCAGAACCTAAAGTACAATAAAAAATATATTTAAACAGAAAGAAAGAAAGAAAAAGAAAGAAAGAAAGAGAAACAAAGCTCAGTGAACTAAGAGTTGGTTATTTGAGAATATAAACAATATGGATAACCTGTTAGCCAGACTAAAAAAAAAAAAAAGAATTCAAATAAAATTATAAATGAAAGAGGAGACATTACAACCGATACCACAGAAATGTGTCTATAACACAACTAGTTAAAATAATATAATAATTGTAATAATACAAAGAATTATATGTGTCTGTTGTAAGACAATGTATTGTCCTCTAAGAACTATTATAGGACAACAAATTGAATAACCTAGAAACAAATGAATAAATACCTAGAAAAATATAAGCAACCAAGACTAAATCATCAAGAAATAGAAAATAGGTTGAATAAGTAATCAAAAATCTTCCAAAAAAGAAAAGCCTAAGAACGCATGACCTCACTGGTGGAATTCTATCAAACATTTAAAGAATTAACCCTGATGCTTATCAAACACTTGCATAAAATTAAAGAGGAGGGAAAACCTCTAAACTCACTTGATGAGGCCAGCATTACCTTGATACCAAAGCCAGGCAAGGACTCTCCAAGAAAACAAAATCATAAGTTAATCTTCCCTATTAACGTAGATGCAAAAATTCTCAACAAAACACTAGGAAACTGAATTTAATAGCACATTAAAGGGATAATACACACGATCAACTGGGATTTATCCCTGGGATGTAAAAATGGTTTAGCAATCAATAAATATGATAAGCCACATTAACAGAAGGAAAGACAAAAATCATACAATCATCTTAATGAATGCAAAGAAAGCATTTGACAAAATTTGAAATTATTTTATGGTTTAAAAAACTCTCAACCAATTAGGGAGAGAAAAGTTGAAAGCCCTTCCTCAAAGCTCAGGAACTCAAGGATGTCCTTTCTTCACTTCTATTCAACACAGTACTAGAAGTCCTAGGCAGAGTAATTAAGCAGCAAGGAAACTAAAAGCATCTAAGTTGAAAAGGAGTAAGTAAAAGTGTCCATTTGAAGATGACATCACCACATACTTAGAAAATCCAAAAAACTCCACCAAAAATTGTTAGAATAAACAAATTCAGTACAGTTGCAATTTATAAAACCACCATACAAAAATTAGCAGTGTTTCTATACAAAAAAATGAACTATCCAAAAAGAAATTAAGAATGCTGTCTGATTTATAATAGTATCAAAAAGAATAAAATACTTAAGAATAAATTAACCAAGGTGAAGAATCTAAACAGAACCTGTAAGATATTGATAAAAGTAATTGAATAAGAAACAAATAAATGGAAAGATATGTTCGTGAATGCAAAGAATATTATTAAAATGTACACATTCTTCAAAGCTATCTACAGATTCAATACAATCTCTATCAAAATTCCAATGGCATCTGGATCCAAGATGGCCGTTTAGGAACAGCTCAGGATTGCAGCTCCCAGTGAAAGCGCAGAGGGTGAGTGGACGCCGCGTTTTTATTGCCCACAGACTAGGAAATTCCCGGGCGGAGGTGCTCCACGGTCGCCAGCGGGGCTGTTTCGGCCAGCGCGGCTGTGCCGGCCAGTGCCCCTGCTTTGCCCCGCGCGGCTGCTTTGTCCGCGCCCCGGAGCCGCGGTTCTCCGTACAAAATACACTGGTCCAGGGGCCCTTTTGGCTGGCGATTGGAGCCACGGGAAGTCGCCCGTACGCCGGTTCAAAAAGGGGACTGAGCAGAGAACCAGGACAGTAGATTCCAGGGGAAAAAAAAACAAAAAAAAGCGCCACAAACCTCAGTGCCGCTGTTTAAGCCAGCGCAGTGAGTGGCTGCAGGGGAAAACAAACAGACCCCGGCGCCTCTTCAACAGGTGACTGGAACACCAACTTAAAAAAGGAGCTGAGGCAGGGAGCCAGGCGATCAGGCTCGGCTGGCCCCACCCCCACAAAAGAACAGCAACCAGAAACTCTGGATTGAGAGTTTCACAGCAAGCGCAGCTGAACCCAGGACGGTCCAGCACTGAGGGGGAGGGGCATCTGCCATTACTGAGGCAGCCCGCCATTGCCGAGGCAACCCGCCATTGCTGAGGCAACCCACCGTTGCCAAGGCAACCCGCCACAGCAGAGACTCCACCCCAACAGAGGTGGGCCACCATCGCCAAAGCAGTTCTAACTACACCCATATAAACAGGACTGCAGGGAAGTTCACTCG
>NW_016107424.1:5814326-5839862 GCF_001604975.1 Cebus imitator | reverse complement strand
AGAACACATGGACACAGGGAGGGGAGCACTACACACTGGGGTCAGTTGTGGGGAAATAGGGGAGGGAGGGTGGGGGGTGGGAAGCTGGGGAGAGATAGCAAGGGGAGAAATGTCAGATGTAGGTGATGGGGAAGAAGGCAGCAAATCACACTGCCATGTGTGTTCCTATGCAACAATTTTGCATGTTCTTCCCATGTACCCCAAAACCTAAAATGCAATAAAATAAATAAATGGGAAAAAAAAATTCCAATGGCATTTTTTACAGAAAAAAAATTATAAAATTCTTATGGAACTACAGAAGACTCCAAATAGCTAAAACAATCTTAAGCAAGAAGAACTAAGCCGGATGCATCACATTATGTGATTTCAATTTATATTACAAAGCTGTAGTCATCAATTAAGTATCATCCAGGCATAGAAACAGAGAGATAAACCAATGGAACAAAATAACCCAGAAATAAATCCAGGCATAAACAGTCAACTAACCTTCAACAAGGGCTACAAGAATATACAATGGAATAGCAATTGTCTCGTCAATAAATGTTGTTGAGAAAACTGGGCATACTCATGCAAAAGAATGAAATTGGACACTTGTCTTCCACCATATGCAAAAGTAAATTCAAAATAGATTCACAAATTTTTTCCATATACCTGTTGGCTATTTATTTGTCATCTTTTGAAAAATGCCTTTTTGGGTCTTTTGCCTTTTTAAAAATCAGCTTATTTCCCTGCTATTGAATTGAGTTCTTTATATATTTTGAATATTAACTCTTCATCAGATATATAATTTGCAAATTTTTTCTCCTGTTCCATCAGTTGTCTCTTTACCCTGTTGATTGTTTCCTTTGCTATGCAGAAATGTTTTAATTTAAGGTAATTACAGGCTCAACATCACTAATCATCAGGGAGATCCAATTAAAACCAAGAAGAGATATTACCTCACATCTGTTAGAATGGCTATTATCAAACCTATGAATCATAACAAGTACTGGCAAGGATGTTGGGAAAAAAGGAAGCTTTATACATGGTTAGTGAGAATGTAAATTAGTACAGCTAAGATTGGAAACTGTATTGTGGTTCCTCAAAAAATTAAAACTAGAACTATCATATGATACGCCAGTCCCATTTCTGGGTATATATCCAAAGGATACAAAATCAGTGTGTTTAAGAGATATCTGCACTCCTGAGTTCATCATAGCATTACTCACAAAATCCAAGAGATTAAATTAACCTAAGTGCTCATCAATTTGTGAATAGATAAAGAAGAGTGGTATATATACACAATGGAATACTATTCAACATTTGAAAAGAAGAAAATGCTGTCAATTGCTAAAACATGGATGAATCTGGAGGACATTCTGTTATATGAAATAAGTCAGGCACAGAAAGACAAATACTACATGATTTCACTTATATAAGACATTTTAATAATTGAAACTCACAGAAGCAGAGAGTAGAATTATGGTTACCAGATGCTGGGGAGTGAAGAGACTGGGGAGATGTTGATCAAAGGATACAAAATTTCAGTTAGACAGGAAAAATAAGTTCAAGAGATCTATTGTACATCATGGTGACTATAGTTTATAACCATACATTGTATAACTGGAAATTCCTAAGAGAGCAGTCTTAAGTGGTCTTGTAACAAAAAGTAAGTATATGTAGTAATTCAAATGTCAATTAGCTTAATATAGGTATTCCAAAACATATACCTATATCAAAGCATTTATATACCATAAATATATACAATTGTTCTCAATTAAATAAATAAGCAAACAAAATGGATGAAAGACTTAAATGTAAAACTGAAAACTGTAAAACTCCTAGAAGAAAACATGGAGAAATTCTCCTTGACTTTGGTCTTAGCAAGGTTTTTGGATATGACATTAAATTCATAAGCCACAAAGGCAAAATTAAACAAATGGAACTGCATCAAACTAAAAAGCTTCTTCACAGCAAAGGAAACAACAAACAAAATGAAAAAGCAACTTGTGGAATGAGAGTAAATATTTGCTAGCCATATACGTGATAAGGGTTTAATATACAAAACATATAAAGAACTCATACAACTCAACAGCAACAAACAAAAGAATACCCGATTCAAAACCAGTAAAAATGTCTTCATTTTTGGATAGAAGGACAGACAATGTATTCCCACTGATATATGAAAGCTAAACTTGTCAAACCCAAAGAGACGGATAATAGAATGGTGGCTAGTAAGGGCTGGAGGAGGGGGAAATGAAGACAAAAAAACCTTTCAAAAAAGGAGCTGGTTTTTTGAAAAGATGAACAAAAAAGATAGACTGCTAGCCAGACTAGTAAAGAAGAAAAGAGAGAAGAATCAAATAGATGCAATAAAAAATGATAAAGGAGATGTCACCACCGATCCCACAGAAATACAAACTACCATCAGAGAACGCTACAAATACCTCTATGCAATAAATTAGTAAACCTGGAAGAAATGGATATATTCCTGGACACTTACACCCTCCCAAGACTAAACCAGCAAGAAGTTGAATCCCTGAATAGACCAATAACAAGGTCTGAAATTGAGGCAGCAACTAATAGCCTACCAACCAAAAATGGCCCAGGACCAGATGGGTTCACAGCCAAATTCTACCAGAGGTACAAAGAGGAGCTGGTACCATTCCTTCTGAAACTATTCCAAACGATACAAAAAGAGGGAATCCTCCCTAACTCATTTTATAAGACCAACATCATCCTGATACCAAAACCTGGCAGAGACACAACTAAAAAAGAAAATTTCAGGCCAGTATCCCTGATGAACATTCATGCGAAAATCCTCAATAAAATACTGGCAAACCGAATCCAACAGCACATCAAAAATCTTATCCATCACATCAAGTTGGCTTCATACCTGGAATGCAAGGCTTGTTCAACATACGCAAATCTATAAACATAATCCTAGTTCTTTAAGAGGCATCATAAGGTTATTTGAAGTTTTTCTTCTTTTGTGATGTAGGTGCTTATAGCTATAAGTTTCCCTGTTAGTACTGCTTTCCCTGTATTCCATAGATTTTGGTATGTTGTGTTTCCTTTATCATTTGTTTCAATAAATTTTTTAATTTCCCACTTAATGTCTTTAGTGACCCACTGGTCATTTGGGAACATATTTAATTTCCATGTGTTTGTATAGTTTCCAAAATTCCTCTTATTGATTTTCAGATTTATTTCATTATGGTCAGAGAAGATGCTTGATATTATTTCAATTTTTTGAATGTGCTAAGGCTTGTTTTGTGACCTAACATAGTCTATCCTTGAGAATAGACCATGTTCTGAGGAAAAGAATGTGTATTCTGCAGCTGTTGGATGAAATGTTCTGTAAGCATCTGTTAGGTCTATTTGGTCTACAGCACAGACTAAGTCCAATGTTTCTTGGTTAAATTTCTGTCTGGAATATCTGTCCAATGCTGAAAGTGAGGTGTTGAAGTCTCCAGCTATTGTGATGTTAGAATCAATCTTTCTCTTTAGCTCTAATAATAGTTGCTTTATATAGCTGGGTGTTCCAGTGTTGGGTGAATACATATTTACAATCATTGCATCCTCTTGCTCAACTGACCCCTAAAATTTCCTACTTACCTGTCCCATAAAATATGATTTTATGCTCTGTGTTAGCTTCATATTCCAATGTAACAAATTATCACAAGCTTAGCAGCTTAAAACAATATCCTCTTATTAGAGCATCCATCTTCAGGTCAGAAGTCTGGCATGGCACCAATGGGTTCACTGATCAGAGTATCATATGGCCAAAATTAAGGTGTTGGCTGATACAAACTTCCTGACTTCTTGTCTGGAGGCGCTAAAGAAAAGTTCACTCCCATGTTCATTCTTGTAGTTAGCAGAATTTTGGTGTTTTTGCAGTGATGTGAGATCCCCATTTCCTTTCTGGCTGACAGGCAGAGTCTGCTCTCAGCTCCTAGAGTTCATGATTTTGTCACTTGGCTGCCTCCATCTTTAAGCTAGTGACAGTGTACCAAATCCTTCAAGTCTCTAACTTCCTCTTCTATGACCAGCCAAAGAAAAGAGCCCTTATGGTTAGGTCAGGACTATATGGATAATCTCTCTACCTTAAAGTCAACTGTCCCGTGTGACATACCTAATCACAGAGTAGAATCCATCATATTCACAGTCCCAGGGATTACACAGCCATGGGGAGTTGAAGCAGAGGAAATCTCTGAGGCCATCTTAGAATTCTGCCTACCACATGCTTTGTTGAGCTGCATATCTGAGTTGGGCAATTGTTTTCCCTGAATTCTGGCCAACAAAGACTTTTAACTATTAAATAACATTTTTTATCCTTTGTTTGGAGAAAGTCTGTCTTTGTGTAAAATAGGTAAAAATTATTTCATTACAATGACCAAAATGATATTCACTGAATACTTCCTGTTTTTTTTTAAAAAAATAGCAACTGTACCTGTGTACTATATATTATGGATGTTCAATTCAACATCTCAAATTTCATAGGGAGTTAGTAAAATAAAATTACTTTCTTTAAAAATTTAATTTTAAACATTGTTTTTTGTTGTTTCCCATTGAGTTATTCCAAAGGAATGCCTGCGGTTTCTGCTAACTTGTAGATCCATCCTTTTATAACATAAGCTAAGGACTGTGCGATAAAGCATTCCAGTTGAAATATAAACAGATATATCATAGATAAGTAATGCTTTTTACTCCTGTGAATACAATTTATGTCACTTAAAAGCTGGATGCAAAAGGAGCTTATTTTTAGAGATATCTTGAGTTGGGAGATGTAGCAAGCAATAGCAATACTAGCTAATTAAATCAAATACCATTCATGGTATCTGTTAGCATTTTAGGGTTCAAGATGAAACAAGATGGAAAAAGTGTATGATCCCTTGATAAGTATAACTTGCAACAAGTTGGCAAAAGGGTTAGAATTAGAAGCCAAAAATAGCAGTTTTGCTGTGTAAATTTTTTTTGGAATGACTTTATAGCTCCACATCCCAGATTGCATTACTCATTTTGCAAAATAAAGAGAACTATATTTTTAAAAACTATTTTAAATAAATTACTCCATCAAATTGACTAGTTTAAAGAAAATATTCCATGGACTGATGGTATTTTGAGGTTCTATATGGGAAAAAGAGAACCAAACTTTTTTGACACAGAATAACAAAGCCAAATATAAAGTATTAATTGCAAGTCAATGCAACTTAACTGTTTAGTATTATGGCTGTTTTAATTAAGCTGAAAATACCTAAGGTAGTACCTTGTTTCTGAATTCTAGTTTAAATAACATAACATTGTTTTTCAATGTTGATGTTTCTATATGGAATCCATCTTAAAGCAATGCAATTAAGAGAATTCAAGGACTACAGTTGCCAGATATAAGATAAATGGCTGATTACAGAATATCATGAGTCTTAAAGAATGTGCTTTACCTTAGGGAAAGACAGGTGTGTGGAGACAGAGCAAGATGTGGTCAGATTTTTCATGGGATATTTTTGTATTTTTATTAGAGACACTTATGTTTAGACTCCTGATCCTTGCTTTGTGTCTGGGTCATGAGGCGTTCTTCAAAAATCTGAGGATTGGAAGGTCAGTTCTATGCCTACTGATTCCTTATTCTGACTATGTATTGGCTCTCTATGCCTCTGCAGGTGAGTGTCTCCAGAAATTTGAATAGGCCTTGACCTATGGATGAGCCAAGCACTGGTCAATACCCTGAAGACATGAGTGTGCTCCTGTTCTAATAAACTCCCATTCACCCTACTGGTAGAGAAGGGGCCTCCCACACTAAATAGTATGAGATGGCTGAACATGCAACACTTGATGTTAAACAGATGAGATTGACAGCAGTTAATTAGTCACATATACCATAGCCTGAGGGAGGAAGATGCTGTATCCCATCCAGGCAGGGCCACAAAGAGGTGGCACATCAGAATAAACTAAGCAACCAGGGGCTTTGAGAGGCAGACTTTATAATGTCAAGAGGTGGAGGTGTCCATTGGTTCCCGTGGAGGATGCCACTGGATTGTTGAAGTAATTTCACAGACCAGCAGGGAAGTGAAACCTGTTAGTTTGGTGACTGGGTTGAGTGAAGCTGGTCTGACTAATGGGGAAATAATCACAGGCTGGGGAGTTGGGGAGCCTTTTCCACTTAGTGGAAGGCATATCTAGGAAGAGCAGAGGAATTCATGGTTTGGCTTTGAGGGACTTGTGAGATTCAAAGATGTCAAGGCAGCACTTAAAATGTTAGGTCTTACAATACAGCTTGCATGAGAAAACAATTTAACAAACCAAGACCTCACACCGGCCCTATCAGGACAGAGAACAATCCCTAACCACTAGCCACTGTGAATTTTCTAAGTAAATAACAATAATTACAACAACAATAATTCCAGATCCTTATCTTAAAGTTGTGGGAAGGAAATCCCTTAACACATCTCTGCCTGGCTGCTTTATTCTTTCCTCTGACAACTATTGATCATGATTCTCATCACAATATTTATTCACACATTTGCCTTCTTTACTTTTCTTGCCTGAATAATCTCATTTTTTACCCAGGGGGAAAACCAGACTACTCCAGGAGGTGACCTGGTGTATGTTCAAAGTGCTCCCTGCTCACTTCCCTCTTGGCCTGAAGACTCATTTCTATGATGGGATGTTTCTGTTTTTTTCCAGAAAAGTACTACTGAAGTTCTATTTACATGAAGTGATTCATTTCCACCTTTTTGTCCCCCTCCCCGGTAGCTTAGAAAATGCCAAAAAACTCAAAGTACCTCATGCTGATGCTGAATCATCTTTAGATGTTCTTGGAGTATGACCCTGAGTTCACAAATGTGCCTATCACAGGAGAAGGTGCCCCTTGGCCTCAGCAGACACCAAGTAAAGTCACCCTCTGTACACCTGCTCAGCACCACCATGGAAATATAAAGAGTGTGTGTGAAAGGGAGGGAGGGAAAGAGAAAGAAAGTGAGAGAGAAAAATAAAGACAGCAAGAAAAAAATTTTGCAAGATTCAAGTAGATTCCAGGAAGCAATGCCATCAATAACATGTGTCACTCTTGATGACATTAGGGGCCAAATTCTGGACTTCACGGCCAGGCACCAGGGGAAGTTTTTGCTGGTACAGTCACTACATAAACTCCCATTTGGTCTTTTTGGTACCCCCCTGCCCAGCAGGCATCCTGTAAATTTTCTTGACTCTATTTCACAAGATTTCTGAACCTGCACATCCTCCCTGTGCAGTAAGTGCCAGCAAGACTGAAGTCACAGCAACACTCACTGCTGGAGTTTTGAGTAAGGTGATGGGAAGCAGCTGTTCCGTGCTCTGTTACTGAAAATCACCTGCTGCCTTGGAGAAGCTAAAAACCAACCACTCCAGAATAACTCCCCCTTCCTGCTTTTATGCCATCCTCATTTATTTATTCATTTATCTATTCAAAAACTATTTACAGAGTATCAACTATAGGCCAGGCATTCCTACCATCACTGCTTTGATCCAGTAGGATCTGTTCAGACAAAGAGGAAGAAAGAAATGATGGAAATACAGGTGCACTAAAGCCATCTCTAACTTATTCTCAGCCAGTTCATTCTGGATAAAAGGGAACATAAATTTCAAAATAGCTGAAGGTGTTGAGTAGAAATAATTTTTGAACTGTATGGTTTTCTTTAGGGTGCTATTTAAATCAACGTTATATCAAATTGGTTTGGAGTTGAGAAATCTGAAAATAGAGAAATCAATCTTGTCATCTCATTTTGATCAGGTAATAGTACCTATTAAATAAAATCTGTAGGAGGCCTTTGGTTTGGACTGAACTCCTGCACCAGGGCCCAACAGACTAGACCAAAATGGAGTCACTTGTGCTAAGGTTCCACACCACTAAATAAAAACTGAGTTGTTTATCTTAAGTTCCAAGAAATCAGGAGAGAGAATCCAAATCCCCAAATGGTAGATTTTAGCTGTCGTGATAAGGAAGTTCACCACCCTCTCTACAAGGAAAGTAATTTTGAAATGACCACTCTGCTTTTTCTTCTTCATTTCAGCTTTCTTTAGCCCTGTTCTGTCTATAGAGCTAACCTCCTCTGCTCAGCAAAATGAAACACTCATTCTACTTTATAGAATGAGATGTCACCTGATTCTAGACTCATCTGTAAGAACCAATTAAGAGCTGTAAATTAAATTTGTTGTAATTTTGTCTTTTAACATACCTAACCCTGTGAATGTCATTTTTAAACACCCATAAATATTGCCAGGGTTTTCTAAGAACTCTATTTAAGATTGACATTGTTTTCAAAGTGCATGAATCAAATTTTAGTTGCTAGTAAATGTATTATTTTTAAAATTCCATTTATATAGGAAAACTATTAGATCCCCAATGAGGCTGATAAGTATTTTTTTCTAAAATGCTAAGAAATAAGTAAGTTCTCATTGCAAACCCATACTATAAGAAAAGTAGTGTCCTCATTGGTTTGAAAGAAAATTAAAGGTTATTTTCTTCTGAGCAGTATATTCACAAATTTTTAATCACATATTTGGTATAATTTAGCTTATTGAAAATTCTCCATCATTTTCAAATGTTAACCTCAGAAATAAAAATGAAAATTAGTGAACTTCTGAATCCATTAAGAAAAAGTGGAGAGTAAGAAGATCTGGAGTATATATCATATGTCGAAAAAGTGAGATTTATTTTTAATAATTTTTGTAAACTGAGTAAGAAATGCCTTCTTGAAAAAAACAACCAGAAAGTTTATTGTTGATGTGCTCATGTGTTAAATACACTAAATATTTCAGATGGCCCTGGCCTGGAGATTAATAAGAAAAAGCAATGGGTCTTACCATCTCAATTTTCAGTGGCGTGAGATCATGAAGTTATAAGAATTTAGTTTAAATATAAAATACACAAACCTATGATTCTATGTGTATGTGTTTTTAATAAACAGAGAATGAGCTTCTATGTTAAGTAAAAGCTTAAACCATTATTCAATCTGAGAAAACTAGTAGAGATCGTGTTCATTCTTGGTATCAATGCCACAGTGAAGAAAACTGCAGATAAAGTAGAAATCATCCCCAACATTTGAAGACAGTCTTTTCCTCTATTTCATAACTTAAAATGGTAATAAAGCTGGTAGTTGATTTCCCCAGCCTCTAAATAAGATCCCAGGCTGGCCAAAACCTTGAAGCCCTGTGCGAGAGACCCTGAGCAGAGAACCCAGTCAAGCTGCCTGAATTTCTAACCTGCAGAAATGTGAGAGAATAAATGAGTCTTGTTGGAAACTGATAACTTTGTAGCAATTTGATTGTTTTCTGTTGCTGCATACCAAATTAAAGAAAGTGATCAATCACTAATTCTCTGCTTCTAAATGAAATTCCAAAGGGTCAGCCAGAGTCATGCCTCATATCTGCCTCATCTGATTCTCAACAATCCCAGTCCCAACTTTACTTCCTTTTGCCCATTCCCTACTAGCCACGTGCATGCTACGGGATGCCTTTTATGGTTATGACTTGGATGCCAAATGCCATATTGTTGTATATCTACCCTGACTTTGCATCCGTGGACCTACTTCATAAGAAGCATTTTCTGGCGCAATGCTGGACTCCATACCCTCAGAACTGCTAACACCTCCCTCTTGATTAGCCCCAGTGCAGACTCATGTAAATTCTAACAATTTATTTGTCTTGTTTTATCACAGAGGGATGACCCCCTAGAGAGAAAAATGAGAATGGAAAACATTTCAGAAGAAAATTAGTCTGATTTGAAACTAACTAGATAAAGAGGATAAAGAAAAAGAGCCAAGTGTCGAGACTGGGGGGCATGGAGAATGGTGAGGCCACTGTCAGTCGTGGCAGGACTCCCAGGGAGCTGGCTGTCAGAGGCAAGAAGATGAGATCAGTTTTTTTCATACTGAGTATAGTGTTAGAGGGACATCCAAGCCCAGCCTATCCTTCTTAAAACCATAAGCTTGTTGAAGCCAGAGATGCTATTCATTTTGTCCACCTCCTATAATGTCAGCAGCATTTTAAGTGCTCATTAAATAGTCTTCATTGAATTAATAGAGGTGTAAGTTATTCATTTAGCAATTTAAGTATTGAATTAAGGTTTGGAAAGAAGGGTGTTGGAGATTACATCTCTAACAGAGTAATAAAAGTATTAGTCTTAAGCCACAAATTAATGTTAATTTAAGAAGAAACTTTACAGGAAGCTCAGAAGAGATGAAAACCAAACACACATTGAGTGTTAGATGATATTACAATATTACAGACTGTTAATTTGGGAGGAAGTGATAATGAGATTGTGGTTGTAGATTTCTTAAAAGTCCTCTTCTGTTTACAATATATACTAAAATAATTGTGAGTAGAAACAAATAATGTCTGGGTTTTTATTTAAACTATCCCCTCCAAAAAAGTGTCAGGCAACGGGGGTTGAGAATAATGGCAGAAAAATATATAGTTATGAAAGATGGTTGATACATGCATAGAGGTTCACTGGAAAATTCTATGTTTGTGTTTCTTTGAAAATTATCATAATGAAAGTTTGCAATACAGAAGGAAAGAAGGAAAGCTCTGAAAACAAATAAATAGCTGCACCTACTTGTCAATTATTTTTCACCAGCATCCAGTTTGTTGGGTTGTAGAGATTTGCATCTATTTTTGTCTTTACAGAGTTTTCATTCTTCTATTCATCAAATGCTTACTACATAGTGACACCATGCAAGGCACCATACTAGAATTGGGTTGACATAAGAGATAAACATGTTATGTGGGAAACCAATATAAGGTGTTATTTTTACCATAAAATGTAATCATTTTGCAATTCAACATGAAATCATCCTCACTGAAAGGCTGTAAAGTACATGGCCAAAATACTTCCTTCTTTTGTTCTAATGTCCTGAAAACAAGGATTCACCATTATAACCCTATGTGTCAATACTTGAAGTAGGGAATCTGATCATTCTGACTCCATCAGGGGAAGCCAAATTTAGAAAGAGTAACCCCTGCTCCAGAGGGGAGCTAGGAGGGGGGCAATGCCCACCCAGTCAGAAGAGGCACCACTCAGCCCCAAGCAGCCCCTGACCTAGTCCTATAACAACAACCCCAACAGAGAAGTTAATCTCCTTAATGGAAAACAGATATGTTTTTTTACTTTCACCTATTACTGTTCTGATCTTAAACATTTCCTGCCTCTACTCTGCTCAGCTAAAGGAAGGTAAAGGAATGGAGATCCATGATGTCATCAAGCACACTCAAGGTGAAGCACAACAGACAAGATTATTTGTAAAATACCTTTCTTCTCATCTCTTGCCATTGATACCCAGGGAGTGGAAAAGGAAGGAAGGAGCTTGCCAGATAAGTGAATAAAATGTGGTAGGTAGACAATGAGCACTTTGCTCTTTGTTTCTAGGTAATTCTGTTTCTTTGGTGGCACAGGACTGTGAGCTAAGGAGGGTGAATTCTGCTGGGTTTATTAAATGTCAGGATTGTGCTTGGAGAAGATATGCAGCATTTCTGACATGCACAGATTCCCCAAGCCTGGAACCATATCCACTACACTGTGGTTTATTCTTTTTAGTCATAATAGGAGGAAATGGTACCATGTTAAGGACAAGGTTTTGGAACAAATGATCTAGAATAGTGTAATTCAGCTGTCATCTGGCCCTAATATCTTCAGAAAAATCACAATGTAGGGGATAGGGTTCAAAGTTTGAGAACAAGAACCCCAAGATCAAATCTTCACTCTGCTAATTACTGGTGTAAAAGAGTCACTTAACTTCCTTGGCCTTGAGATTCCTGGCTTGAAAAGGGGCTAGTAATGCAGTCCAGGGTGGTTGCTGAATGGTTAAGTTGGGCATCCATGTGCATGGGTAAGGTGTTCTCTATTCCACTGAATAACCCAGATACAAATTTCTCAAACCAAAGCTCAGGTGTATGAAAATGTAAGCTTATACTTTTCTGTGGTGGAATTTAGATTATATCTTCACCTCCCATTCCTTCCAGTAGCAGAAATTAGTTAATTCCAGGTAATCAGGTTGCTTCAAGATATTCATTTCAAGAGTGTTGAACATTCATTTTTATTGTATGAGCATGAGCCTTCTTCCTTTGGGTGGGGCAGAGGTTATGGAATGCCACAATAAAGAAGAGAACCCCCCCCATAAGGATCAAAGCCAAAAGTAACTGGAGAGTGAGCATATGACTAATGTTGGCCAACAGGATACTCCTACCCAGGACAGGAAGTCCATAGTGCATAGGAAATGAGAGACCCTGGAGAATTTATTCTGGCAGCAGCATCAGTGGCAGAGGTTAACTGTAGTGATGTCCTGTGTCCATTTATGAAGTGGCCTTGCCAGTAGTGGTGTCATCAGCATCTAACCAGAAGCTTCCTGTGCTATGGTTTTGGCTGAAGCCAGTTCTTCCCTTTTCCTGAGCCCATTGATTCTGAAAACTCTCTCGTGTCCTTCCCATAAATTCCTTTTCTGTTCACGTTAACTAGAGTTGCTTTGTTTGGAACCAAAAGTCCTGATAAGTTCAGCAAGTATTTCTCCCTAAATTTCCCTGAGAGGGTGGTGGGGAGAAGCATTCAAGATCCACGGGGCTTGACATAGCAGTGTCTCACCCAAAGGCATCTTCTTCATGGATCATGATTTGTTCCACACAGATAACTGCTGAGCTGATGCATTGTTCTATTCAATACTTAGTGATCATTCCATCTCCAAGCTGGCCACACCCGAGATGTTGTTCTTCTCATTTGGAATTACAGGTTCCTGGACTTGCAGATCACATCCCATCTACTATGGCATTTCCATCCTCCAAGTCTTCCGGTCTCAGGTGCTGGACAATGTCAACCGCATGAAGGAATTTTCATCCCTTGCACCCACTAAGGCACATGGAGGATCGATGGATTTGCCTTAGGTCTGTCTACCTTGGTACCTATATATGTGCTTCTCTTTCTCTAACTCACAGTGGCTCAAGAAACAGGCTTAGTGCCTCCCAAGGCCCCAACAAGAAGTGGAACACAGGACCTCTCCATATTTGGATCCTCAAATATATCCAGGACTCTCTATGGCAATTCCAGGGATTCTATCCAGGATAGGGCAGGCTGCAGAGCATATTCTTAAGGACATTCACCAGAATCTAACTGTCTTGATGTTCTCTAACTCTTCCCAACCCCTAGTTTGTAGGGTCTTATACTTTTTTGAGAGAAGGGAGGAAAGTGATCTAGATATATTATTCCATATTTATTCCATACTTATTTTTTAAACCAGGACTTTTAAATTTATAAATATATAATTTTTGAGGTAGTTCTGTGCATCTATATGGATACATATATATAATATGCACAGAACTACCTCAAAAATTAAGTCAGCATTTAAGAAAAATCCAATTATATTAAAAGGTATGTAATAAAAAAAAAGCACGTGTTTTGATTCTTTTCTACGTAAAATGTGACACGTTTTCTTTCCTATCCCTGTCCCACATATTGCCTCACTTTTACCATTCCCCAAGCAACTAATTTTAAATAGTTTAGCTATTTATTCTATAATAAGGTTATATTTCTATGTACTAATTTTTTGGTTAGCTTGCTCTTATGAAACATGTGTTTTTAGAGCTCGTACATTTCCCTCTTCTCCTACTCACTCTTCCACTAAAAGTCTCATTAAAACACATTAAATACCTAAAGATATAGCACTGAAAGATAGGATAATTATTTGATTGTCAAGTAACTCACTGCCAGAATATAGAAGAAACTCTTCTATATTTATGTAGCTGAAATGAGAATTATAGTTGATAAAAACTGTATGCAAATATCAATAATTATTAAAAGAGAATATAAATAAAACACATGTACCGTATTTATAAAATTATACAAATTTAAGAGAGAGGAAGGAAATATGTGGGACAGGGATAGGAAAGAAAACGTGTCACATTTTACATAGAAAAGAATCAAAACACGTGCATTACTGACTTTAACAGAAAAAAATAACACTCATAAGAAATGCTCTTGAAAAACTTAAGGCTAACCACCAGCTGAATTGAAATAGGATTAAAATTTTCTAAATGATTGAGGAAGAGAAAAACATTTTTTTTTGGGGGGGGGGGGACGGAGTTTTGCTCTTGTTACCCAGGCTGGAGTGCAATGGCGCGATCTCAGCTCACCGCAACCTCCACCTCCTGGGTTCAGGCAATTCTCCTGCCTCAGCCTCCTGAGTAGCTGGGATTACAGGCACGCGTCACCATGCCCAGCTAATTTTTTGTATTTTTAGTAGAGACAGGGTTTCACCGTGTTGACCAGGATGGTCTCGATCTCTTGACCTCGTGATCCACCCGCCTCAGCCTCCCAAAGTGCTGGGATTACAGGCTTGAGCCACCGTGCCCGGCCCGAGAAAAACATTTTTAAAGCTCTATTCCATATGCAAAAGAAGAAACTGCAGAAAATAAGAAAGGGTAGTTGACATGAATACAGAAAGATAATACAGTATAAAAAGATTATAGGAAAACAAACACAACACTTTAAACAGTAAGTATAACTGGTTTAAAATTTCTTATTGAAAATCAAAGACTCAGATTTGGTTAAGAAAACACAATTCAATCCTATGCTTTTTATAAGTTTATTTAAAGTCAACAGACCTATTTTAAAAACCAGGCTGTGCCATATAGTAGCTGTGTGATTTAGGCATGTCTCTGAACATCTTTGTAGCTCAGTCTTTTTAGCTATACATAAAAATAAAATGCCTACTTCATATGGTCATTGAAGATTAAATGAGATCACATAAATCTCAGAGCCTCCTCTTGCACAAGTGTCAATGTATTTTCATATTCAAAGTAGCAGGGTCCAAGATTCAAAAGCAATTTAATCTTTCTTTGCACCTTTTGGAAAACATAAAGGAAACTTAATGCATAACTCAAAAACATGACTTCCTAAAATTTCTGTTTTTGCATAATCCATAGATTCTCTAGAGTCCCTCACTAGAGGACAGTTTTGCCAAGCTCTCCTCAATATTGCTGTCTGTACTATCTCTTGTTTTCGTGTTTCCTCCCTACTTTATTCCAGAACTATCTATTCTCTACTCTCTCTACCTACTTTCTTGATTCTGGGTTTATAAATTGTAAGAACCTGGCCACAAATTCAGGTTTCTTCTTACAAGGGAGATAAAGAAAGAAGTTGCATTGACTAAGAGGCAGAGAACAAGAAGAAAGGAAGTAAAGTTGGAATTATGCTTTAATAAATTTTATCTCCATAACATATATAAAGTGCCTTACATATAATAAATACTTAATAAATAGCATTTCCATCCTCAGTGTTTCACAAATGCTTCAAAAATGCTTAGTCTTTGTTTTTGACATATCTTCCATAAATAAAAATATTTATTTAATCCTTGAACACTAAATTTCTCAACACTCTCTTCCCAACTCTACCAAATTAACAATCTGAAAATGGGCACTGATTCAAAGGAAAGAAACTGCTGTTTTAAAGCAAATCTGTGATTCAGATACATTTAAAATCCATATTATAATATGAATAATCACCTCCTAAAGTCTCCATTCTATGCCTGATTTTTTTCACAGCATTTTCTTAAAGCAAGGCACACCTGCACCCCTACCATCCCCAAGGGGTTCAGAGTGAAACTAGACCCCACAAAAGACCCCCTTGGTTGTTTCAACCTTTCTAAAAGTATGATTTTTTTCTCCTGACATTTTAGAAGTGTTATTAAAACTCACTGGATTCTTGGGATTTGGAGAGGGAAGAAAAGAAACAACTGAAACCTTGATTTTCCTCCCCTGGATATCATGTTTGTTTTGACATGTGGGTGTGGTGTGCTTTTCTGGCAATGACTGCACAAATTCAACCCTGGGTGTCTACAGGACACAGTACAGCCATGTCTAGGTTGCTTAGACAAGGAGTATTGCTTTTCTTTTTGCAGGTCATTCACACACAGCTGTTAGACTCAGGTGTCATAGCACCAAGTTGCTTTGCTCTTTCATTAAGATCTTAGGCTACACGCTTATGTGTCTGAAAACAAAAAGCAGGGAGAGAGACTAGTTAAAAGTTTAATGTGGTGGATATGGATTTGAGCTGTCTTGGGTCTGTAGGAGGGTACAGGTTGCAAGTTTGCAGACTTTTGGATATGTTTCTAATTGAGTGTCAGGATGCCATCATTACTGCCACCTTTTTTTTTTTCTCTGAAGTTCAAGGGTACATGTGAAGTATGAACAGGTTTGTTACCTAGGTAAACATGAACCATAGGGGTTTGTTGTACTGATTATTTCATCACCCAGGTATTAAGCCTAGTATCCATTAGCTATTTTTCCTGATATTCTTCCTCCTCCCACCCTCTGTCCTGTGACAGGCCCCAGTGTCTGTTGTTCATCTCTATGTGTCCATATGTTCTCATCATTTAGCTCTCATTTATAAGTGAGAACATGCAGTATCTGGCTTTCTGTTCCTGCATTAGTTTGCTAAGGATAATGGCCTCCAACTCCATCCATGTCCCTGCAAAGGACATGGCTTTTTTGTTTGTTTGTTTGTTTGTTTGGGGGTCTTTTGCTGCATAGTATAGAAAGAGAGGAACTCAAATGATTCCTGTTTTCAGATGACATGATCCTATATCTAGAAAACTCCATCATCTCAGCCCAAAAGCTTAAGCTGATAAGCAACTTCAGCAAAGTTTCAGGATACAAAATCAATGTGCAAAAATTGCTATCATTCCTATACACCACCAACAGTTCAGCTAAGAGCCAAATCATGAACAAACTCCCATTCACAATCACCACAAAAAGAATAAAATATCTAGGAATACAACTAGCAAAGGAAGTAAGAGATCTCTACAAGGAGAACTATAAACCACTGCTCAAAGAAATCAGAGATGACACAAACAAATGGAAAAACATTCCATGCTCATGAATAGGAAGAATCAATATTGTTAAAATAGCCATACTGTCCAAAGCAATTTATAAATTCATTGCTATCCCTGTTAAACTGCCATTGACATTCTTTACAGAACTAGAGAAAACTATTCTAAAATTCATACGGAACGAAAAAAGAGCACAAATAGACAAGGCAATTCTAAGCAAAAGGAACAAAACTGTAGGCACCACATGACTGGACTTCAAACTATACTACAGGGTTACAGTGACCAAATAAGCCTGGTACTGGTACAAGAATAGGCACAGACCAATGAAACGATAAAGAATCCAGAAATAAGACAACATACCTACAACCATCTGATCTGCAACAAACATGGCAAAAACAAGCAATAAGGAAAGGATTCTCTAACCATATGCAGAAGATTGAAACTGGACCCCTATCTTACACCAAATACAAAAATTAACTCAAGATGGGTTAAAGACTTAAAAGACCCAAAACTATAAAAACCCTGGAAGACAACCTAGGCAATACTATTCAGGACATAGGCACAGGCAAAAATTTCATGATGATGACACCAAAAGCAATTGCAGCAGAAGCAAAAATTTAAAAATGGGATCTAATTAAACTAAAGAGCTCTGCACAGCAAGAGAAACTATCAACATAGTAAACAGACAACCTGCAGAATGGGAAAATTTTTGCAAACTATGCATCTGACAAAGGTCTAATATCCATCAGCTATAAGGAACTTAAATGAATTTATAAGTAAAAAGCCATTAAAAAGTCTGCCACCTCTTTTTTTTTTCTTTCTGCAGTTCTCTCTGCTTGATATTTTAAGGGAAGATTTTCTTAGACAGCTTTGAAAGTTTGAGGTTGCATCTCTGTCATCTTGGCACTCAGTAGATGAGTGACGTGTTTTTATTACAGAATTTCTTCTGTTGAAATGAGTTCTGATCTTGTCTCTCCCTCATTCACCATTCTTCCTCTCATGAATTTTTCTGGTATGGCCATATAGAATAAATTTGTTGGAGTTCATGTATTTATGATATTATTTCACACCTTCATATCTTTGTATGTGCTGTTTCCTCTGCCTACAATTTATTTTCTTCGTTTCATTTATCTCTTGCCTCCCTGTCCTTCAAAACTCAACTTCAGTGTCACCTCTTCCCAGAAATCTTCCTTGACTCTCCCACTGTAGTCTCATAGTAGCTTGTACATAGCACTTTCATATTTAAAACCAGTATTTGCTGAGCATTTACTGAGTGTGCATGTAACCTCTATTCATTCACTTAATGACAATCTTATGTGGGGGTTTTATTTTGTTTTGATTTTTTTTTGTTTTTTTTAGACAGAGTCTCACTCTGTTGCCAGGCTGGAGTGCAACGGCATGATCTCAGCTCACTGCAAACTCCAGCTCCTGGGTTCAAGTGATTCTCCTGCCTCAGCCTCCCAAGTAGTTGGACTACAAGCACATGCCACCACGCCCGGCTAATTTTTCCTATTTTTAGTAGATATGAGGTTTCACCATGTTAGCCAGGCTGGTCTTGATCTCCTGACCTCATGATCTGCCTTGCCTCAGCCTCCCAAAGTGCTGGGATGACAGGTGTGAGCCCCTGCACCCAGCCAACAGTCTTACATTTTAAGAACTATCACTTATAATCATTTTATAGACAAGAGAGGGAAGTGTAGAAATATTAAGGAACTTGTAAACTTGCTTATGGGCGGTAAGGTCCCAATTCAAGTCCAGATCCATCTGACTTCAAAGCCTGTTCTCTTCAGCACTAGCTTATTCTACCTTTTCTCATAACAAAAGTATATTTGCTGATATACTTTAATTATGGATAAACTCTGCTGTTTTTTTTTTCCATTAGTTTGAAAGTTCCTTCAGGTCAGAACTAAAATCTTACTCATATTTGTAACGTCAGTGCATACTAGCCAAGTCCCTGGCATAGATCAAATTCTCAAGAAAAAGCTGTTGCATATATGAGAGAGGGGGTCTCTATTCTGTTGCTTTCATGTTCAGCTTACATCAGAATGCCTCTTTTCTCAGTGAAATTGAAACTCAGCTCAGCTTCACTAGGTCAGACCATTCCACATGCTAGTGAGGAAAAGCAGAAGAAATCCAAGGCAACTGGTATATTGGCAGCTCTGAGTGGGGTGAGCAGGAAAAACAATGTGTAAGTGCACAGGGAAGCCAAGCTCCAGGGATGAATTAGTTTGTGCAGCTGGGAGTCAGTGGCAGCCAGCCCACCAATTTCACATAAGAAGCAATCATCAATAGAGCAACATACACCATGAGCAGAAGAAAGATACCCTGTGAGACCAAAAGCTCATGGAAGAAAATCCAAGAAAGTCCAAATAAAGGACAAAATGGCATAGATCAGAGGAAAGGTAGCACCTACCTCAGTACTGGTGTTCCATGACTACAGGATGTGTCCAAGCATCTATTTGCAAAAATCCAAATCACCTACAGTTAGACCTTGGCAGTGACTCCCAGAGCAACAAGAAACAGGATTTGTTTAGAAAAACCGTTCTGAGTAAAGAAAGGGGCTGCACTCAGAGAAGATCTATACAGAGATGCACCTGAGTGATTTTGGACCCCCAGATCACTCACATAAATGAAGCGGTGAATAAAAGCAGTTATGTGACATAATTAAAAAGATAGGATGTTGTATTAGCAGTCCCACTGGAAGTAACAAGCTGGGGATTTGCATGAGGAAAATATGATTGTAAGACCTATGACGACAAAAAGGGAGGATTAAATATTTGTCAGGAATTTTGAATGTGGGCATAAAGGGGGTCATGTGTTGTATGCATAGCTGGAGAAATCATACAAATGTAACGCCGAAAAGAGGAGTTACATAGTAACTCAGACAAAAAGATGGCACCACAAAGGGATTCAGGTAGACAAAAGGGTGAGAATAGACAAATATGTATTTCAGGTTTTATATGGAGAAGAAAATACAAAATTGTTAGGAATAAACATGAAATGCATCAAGAAAACAGTGGAGAAAATTAGAAAGCGATTTCTTTTTTGATATCAACACCCTGGAGATCAAAATCTTGGCTTCCAAAGAATCAATTTTAGGACAAGAGGTAAGGCAGCAGAAAAATTTCATGAAAATCTGTAAAAGGAAAAAAGTGAAAATAATAAAAACAATAGCTCTCTGCAGGAAACTCGGATTCCAAGTCTACAGAAGGACGCAGTCACACAGTCTGAGACAGCAAAAAGAAGAGGGCCCCCTTAGGGTGGGCTACAGGGAGATGAAATAAAACAAGAATACCACAAGTATGGAAAAAATGCACCTTCAAGTTGGCACATGGGGTTTAAATAATGGGAGCACACAGAACCCTAAAAGGTAGAGCACTGAGTAAAAGGAAAAGCTCCTATTTTAGAGTGAGAAAAAAATGTCAAAAATGAATACTGAGTTGGGGACTCTTTATGTAAATCAATGTAGTAGTACAGATATATGAAGTTTAAGGTATTTAATGAAAGTTTGAAAATTATGTCACCTCTGGTAACTGATATATAACTTTGAATTGTGCAAAAAGAGCTAGTATAAATAAAATTATCCTAAAAGATATGAGAGAAAAATCACGGAAGGAAATGGCATTTGTCCTACAGAACAATACTTTTCATCTTGGCTGCAGGTTAGACTCCCATGGGAGCATCTTCAACCATACCAATGTCGAATTCCCTGCTTCAGATATTCTGAATGAATTTGTTTAGTGTGGGGTCCCAGCAACAGTATTTTCTAAAAGCCCCTCCCTCCAGGGGAATCCAATATGTAGCTAGGTCTCAAACCACTACTATGCTCCCACAGGTGACTTAGTGGTAAGAAGGAATTATATCTGTATTAGCTGGAAAACATGAAAAATAACTGTCTGAAATTAAAAATGTAGGATCATTCTGTAAGAAAATCTAATTGAAAAGTGCTTATTTATACAGGTGACTTAGTGGTAAGAAGGAATTATATCTGTATTAGCTGGAAAACATGAAAAATAACTGTCTGAAATTTAAAATGTAGGATCATTGTGTAAGAAAATCTAATTGAAAAGTGCTTATTTATACAAACCTGTTTACCATGTAAAATGGCATATCAAACATAGACGTGAATTAGAAGGGATATTTAATTTACGTATCAATAAGAATAAAAGTAAAATTTAAAGTTTAAAAACATCTGTAAAAACTGAGAAGTTTGGTGAGGCACATATGAAGACTCAGCAAAGTCAGAATATCAGGAAATTTAAGATGAATACACAAAGAGAAGGAAACCCATTCTCTCTAAATAAAGGATCTATGTCTTTGTTTCCTATCTAGCGCAGGGCTCGGCATGAAGTTGGAATCTATAAATGTTTGCTGAATAAAGGAAGTATGCACCAGAATAAGCATGAGATAGGAAATCAGGGAGGCCGTGCAATGAAAAAATAAGAGCTGGAGTCATGAGAGCTGGAGTCAAAACTGAACTGGGAGTCAGCTGGACCCTACCCGCCAGAGTGGCACCATGTGACTGGACAAACCCATACATCTCCAAGGCTCACTGTTGGGTTACACGAACTCAAATATCATCTAGCTCTAGAAGCTTAGGACCATATCACAGCCTTAAAAACAAATAAACTTTCAAGTGGAAAAGAGAAGTCAAAAGCCTTAAATAGCAAAATGGAGTGCACCCAATGGCCTTAAAGGAATTCAAAGATGACAGACTGAAGGAAGGGAAATGAAAGCCAAAACACCAAAAATGGGAGTAAATAACAGGAATTTATTGGCACACTAAAATGGAAGCTCCCTGAAGGCAGAGACTTGGTATGTCTTGCTTCCCACTGTATCTCCGGTACTTAGATGGGAGATACAGTGCCTGACTCATGGTAGATGCTGACTTAACTGAAAAGATGTGAAATGCCAGATTTTTACATAGGCTCAAACCAGCAACTGGTCTGGAAAGCATTGTGGGGGAGATAGCCAAGAGAAAAAGATGTCCAAAAAGTATACACTACTCACAAGCCATCACCATGAAGTATCTATATAATTTACCTCTTACTAGGAGATATCCATCAACTTCTGTCATTGTCACACCATCTGCAATAATTACACCAGGGGATTTTACATATGAAATAGTAGCTTGAAGCTATGTGTGATGACAGAGAATTAATTCAGATATTGAGAAGACTTTAAAGCAGTACAACTCCTGCCAAGTTACTTTTTTTTTTTCTTCAGCCAAATGCATGTGCTTTTCCATGGGAGAAAGCCAACAAGACTTGATCTGAATCCATATTGGTATTGTGGGAACATTACCTAGGAAGCACCTCAATTGCAGTCAAAGCCTTGCCCATGGTTACCGTGCTTCCAAGTTCTAGCTCAGTATTTTTTCAACAAGCAAATTTGGTCCTCCAATTTATAACTCACAACTATCCCAAGAGTAGTAATTCTAACAAGGAGTCTGCACTGACTTACCTTGAGTTTGAAGACTATGTGGACTTTAAATTAAGTTGCACTGTCTCCCTTCATCACCCTCAAGCCAAAGGCTTTGATGAAAGAATGAAGCAAACCAAAGAGAGGCCTGTATGCATTGTCATAGGAGGCTGGTCAGTAAGTTGTGCCAAGTTTTCCAGTGCCTGACTTGGCATTCCTTTGATCCAGCATCCAACACTCTTGTATTGAACAGTTGTATTGGGCACTGTGCTAGAGCTGGGAGCTAAAAAGATTAATGTCAAGGCATTCCCTGGAGGGTTTCATGATCTGGCAGAAGGAGACAAACAGGTTTACATCTAATCAGGAAAAGAAAAGAAATGAAACTGACATTTGTTAAATAGCTGCTCAAGGCAAGGAGCAAGGTTTGTGCTTCATGTATGATCTGCTCTCCTCTGTGTAATCTTATAATCTCTCATACAAATAAGAAAACAAGCTCAGAGTGAGTATTTACTCACTCAAAGTCTCAAACCTGAACACAGAAGAGTAGGTTGGATACCCAAATTTGACCTTCTTAAAAATCCACCCTCTTGCCTTTCTACCATACTCAAATGCAATTTCTTTTAAAAAATGACAATAGGTGACAAATCCTATACCAGTAACTTGAAGAAAGGGCTGTGGGAACACAAAGGGTGCAGTTAAACTGTGACTAGGAGAGGAAGAGGGTCAGAGAAGGCATCACCGAGGATGTGACATTTGAGCGGGGCCACGTTAAACCGTTGGAGTCAGTCCTGCTGGATTACTAATGTGTTGATTTTTTGACTACACCTCTTGGGCACTTACCAGAGCCACAAAGTGAAGGAAGCAATAATTCTTCTCTGGCCACCAAAACTGCTGAAAGGGAGTCACCTGCTATTTCTACACCCACTAGTTTTGCACAGTTTCTCAAATAAGGTTGCAGGGTAGAGGATGTTAGCTTAGGACACAGCAGGTGTGTGGAGTAGAGAGGGGTGCCTGCCATACCTGATGGGAGGAGGAAATGCTGTGGTCCTCTGGAGGCCCTTTCATTTGCATTGCTGGGATTAGAGATACCCTGATTAGACAAAATGGAAGAGCTCCAAATAAAATCTGCAAAAGCATCTGAAGCAATTTTTGTCTGAGGGTTGTTTATAAAAGAAAGATCTCAAGCATGCCTCTAAAAAAAAAATAAAGAGTTTCTGTTTACCTACTGATGGTAAATCAACAGGGTTGCACAGCAGCCAAATGGGTCTTTGAATGTGCTGCTTCATTTTTCCCATTAAGTCCAAGGAGAGTCTCAGAATGGAAAAAATAAGGCACTAAACTTCAGTGAAGCAAAATTTGGAAAAATGTGTGTGATCCACTGAACAAAAGACACTGGTTTGGAAATAAATGGAAAGTGCTGTAAATTATGGAAAATTTAGTTACTAGGTTCTCTGAAAATGAAGGTAAATAATGGAATGCCTACATAAAGTACACAGCGTCACCAAATGGAGAGGGAAAGGAAAATAAGCGAAAACGTTTTTAAAGCAATATGACGTTTCTCTATAAAATACAGTTAAAGGATATTAAAGCAATAGTTGAGTAACTGAAAGCCAAATGGGTGAATCGAGATGACTGACCAGTGTCCTTGCTGATCTCCCAACATCCCAGCATTGTCCCTTTGCCCCAACTGTGACCAGATGTCAGTTGCTCACAAACTAGAGATTTAATATTTCCCAGTCTAGTGGTGTGAAGTAGTATGTCATGCTAGTTTTCATTGACATTTTCTTCCTCATCACTAATGAGATTATTTTTTCATTTGTTTATTGGCTATGCATATTTCCTTTCCTATGAAATGCCTATTCATGACTTTTGCCCATTTTCTCATAAATTCCTAGGAGTTCTTTATATATTGTAGATAATAAATCTTGGCAGTTTTCTTGCAAATATTTCCCATCAAAATGTGACTTCTCTTTTCTATTTATGATGTACTTTAAGGAACAGAAGTTTTTCATCTTAATGTGGTTAAACTTAGCAATGTTTTCTTTAATGACTTATATTTTCGAATAAAAATAAAATCCTTCCCTCTTCAGAAGTTATAAAGGTGATATTAGGCTATACTTTCTCCTGAAGGCTTTTCAATTTCATCTTAATGTATCTAGAATTAAATTTTGAATATAATGTGAGTTAGGCATCCAACAGTATTTCTGCGATAGCCAGTCGTCCTAGCACTGCTCATGTGCAATCCCAACTCTGTAAGATTGAAGGTTCCAAACAAGTGTGAGTTGCTTCTATTCTCTCTATTCTGATACACAGGTCTAATTTTCTACACCTTTGCCAAAAATATGCTGTTGTAATTAGTCGTGAGCTTGGAATAATTTTTTATATCACATAGGCTGTATTCCTATTTCATTCTTCCTCAGGACTATCTCAACTATTCAGAGCTCTTTGCTCTTCTGTTTATATTTATATAATCCATCAAATTCTAAACAAACCCCTACTGAGATTTTGATTGGAATGAGACTGAATTTGGTTATGAATTTGAGTTGATACCTTTAGGACATGGCGCCTTTCTCTCTGTGAAAAGATAAAGTATTTTTATCTAGGTCTTATCGATATATTTCAATAGATAGTCATACTTTTCACTCTAAAGTTTCTGCATACCTTTCATTAATTTCCAAAACATTATTTTTTTTGCCAACATAAATAATATCTCTTAAATATACACGTCTTCTAACTGCTTGCTATTGATTATAAAGATGCTGGCTCATAAGTATTGACCTATGTCTAGCACCCTTGCTAAACTCTCTTACTAGTTAAAAACAAATAATATGCTTATTTTCTATGTAGATAATTCTATCATCTGCAATAATGGCAGTCTTGGTTTTTCCTTTCCAAATTGTATACCTTTTATTTTTTTTTCTTTTACTGCATAGGTTAAGACTAGCAGTAAATGGTATAATAGAAACAGTAAAAGCATTATTGGTTTTTTCCTAATTTCAAAGGGAATGCTTTGAGATTTTATAATTAAATAATATTTTCTGTAGTTTTTTGGTAGATACTCATCAGATCAAAGATGTTCATTTTTATTCCTAATTTACTGTTTGTTTTTAATATGAATGGATTTGAGGTCTTAATTATTGTTATTTTGCATCTATTAAGAAGATTATAGCCGGGCGCGGTGGCTCAAGCCTGTAATCCCAGCACTTTGGGAGGCCGAGGCGGGTGGATCACGAGGTCAAGAGATCGAGACCATCCTGGTCAACATGGTGAAACCCCGTCTCTACTA
>NW_016107424.1:5773757-5814041 GCF_001604975.1 Cebus imitator | reverse complement strand
TGGTCTCGGCTCACTGCAACCTCTGGCTCTCGGGTTCAAGTGATTCTCCTGCCTCAGCCTCCCAAGTAGCTGGAATTACAGGCATACGCCACAATGACCAGCCAATTTTGTATTTTTAGTAGAGACGGGGTTTCACCACATTGGCCAGGCCAGTCTCGAACTCCTGACCTCAGGTGATCCACCTACCTCGGCCTTCCAAAATGCTAGGATTACAGGTGTGAGCCACTGTGCCCAGTCTCTTCAACCTGTTAATGTGGTGATTTTCTAATATTGAATAAACATCATAACTATGAACCTTAGCTTAGTAATTATACATATTTCATTGGGTTTAATTTGCCTATTATTTTCTGTAGAATTTTTGCATCTATGTTAGTAAGAAAGATTGTTCTGTAATTTGTCTTTTTTCACACTACCATTGTTGGGTTTTGATGATAAAATTTAATAGCCTCATAAAAATAAATTGGAGATTTTTCTCTCTTTTCCCATATGCTAAAACAAAAATGTGAAATTACTTGTTATTTAAATATTTGAAAGTATTTCCATGAATTTACTTATAAAATCATCTGACCCTAGCATTCTTTTGTGAAAAGATTTTAAACCACTGATTTATTTTATGATAATAAGACTATTCAAGTTTTCTCATTCCTCTTGAGAAAAGATGTTATATTTTTTCAAGGAATGTTTACATTCCATTCAAGCTTTTATTGACATGCTATACATAATATTACCTTTTTAATTTCTTCTGCATCTTTATTAGTAATAAAAAAGCATCTGTCCCCTATTTTATTCCTAATTTTTTGGACTTTTATCTCATTTCTTAAAAATCAGTCCCTAGCCAACATTGAGTAATCTTACTTATCACTTCATTTAAAAACCAATGTGGTGCTGCTCATTCTCTGTCTTCTATTTCATTAATTTCTGCTTTTATTTTTATTATTTCTTTATTTCTACTTTCTTTGGGTTTATCATATTGCTATTTTATTTTAAGTTGTAGGGTTAGCTTATTAACCTTCAGTCACTCTTTTCTGATACAATTGACATGAGTAACACAGGTTTAAACTGCATGGGTCCACTTATACATAGATTTTTTTCAATAAATACATTGGAAATGTTTTTGGAGATTTGCAACAATTTGAAAACACTTGCAGACAAAGCATGTATCCTAGAAATATTGAAAAAAAATAGGAAAAAGTTACATATTTCATGAATACACAAAATATATGTAGATACTAGTCTATTTTATCATTTGCCACCATAAAATATGCACAAATCCAAGATTAAAAGTTAGAATTTATCAAAACTTGCATACACAAACACTTACAGACTCTACATGGTACCATTTGAGGTCAAGGAAAATGTAAACATTCAGTGTTAAATCATAACTGCACACAATTAACTGTAGTTACTAATAATTTCATAGCCACCTCCTGTTGAATTGTGGTGAACTCAAGTGTTGCAACTATCTGCTTAAAATGCTGTATACACTAATCAATTCCATGTGAGCATTTTGTCTCTAGTAAATTGTATCTCAGAGTAGAGAGTGATATCTCATGGTTCTCACTCATTTTTTCATAGTGTTTAGGGCAATACTGTAAACTTTTAATAACATCACGAGACCCATACAAAGTACCACCAGCAATGCTGAAAAATACTCCCATGAAGCAGAGAAAAGTCATGATGTTACAAGAAAAAGTTGAATTGCTTTATATGTACTGTAGATTGAGGTCTTGAAATGCCCGCCATTTCAAGATAAATGAATCCAGTGTAAGAACCACTGCAAAACAAAGAAAAAAATTCACTAATCCACTGCAGCTACACCAACCAGCACAAAAACCTTGTACTTTTTGTAAAATACCTTTTTATCTAACATTGAAAATGTAGCTTTTATGTGGGTACAGGATTGCTATAAGAAAGGCATACTTATAGATTCTAATATGATTCTAGAAAAACAGTTATTATATGACAACTGAAAACAAAAGGAAGGTGAAGAATCTAAGCCTAGAGAATTTAATGCCAGCAAAGGATGGTTTGATAATTATAAGAAGAGGTTTGACTAAAAACTGTCAAGATAACAGGAAAAGCAGTTTCCTGAGGAAGAACATGAGTTCTCAGGCACCATTAAGGAAATCATTGAGGAGATAGGACATCTACCTAAACAGGTTTTTAACACAAATAAAAGCACCTTATTCTGGAAAAAAAAAAAAAAAAGCCACCAAAGACATTTATTACTAAGGAAGAGATGCAATCACCAGGATTTAAAGCAAAAAGAGATAGGGTAACTCTGCTGTAATCAGGACTGTCCTTATCTCTAAATCTGCTAATCTCTGGGCCTTGAATGGAAAAGATAAACACCACCTGCCAGTCTTTTTTAGTTGTGCAAGAAGCTCTGAACAACAAGAACTCTTTTTCTGGATTGGTTCCACTGATGCTTTGTCCCTGAAGTCAGGAAGTACCTTGCCAGAAAGGGACTGACTTTTAAAGTTCTTTTCATATGAGACAATGTCCTTGGCCACCCAGAACCCCATGAGTTCAACACTGAAGGCACTGAAGTGGTCTACTTGCTCCCAAACATAAGGTCCCTAATTCAGCCTCCTGATCAGGGGTCATACAGACCTTTAAGGCTCATCACACCTAGAACTCTATGAAAAGAATTGTCAATGCTGTGGGGAAAAAAAAAAAAAAAACCCTGACAGAACATTATAAAGTCTAGAAAGATTATACCAAATGAAGATGAAGATGTCATTGTTCTTCTATAACTGAAAAAGCTGTGAAAGTCATCAAGTCTGAAACAATAAATTTCTGCTGGAGAAAACTGTGTCCAGATCTTGGGCATGACTTCACAGAATTTATCACAGAGCCAATCAAGGAAATTATGAAAAAGATTGTGGATATGGCAAGGAAGGTAGGGCATGAAGGGTTTCAAGATACAGGTCTTGGAGAAATTCAAGAGCTAATGGATACCACACCAGAGGAATTAACAGAAGATGACTTGAAGGAGGCAAGTGCTTCAAAACCAGTGCCAGAAGATCAGGAAGAAGACAGAAGAAGCAGAGACAAAAAACAAATTGACATTAGACAAATGACAGAAGGGTTTCAAATGATTCAAGGCTGTTTTTGACTTCTTTTACAACACCGACCCTTCTATGATATGGGCCCTGAAACTAAAGCGAACAGTGGAAGAAGGACTGGTACTATATAGAAACATTTTTAAGAAATGAAAAAAAAGTCAGATAGAAATCATGATGTATTCCCATAAAGTTATACCAAGTATGCCCCTCTCCTGCCTCCCCTTCCACCTTCTCCACCTCTTCTGCCTACGCCACTCTTAAGATATTAGATCAACCCCTCCTCTTTTCGTTATCTTCCTCCTCAGCCTACTTAACCTGAAGATGACAAGAATGATGACATTTATGATAATCCACTTCCACTTAATGAGTAAATATATTTCATCTTATGATTTTCTTAATAACATTTTTTCTCTAGCTTACTGTAAAATTTTCTTAACAACATTTTTTCTCTAGCTTATTGTAATAATACAGTATATAACACATACAACATGCAGAATATGTGTTTATGTTATTGTTAAGGCTTCCAGTCAACATAGGCTACTAATAATTGAGTTTTGGAAGAGTCGAAATTTATACATTGATTTTCTACTGTGCAGGGAGTTAATACCCATAACTCCCATGTTGTTCAAGGTTCAACTCTATAAATAGATAAGTACTGCTTTATCTGCATTGAATAAATCTGATATGTAATACTTTTATTTTTATTCCATTCTATTTTCCGCATTTAATTTTTATTTTTCTTTGACCCATGAGCAATGTTGTCTTTAAATTTTAAAATGTGTGATTGTACTTTATTCATCTTTTTGTAAGGTATTTCTAACTTAATTGCACTGTGACCAGAGAATACATTCTGCAGAAGAGTTCTATAAAATTTAATCAGACATATTCCAGTAACTAGTCAGTTTTCATAAATGTCCTATGGATGCTTGAAAAGGATAATTTTTCTCTAATGATTAGTGCTGGAGTCAATGTATCAAGCACCAAATCATTATTGATTGTGTTGGGTAAATGTTCTTTATCCTAACTAATTTTTCTGTTTGAGTTATCAGTTGCTGAGCATTGTTTTAATGCTGCTTATAATGATGGTGGTTTTAAAATATATTTATCATCATAGTTTTTTAGCATTTATATGATTCAAAGCTATACTTTTATGTACATGCATGTTCTGAACTGTTATTCCAAAGGAATTCAATCTTTTATCAATATGCAGTGATTTCTTTTGTTTATAGTAATTCTTGCCTTAAAGCTTTATTTTGTCTGATATTACCACACTAATTTACTTTTCATAAATATTTTCCTAATATATCCTCTTTTAGCCTTTTATTTTCAATTTTTATATCTTTGTAATTTAGGGAGGCCCCTCATAAACAACATAGAGCTAGATATTTCTAAGTACAAACTGACAAACTTAACCTAACAAAAAAGTTCAGTTCATTGAGATCTATTGTGTTTATTCCTACATTAGAATTTTTTTCTTCTTACTTTTACCTTTTATTTATGCTGCTTTTTCTGCTTATTTTTTCATTGTGAGGTTTTCATAGTATTTCTATTGCTTACCTTTGCTAGAAGTTTTATATTCTATTTCCATTGTTTTAGTAACTAGAAATTTTAGTATGAAAATGGATTAAAGTCTAAAATGCTCATATATTAATCATTCCAACATACATGTTCTTATCATAACATATTTTACTTGTATACATGTTTTTTGAAATCCCACAAATTAAACATTACATTGTTGTCGTTAAGTATTGTTGGATACACTATTTACGTTGATTACTCCCATATTCACTCTTCGTTCTTTCTTGCTTCCCAGATCTTCCGTCTGGGATCACTTTTTATCTCCTCGAGGTATATTCTTCCGAAGTTTATCTACTGATGGTGGTAAACATCCTGCTTTGTGATAAAGAGCTTTCTGTTTGTCTGAAATGTCTCTATTCTACTGACTTAAAATACTGTCTTGCTGGCTCCCGGTTTGCCTCTATTTTCTCTGAGACATTGAAAGTAGTATAACACTCTAGCCTATTTTTCATGTTCAGTCTTCTACCTAATTGTTACTTGTTAGTTGCTAATCTGTCTTTTCTCTCTGATTATTCTTTAGGTTTTTTTAAAAAGAAATCTTTGTTGTTTTCTAGCTTCACTACAATTTAACTAGGTGCACATGTCTTTGCATTTATTCTCCTGGGAATTTAGTGCGATTCCTAAATCTTAAGATTTGTGTCTTTCATTAGTTTGGGAACATTTTTACTATTATCCTTTAGAATGTTACCTATTTTTTATTCTTTCCAGTCTCTCTCCTTCTGGACATTTTATTACATGTATGTTAGACCTTCTCATTTTATGATTTGTGATTTGTAATGTCACTTTTATAGTTATATTTCTTTGACACTTGTACATTCCGGCTATTTCTTTAACTTCACCTCCCAGTTTAGTTAATTCTCTTGAGCTGTTTCTAATCTGCTTTTAAAACTTAGTTTTTCTTTATTTATGTTTTTCAAGTCAATAATATTTTTTCAAATGTGCCTTATCATTGAGAGCCTCTGAACTTTACTCATACTGCCTATAGCCTTTATTTTTCTTTAAACTTAAAAAATGTACATTTTTATATGATAATTTACATATATCTTTGTATGTTTGATTCAACTATTGGGTATTTCTGCTGATTCTTGGCTATGTTTCTTGTTCTCACACTTGTTTTGTGATTTTTGACTGTTACGTCCATTATCTGTTGCAATTTTATCTGAAGGTACTCTTAGAGGCCTGAAGTTGGCATTTCTTTCAGCCGGAGAAAATTTTTACTTGCTTTTGCCAGTCACATTAAAAATATATTTTTTAAATTTTTATTGAGATGGAGTCTTGCTTTGTTGCCTAGGCTTAAGTGCAGTGGTGCGATAGCTCACTGCACGTCTGCCACCTGGATTCAAGCAATACTCCTGCCTCAGTCTCCTGAGTACGTGGGATTACAGGTGCCACATCCAGCTAATTTTTGTATTTTTAGTAGAGGGGGGTTTCACCATGTTGGCCAGGCTGGTCTTGAGCCCCTGACCTCAGGTGATCCACTGCTTCAGCCTCCCAAAGTGCTAAAATTACAGACATGAGCCACTACACCCGACCTAAAACCATTTTTATTCTACAACTTTTTCTTTCCACCTGGAGCTGAAGTTAAAATAGTTAAGTTCCCCTTATAAAGTAGGATTTCCCTGTAGTTTGCTGTTCACTGAAGTTGTGGCTCTTTCGGGTAGGTAGGGTCTTGGCTTCACAAGGAGGTCTTTAATCTGACTCCCTACATCATATGGACACTAAAATTTGTTCTCTGCCCCCTATGAGGCTTTAAGACCTAATCTCTGGATATCCAGAAATCCATAGATGCCCTAAGAGCAGCCACAGGCTTCTCTCCCAAGATTTATGCTTTTGCTTCACGTTTGGCTCCTGGAGATTTCCTTACTCTGTTGCCAGCTCAGCCATGCATTAAAAAGTTCTTCCAAACACTTTATAAAGTACCTTGGATTATATTTTAGTGCAAAGCTTTTTGGTGTATCAAATTTGTAATACTACCAAAAACAAAAATCTAATTTTTAAAAATTTGCCTTAATTATGTTTCTTTAGATTATTTTTGTTCAAAATTCTTCTTATAATTATACAAATTGAATATGTTTTTGCAAAAGTGGGAAATTACAAAAATTCACAGAATATTACAGGAAATTTTGTCACTTTCCAAAGATATTCATGTGTTAGTATTAGATTGAACCATGAAAAATAGTTTTTCTATAGGTCAAAATTGACAACTTTATATGCTATAACTATGTATTTCCTCTTAGGCTTTTTCCAATGACTATTTTACATATTTGAAATGACAATTTATATATGATTTTGTATATATACTAAATATACATAAATTTTGCATATAATTTTATAATTTTTCCTTGATCTGGAAATATTTCCTCATTAAACTTTTCATAAATAGCATTGTCTCAATTGCTTCCTATTTGTGGAAATTTAAATTGTTTTTCCTTCCGTTGTAACTAACAGTACGGTAAGCATTTCTATGCAAAGACCATTTTCTGAATTTTATATTTTTCTTCAAAATGAATAAAGAGCAATGGAATTACTTATTGAGAACACTGAGGTTTTTAAGAATCTCATTGCCTATTAGGAAATTACACTCTAACTTGCAAGTTTAACATGTCAGAATAGAAGTATTTGTGGCCTCTTTCAATTTCATAATTTGGTATTTCAGTAACGTAATAGAAAATACATGTAGTACTTCAGCTCTAACCTCATCTTATCTATTGTGATATATATTTTCCTATTATCTGTTCTTAGTTTAAGTAACTCTCAGATTCTCACCACATTTTGTGCAATGACTGGAAGAATCTCATTCAACTTCCCTTGGAAAACTGTTCAAAGGTCCATAAAAGTGAAATTACATAATTTTGTGACAATTAGTTCTTCAAAGAGTTATGCCATTTCTTACCAAATATCTAAAATTTAGTTTTAACCAAGTGTTCAGATTCCATTTTATTTCCTTTAGTGGAAAAACCCATTTAGTCTTCTCTCCCAAGTGCCTATCTGATAAAAATAGCAAATAACTACTACATTTTTCTCTCACTAGACTGTTTGAATAATAATAATAAAAGCTACCCTTTATTGAGTGTCTAGTTTGTGCCAGCACCTATGTTAGGCAATTTGTAACTCTCTAACTCACACAACAAACTTGCAAAATATCAACATGACAATCTTATAGATGAGGAAAAAACCGAGGCTTGGAGAAGTTAAAGATTCACAAAAAATAAATGATGTGATCAAAGTTGAAAGGGATTTGACTTAAGTCTAGTCTGCCTTCATAGAAATATATACAGATACAACCAGTCAAAATATGGCTCAAGAAAATAAATATATAAAAATAAGAGTCTCTTTGGCATAGCATATCAGGTGTCTTAGGGCAACTCAAAGACCCAGAGGCACAATGACTTATCCTTTGTGTCATGGAGTTGCAAAGCTGCAGTAGGGAAGCCCAGCTACCCACTTTGTGAAATTTTTGCAGAGAAACAAACAAACGAAGCTGAGAAAATGAATGGATGGCCCCAAAGATAATTTTCCCTGTGGCTCTAGTTTAATCAGCTACTAACACCCAAAAGCAGCATAGCTAAGCTAGTTCTTTCATTCAGTGCCATATTCAAGTGATGTTGTTTCACAGCTTTAATAGTCTTGTCAATGTTCATCAGGAAATCAGTGCAATCCTCCAAAATCCTGCCATAAAAACACAGTGGCTTTTTTAATTAGAGCTGTGCAACCTTCAACACACCCCAACTCTATGTTGAACTGATGTGTCTCACTCTCACCTTAAGCTCACCAAACTCAGATGAATCCAAGGGAAGCAGAAAAGGTTCATTGTGGTTCCAGCTGAACAAATGTGTTTTCGTAAGTTTCACAGTAAGCTTTTAATTCTTGATGCTATTGCCCTTTGAAAAGGAATAAATTATTGTAGAAGAATCTAACTCTCATCAACATAAGAGTTATAGGTAACCTATATACTGGACACAAGCTCTGTGAAACATGGAAAATTAGATCTAAATTCAACAACATTCAAAGTTACTATATATGTAAATGTCTGCACAGCAAAACTGTTATTCAGGCAAGAAATTGGGAGCCTAATTTAATTAGCTAGTTTCATTATTTCATCACAAGTTATATATTGTTTACCAAAAGCTTTACATCTGCATTGTTTCGAAAAATATATTGAGTCATCTATAATTATCACCCCTCATTTCTGGAGGGACCTGTGTACTCACTGAAAATTTGTAGCTGAAGAACTTGATAAAGAGCAGCGAGATTCAACAATAATGTATAGACACTTGCTGCTTTTACCAAAAATATAAGGATTGCAGGCTTCTGTATCTTTTCCTGTTGAAACCACAATACAATTTGGTAATGTTCACTGCTGGGTTTGAAGCTTTCATTATTCATGAGATAAATTTTAGAAGTTTATTCTTTTTTCATCTTACAATATATAAGACATATCCAGGTCCTCATACAATATCCAGGACTTGTAATCTTCACCAAAAATATAATCTTATGTTTAAAAATAAATGGCTTTTGCAATGATAAGAAGAAGAAAAATTCCTACTTTGGTTTTTTGTTTGTTTGTGTTTGTTTTCTTTTATCTTTTTATCTTTTTTTTTTTTTTTTTTTTGAGATGGAGTTTAGCTTTTGTGGCCCAGCCTGGAGTGCAATGGCGCAATCTCATCTCACTGCAACCTGTACCTCCTAGGTTCAAGCGATTCTCCTGCCTCAGCCTCCCAAGTACCTGGGATTATAGGCATAGGTCACCACACCCAGACAACCTACTTTGAATCTCTACCTACTACTGATCTTTTTGCAACTGCCATTGATTTCCATAAGATAAAACAATATAGGTTAAATATGAATTGGTCATTCAAAAAATTACATATTTATTGTAACTCAATAATCTTGAATTTTACTTCGAATTAAAATTCTTTAAAATAAACAAACATATACAGTATCAAGTAATGAAGATAAGAAAAATTTCTCAAATACTCCACCAGAGTATATATTCATGCCAATCATAAAATTAAAATTCTTTTTTAGTATTTTTATGAAGCAAAAATTTAGTATAAAACGTTGGTTTCCCGAAGTTCATGTACAAATTATGACCTCACTTTTGTAATTTGTCTTGGCAAAATTTCTGGAGCAAATTAATAAAATGCAACCTTCCGTAGGAAACACACTTCCGAAAAACAGCTTCCTCCACTAAAATGGAGTCTGTAGAATGACAAGCAAGTTCTTCACTTTACAATGTAAAATTTAATGCTTATTTGCCAAAATATTTATTTTTAATTATAAGAGAAAGCTTTGATCAGAGATTTATTAGGTGTGAAATAACGCATTTCCTGTTATGCCCCCAAATGCTCAGGTACAAATAGAGCTGAGTATCTAGAATTGATAGGTTAGAAAGAGAAGAGCAAATTTGTGGTCATATTTTCACTCAGGGTAATAATCTAAGAGTCCTCCTATATTTTGACAAATTAGGTTTGAGGCCAAAGTGGAATAAAACAGGTAAGAAATTAAACTTGTTAAATTTCTTGTAATTGTTGTAATGGGAAGTGACATCTCATAAACTTGCCTAGGAAGAAAGTCCTACCCTTCTGTAATAAAACCACTATGTGCAGAGAAATGGCATGAAAGCCAAATTAAGGGTTGCTGGCCTTCCCTAGAAGAAATACCAGTGCATCTTTGGTCAAGACTAACTGCACAAATGGGCCTCGGAGAAAGATATCCAAGCTGCATGTTCTGAACATGCTAGTAATAGACATGCTAGTGTCCCTCCCAAAACACCTTTTCAGGGTCTACTACTGATACTTGAAATTCTACCATTAGAAGTATATTCCTGGCCAGACACAGTGGCTCACACCTATAATCCCAGCACTTTGGTAGGCTAAGGTGGGTGGATCACCTGAGGTCAGGAGTTCAGGACCAGCCTGACCAACATGGAGAAACGCTCTCTCTACTAAAAATACAAAATTAGCTAGGTATGGTGGCACATGCCTATAATCCCAGTTACTGAGAAGGCTGAGGCAGGAGAATCAGTTGAATCTGGGAGGCAGAGGTTGCGGTGAGCCAAGATCGTGCCACTGCACTCCAGTCTGGGAAACAAGAGCAAAACTCTGTCTCACCAAAAAAATAAATAAATAAAAAGTGGATTCCCCTTCTTTCAAGCTTTTTCTGTGATAAAATGTGAATACTAAAGAGAAGAATAATGCACAAAGCTTGTCCGTCATTTCTGCCTCATGGTGATGAGTTTTTAATAGCAAAGAAGGTGAATAAAGCTGGAAATAGTCGTCGAGAACAGGATGGGGAATGCCAGTGGAAGTATAAGGCATTAGAATATGTAGGAAGACAACAGGGGACTCATAAAGGCAACAGGAGATGCGGAAAGGCACTGGGGAACAAGGAAGGGAACTGTCTTGCTTAGGAGGCTATTGAAAAGCCTGACCATTTCTATTTAAATGGTGTTTTAATGATCCTGGAGCAGTAGCTGTATGGGGGAAAATGTTTACGGCTGGGTCCAAACTCTACTTCCAATAGCTAGAAACATACATGCAAAAAGCGTGAATAAGGTCTTTTCAAACAGAAAATTAAATGTAAGTGGCTAAGAAAATACACCATCTCTGGATTTGAAAATACGATCCCTGAAAATCATTCTATGCAGCATTACTTTTTCTGTTTCTCCAGTACGGTCAGAAGGCAAGAAACTCAACAGCAACCATTTGAGAAGTGAGTGCAAGGGAAAATACACAACATAAGCATTTGTCAAAGGATGTCCCATGGAATAACTGAGTGGATAGAAGTTAGAATGACAGTGGGAGAATGTCTGTGGATAAGTGAATTTGAGAAAGCCTTATGCCACCAGCTTCTCTTTTAGAGAGTTAAAATGTGTGTGGCAGAGACTACTATGTGTTCACTACAATCCACTTCCTTGGCCTCTTAGTCATCTATCCAGATCACATTTCCCAGTATTCATTGCAGTTAGGTATGGCCATATGACTGAATCCAGCCAAGGAGATGTGACTTCATGTGCACAACTTTCTGGCCTGGCCTGTAAAAGCCCGGCCAGGCATAGTGGCTTACGCCTGTAATTCCAGCAATTTGGGAGGCCAAGGTAGGTGGATCATGAGGTCAAGAGATCGAGGCCATCTGGCCAACATGGTGACATCCCATCTCTACTAAAAATACAAAAATTAGCTGGGCGTGGTGGCATGAGCCTGTAGTCCCAGCTACTTGGGAGGCTGAGGCAGGAGATTCACTTGAACCTGGGAGGTGGAGGTTGCAGTGAGCCGAAATCGCACCACTGCACTCCAGCCTGGCAACAGAGCAAGACTCCATCTCAAAACAAACAAAAACCTTCCATGTACCACCTTCCCTGCTCTTTGTTTCTTCCAGCTGTCCAGAATGGATATAAGCCTAGGGTGACTTTGGAAGCCACTGTTGAGGATGATGAAATTCCAGTGAATGGAGTTTGGCTTTATAAACTGCTTTGACCACAGAAACCTTATGGCTTGGTTTTGTTTATAACATAACAACCATTAGCTAGTATAAGTTGTTTTCTAGTTTGGGGAAAACTGCACTATGTTGTTCTTAACTTCCCCGCTTTCCAGAAGTTTATTTGATCTGACAGAGAAGGTCTAAAAAACAAGCGGGGGCAAGGCTATAAGGAGGCTACAGCACCGGGATTTCCATTACAAATTCACCCACAGAGCTATGTTACAGATAAACATCATTATTTCAACACAGAATTAAACAGGTGAGCTCAAAGAACCAAAGCATGTTCTCTGAAGCTCTAAAGTAAAAGGAAGGAAGAATCAAGAATTTTGCATTGCAGATGTGGATTAGTAAGATGGGGCCAGTGTGCCGGCTGAGCATGGTGGCTCATACCTGTAATTCCAGCAATTTGGGAGTCCAAGGCAGGAGGATCGCCCGAGTCTGAGAGTTCATGACCAGACTGGCCCACATGGTGAGACCTTGTCTCTACAAAAAATTACTTTAAAAAATTAGCCGAGCATGGTGGCATGTGCCTGTAGGTCACCCAGCTACTCAGGAGGCAAAGGCAGGAAGCTTACATGAGCCCAGGAGTTCAAGGCTACAGTGAGTTGTGATCATACCACTGTATTCCAGCCTGGGTAACATGGCAAGACCCTGTCTCAAAAAAATAAGAGGCCAGTATAGTTACAAGGTTGTAAGTTTTTGGAATTTTGCATTTTTCTACTTTCATATGACATCATCTTACAGGATTAGTAATTACTAATAATGGCCTGATTCAGCTATTTTAATAAAGAGATTGATATGGTTTGGATCTGTGTCCCCACTTAAATCTCATGTTGAAATATAATCTCCAATGCTGGAGGTAGGGCTTGGTGGGAGGTGACTGGATCACGGGGCCAGAGTTCTCATGAATGGTTTAACACCATTCCACTTGGTGCTACATAGTGATAGAGTTCTCAGGAGATCTGGTTGTTTAAAAGTCTGTATCACCTCCCCCTACCCTCTTGGTCCTGCTTCTGCCATGTAAGATGCCTGCTTCCACTTTGCCTTTGCCATGAGTGGAAGCTCCCTGAGGCCTCCCCAGAAGCAGATGCTGCCATGCTTCTGCACAGCCTGCAGAACTGTGAGCCAATTAAACCTGTTTTCTTTATAAATTACCCAGTCTCCAGTTTTTCTTTATAGCAGTGCAAGAACAGACTAATATAGGGATGTACTTTGATCTTGTATCAAGAAGGACTCTGTGGGTCTCAGGACTTGCCCTGCCAACAGTTTCTTAATATCGTCAAGGGTTAGCTGTCTTTGGTTTCTCTATTCTTCCTGTATGAAATCAGCAACATCTTCAGTTTGCCTCCCATGTAGTAGTAAGAACTGTGGCAGCTTAGGGTTTACATCAATATATCACAAGTCATCTTTTTCCCCCCAAATTTCCAGAAAACCTCTACTCACATTGTGTTGGTATTACCTAGGTCAATGCCCCTTCTTGCACCTGCATAAAGTCCAGTGTTCAGGAGAATGCTATCTGCTGACTGACTTATATCTGGATTACCTGGACCAGTCACTAGGGCAAGAGGGATTCTCCCACATAGATTGTATAAATCAGGACCCTTACTTGTATTTGTGGGTAAGGGGGAAGACTCCTTCCCCACATCCTATGGCTGCCACACACCAGGGAGGAATTGCTGTTGGGAGGATCATCACAATCAACTTTTTTTTTTTTTTTTTTGACAGAGTTTCGCTCTTCTTGCCCAGGCTGGAGTGCAATGGGGCAATCTTGGCTCACTGCAATTTCTGCTTCCTGGGTTCAAGTGATTCTCCTGCCTCAGCCTCCTAAGTAGCTGGGATTACAGCTGGCTGCTACCACACCTGGCTAATTTTTTTGTATTTTTAGTAGAAACTGGTTTCACCATGTTGGCCAAACTGGTCTTGAACTTCTGACCTCAGGTGATCCATCCGCCTGGGCCTCCCAAAATGCTGGGATTACAGGCATGAGCCACTGCACCCAGCCACAGATCAACTTTTGAATAAATTATGTTAATAAGAGTTAACATTTATATAGTTATCATATGCCAGGCACTATGCTAAGCACCTAAGTATATTAATCCTCACAATCCTATGAAACAGGCTCTATTATTAACCACATTTTACAAATGAGGAAACTGATTTGCAGATAGATTACATAACTTTCCAAAATCATCAAGGCTAATAGATAACAGAGCTGGGCTTTAATTCCACACAGTCAAGATCCAGATCTTTTGCCACCATGTTAAAATTTTCATAAATCCATCATGCATTAAAGTATATGCACACACATTTATGCATATACATATGTAAATATATATACAGTAAGTGTGCATAAATACATTTATACATTTACACACACATACACACTCATATAAGTCCAATTCTTCAGACCTTATAACAAAGGTGCCATCTGGCGTTAGAACCCTCTAATTGCAGAAAAAGCACCCACACAGTAATGAAGATTCACTAATAATACAAACTCAACTTGTAAAGTAGTCTAAAATCCTAAAAACATTAACATCAGGTGGTAACTGCCCTGCCTTATCTTGGAGGCCTTCTTAACATGCCTAAAAGCATGGCTAAGTAATCTCACAGTGCTACTTCCAGCTGGACCAGCACACTTATTTTCTATCTATCCTGCAAAAAAAAATCACTCCTGAGTGGGAAGTACTTCATTCTCATATTAAGGGAGAGAGGATAACATGGACTTTTTTTAATTTGTGGAAAAATGATTTGTCCTACAATCAAATTACACACCAAGTCCCCTCACTTTTAGCACCCAATCTAGCCCTGTGCTCACATCTACCTGTTCCAAGTAGCACCTTGGAAGCAACATGGTATTTTTCTTCCCGTTCTAATCAGGGGGTAAAACGTGATGGTTACAAATCTTGCCCAAGACATGGGAGTACACTGTGTCAGACTTCCTGGTTCAACCATCTGGCTGCTTTAGATCTTGAGGCTCCTCTGCCTCTACAGGGAATTCTCCAGGGATGATACTTTGTATAGACGCACAACCCTGAGTTTGCTCTTCCCTTTCAAAACAATTCTAGATTTTTGAAACTACTTTCATACTTAACCTTGAACTGAAGCAAGATCACCAGTGGGAGAAATATCCTTTAGTCTAGATCCTCTTACCAGCCCTTTTAATATACTGTGGCTTACCCAGTCAGAATTTCCTCCAGTTAACGCTTTGATGAATCTGCTGGTGAACTGGAGGAACAGCTTAAATTGCTCACACTCACTTTTCTACTAAATAGCTCTGTAGAAATTTAAGTGATTGCTGCACTCTCAAAGTGAGCACTCCCTTAAAAATGAAAGATGAGTTGCTATACACAAACACATACACACACACACACACACCCCCCTCCAACATTGTAGGCTTAACCTTTGGGCTGCTAAATGTGAAGTTTCTCATAGCACATAAGGTGTTAATAGTGTGGTGTTATTTCATTGCATTTAAGCTAGCTGAGAGTTTTTGGCAAAACAGAATATCCTCTTAGTTCAGATTCAAGTAACAAGGGTTACATAAATGAAGATTACACAATTTCACAGCTGTATAACATCAACATAGTCAAACATATAAAAAATAAGACATGGAAAAAGAAGGCGCTGAGCAGCTCACTGATACACAGCAAGCAGCGTGGGGCTGGTTTTCCTTTGAATCAGTATTTCATGACTTCGTTTGGCAATAGGGGTTTAACACAATCAGCGTGGATTAGAAACATTCCAAGATCATTAGCTTTTTGGTGGGTAACAAGTGTCACTGAGGAAGATCTAGCTCTTCTCAAATGCTGCCTCTGCTCTATTGGTCCATTAGTAGCCACCAAACATTTGCCTCCTAAAGCTCAGGTCAGGAGTTAAATAAACAAGCCAGGGACAGAGATGGAGTAGTATTTACATACTGCTTCTTTACATAACCTGGAAGACTGAGAGCTCAAACTACCCATTCTGACAAGAGATCATGACGACATTTCTTTGACACCAACAGAAATACTACATCTAATTAAGATTCTTTATTTCTTACTCTTCCTAGTTTAGCTGACTTTTTGTTGGTGGTGGGTGGGGTGGTTGTTTTGTTTTGTCTTTTGGAGCAAATTCTTTTCCTCGGTTATAAGGACCATTCATGAATCCACCTGTCGGAGGGGTCTTTAGCATTCTTCTGTGGGCCAAGATACCACACATCACACCACTACCCGTTCCTGCCAAGCCCAGTTTCACTATCTCTCTTTTGCCCTAGGCCTCCTGTACAGTAGCCACGGTCTGGAGACATGGATCCAGTTTTTAAATGAACAAATTATCAAGGAACTTTCAGCTGTGACAGAAATATTAGCTATCTTGCTTTAAGTGCAATATTAGTGTATAGAACTTTCAAAACACATAGAAAACACGAATATCTGTATTCTCTTTATAATGTCAATTATATTTTATTTTTTAAATGAGTGAACAGCCCCTACCCTTATTAGACAATTCTCTTTGGCAGGCATGATTTTCTTTCCCTTAATGTAATACTCATCTTCCAGGGCAAATCTGAAGGAAGCACAAATTTCCATTTTCACACTGGGCTCTCTGAATATGTGTCGGTGATGAAGGTATCTGATGAGAAACCTTAGTGACTCAGGACTCAATTCCAGAGCTGGTGTCAGACCAGGATGAGGATGTCCAGCATGCTTGACTGCAATGTCTCTCCTCCAAAATGCCTTACAGCCACATACAGAAGCATGATTCCTTCAACAAGATGGAGAAAGCAACTTCTGCAGAAGACTCAGTCTCCAAACACTCGAAAGAGTCATGCAAAGAGAGGGCATCAAGAAGGATCTAAGTCTAATGATGCCCCCATTTCAAGGGCCTGCTATAAACAGATGGGCTAACTCTCATTCTGATTATCTGCAAGTAATTGCCAGCATTTATTAAGTACTTACTATGTGCTAAATGTAGTTCTAAATATGAGACTTGCATTGACCCACTTCATCTTCACACTTTCTTTATTTTACAGAAAAGAACAATGGACAAGGAGGAAGGTGGTATGGAGTAACTGCTTTTATTTGCCAGGATAATTTGATCTTCCTTCTCCTTTCCCGCCATGTCTTCAAGGAAGTCAAAGAAAGGGCGGGGGAAAGGCATGATCTCTGAAGGACAAGATAAAAACAGAAATGGGAGGACAAAGGCATCCAGGTACATAGGCACCTTCCAAAAATTAGAATCAGAATGAACCCTGGCAGTAGCATGCAAAGGTTGGAGGAGGGAGTGTATCTAACTGGTGCACTGGGAACATTTTCTGCAGAGGATGTAAAAACAGTAATAAAACTGACTAAAAAGTCGATCTGCTTTTTATTATCACCATGTGCTGGCAATTCTAAACAATGTCAATGAGAAGCTACTGTTTCCTAACAACAACAACAACAAAAATCCTTAGTTGGTCTAAGTTCTAAACAATTATTACAATTTCCATTTAACACTAATATGCAAGCCTCAAATTAGCACATTTTCATGTTTTTTAAATATTATATTATGCATGAAGGTTAATTCAGAATATTCCCGGTTATAAAGCCAACCCTCAACACATGCAGACTCAGCGACACACATTTGTTTGGAAAGTAGGTTGGTCACAGTTCAGAATCTTTCAAGCTCATTTTGGGTACAATTCAGCTCTCCAGCCCTAGTTCTACATAGTACTGTATTTGTTTAGTAGATTCAGAACAAACAATAATAGCACAGTGATTGTAAAGGTACAGAAATAGAGTTTGAAATACTTCAATTTAGGCCGGGCGCGGCGGCTCAAGCCTGTAATCCCAGCACTTTGGGAGGCCGAGGCGGGTGGATCACGAGGTCAAGAGATCAAGACCGTCCTGGTCAACATGGTGAAACCCCGTCTCTACTAAAAATACAAAAATTCAGCTGGGCATGGTGGCGCGTGCCTGTAATCCCAGCTACTCAGGAGGCTGAGGCAGGAGAATTGCCTGAACCCAGGAGGCGGAGGTTGCGGTGAGCCGAGATCGCGCCATTGCACTCCAGCCTGGGTAACAAGAGTGAAACTCCGTCTCAGAAAAAAAAAAAAAAAAAAAAAAAAAAAAAAAAAAAAAAAAAAAAAAAAAAAAAAAAAAAAAAAAAAAAGAAATACTTCAATTTGACATTCTGTGTGACTACTTAAAGTTTTTACTTGTTTGGAACTTAAGGAAAAAGTAATTCATTCACTTCAGTATCACCTCCTTGTTGGAAAATTCTGCATAATGTAGGTAAAACTATGAGACAGCTTTTCCAGGCAAGATGAAGCTGAGCCCACAGGAATGACAAATTTTGTAAAGTTAATGTCAACCTTTGAAGTACTACGCAATCTTAAAAAAAAAAAAAATGAGGCACAAAAAGATCAGCTTAAGTTTTATTCTTTCCTTTATATAATTATTTTTCTTTTCCAAGTAATCTTTTTTTCTGGTGTGAAGCTGCAGAAGAATGATACAGTTTGGCTGTGTCCCCACCCAAATCTCATCTTGAATTGTAACTCCCACAATTCCCACATGTCATGGGAGAAACCTGGTAGGAGGTGATTGAATTAAGGGGTTGGGTCTTTCCTGCACTGTTCTCATGATAGTAAGTCTCACAAGATCTGATGGTTTTAAAAATGGCAGTTTCCCTTCACAAGCTCTCTTTTTTGCCTGCTGTCATAAGATGTGACTTGCTCCTACTTGCCTTCTGCCATGATTGTGAGGCCTCCCCAGCCACATGAAACTGTGAGTCCAATTGAACCTCTTTCTTTTGTAAATTGCCCAGTTTTGGGTGTCTTTATCAGCAACGTGAAAATGGACTAATACAATGAGATTTATGAAACACAAATATATTTGCAAACAACCAGAATCCACCTTGAACAATGTTTAGCAAGACAGTACGTTTTGAAACTGTTTCTTTTAGATCAACTCACAAAGGTAGTAGAGAAGGCCATTTACTATGCAACATTACAATGAAAGGAAATGAACATTTCCTAGAAAAAAGAATTAAACTTTGAAGAATGCCAGAAGAAACCACAAAAGATGTTGGCCTTACATTTCCAAACGCAATTAAAAAGCAATATCTGAATCCCTTAAATGTTTTCTCCAAGACCTGGGCAGTAGTTCTAAAACCATGGATCAGAAAATGTCAATGTTCTCTCTCATTCAGCCATTTTTTAAAATGATTTTTTGCTTAAGAATTAAAACTTTGGAAATTCTTATCAGAAATAATAGAGATTTCTAACGAATTTTCTAGTGAAAATAATTTAGTGGAAATGTTTCTACTAAGAGATATCTGAAAGCCACCAGAAATGTGCCTTTAAAAAAAAGACATGACCAGCATTGCTATTTCTGGAATATTATGATTAGGATCTTTGTGACTCTCTGCCAAATTTGGTTATGTGTGAGCTTTTCCTATATATATATATTTGTTGCCTTACATAAAAAGAAATAGACATTAATAGCAAGTTTTCTTTCTATCAGCTATGAGTGAAGATAAGTTGATGAATCTAGCTATACTGTCTACTGAACATGAATATGCAAAGAAGATAAATTTGTCATTGACAAATTTGCAGAAGTTAAGGCTCAAAACAAACTGTAATATTATTAGTCGTTACTTTTCTGACTAAGGATTTTTCCCTTTTCTCAAAAAAATTAATATAAGTTAAAAGCATTAATTTATTACTTTTTGTACATATTTATCCTATATTTTTACTGGCATGATTATATACACAAACATCAACAAAATATATTTTTACTGTTTTTTTTTTCTTGGCCATATTGTTCAGTTCACTCATCAGTTCAGTATAAAGGGGGAAGATTTTTTTTTAAAAAAAAAAAAAAAAAACAACCCTATTAGTGTTTAAGATACTATACACATCAGCAGAGCCAAGTGTAAAAAGAAGTTGAGGAAAATGGAGGTGAACTTTGTACAGCTCATTATCTCATTGTCCTTCTTTATTATCTAATGTGTGGCATATTACACACTTCTCTTCACTGTTAATGTATCCTTCACATTGCTGCCAGAGTCATCATTCAAATCCTCCCAGCCGAAGTCAGTGATAGCTATACCCATCTTCTTGGAGGGGAAGTCAGAAGCTTTGTCTAAGGCTGAGTTTGCTTAGCAAAGGCAGGGTTGTACTTGTGTTTTCATTCATTTTGTGCTGCCCTAACAGAATACCTGAGGCTGGGTAATTTATAAAAAAAACAAAGATTTATTTCTTACAGTTATGGAGGCTGTGAAGTCTGAAGTCAAGGGCTCTGCATCTGGCAAGGGCCTTCTTCCTGTTTCATCTCATGGCAGAAGGCAAGAAGCCAAAAGAGCATGCACAAAAGCAAGAGAGGACCACACTCACTTTTCTTAACAACCTATGGTCTGGATGACCAACCTCCCCCACAATCATGACATTAATTCATTCGTGAGGGCAGAGGCCTTATGGCCTGGTCACCTCTTAACGGTCCTACCTCTTAATATCATCGCAATGGCAATTAAATTTCAAATGAGTTTTAAAGGGGACATTCAAACAAGCCACAGCAACTTGTATGTTTATTTGGAGACATTGGGAATAAGGAGGGGTAAATGAAGGACAGATGTCAGACAAGGCCTCTGACTTCCCCTCCAAGAAGATGGGTACTTGTAAGCGCCTCCATATAGACCCAAACACACAAGCCACCCATTCCTGACTACCACTAATTAACAACTGTGTGGTGGTGTGCTAGCTCCACAGGACTGGAGATCAGGGAAACCCAGGCTACATCCAGTGATGTCAGCTGGTCATATGATCCTAGGCAAGTTTCTACTCTCAGTTTCCTCATCTGAAAAATGAGGGAGTTGGCGTAGATGATCGCTAAAGCCCCTTCCAACCATAACATTCAATGGTTATGACTCACTGGCAATGGCAGTTTCAACTATGGATGGCCCTAGATTTGTGCCAAATTTACACTGCATCAAAGTGAAGAGACAAGCAGCCACTGAGCCAGAGACTATGAGTTAATTGCCAAGTCACATTTGGATAAATGAGAAAGTATCAGGTTCCTGTTTAAGGCACCAGGTGTTTTACATAGCGTGTGTTGTTCTTCCATAAACGTTGGCTTCTTAGATCATGTCTATGTTCATAAGTCCTTCTGTAAACCTGTGTCACTATCAATAGAGACAAACACTGATATCTTTCTGTGCAGCCTAGAACTCCTTTCATCCCACTGGACAAAAATTAGGTATAAGTAATATTTGGAAATTGCTGCATATCAATCTAGTTTACACAACAAATATTCCCATATGGACAGAAGCCAGTGTTCTGGTATTTGGAGGACAGACAATATCTCAGAGTGGTCTTTTAAATCCAAAACCAAATGTGGGGTGAGCTCATTCACTGGAACTTCATTAAGAAGAATTCATTTCACTTCCTTGGCATAAATTAAGCTGTAGTGAGCTAGTGAAAGATTCCACCACCTCTCACTGAAATGGTAAATTGAGCTCCGCAATGGGGGTCAAAGACAGACCTAGGTCCCCTGGAGAATGTAAAGAGACAGAAACACAGATGATGGGGTACACTGGCCTCAGCTGAAGGCAGGGAGAAGCAGAGAAGTGGTGGCAGTGAGACTTCAGGACCACAGCCTTCAGTGGGAGAAAAACTGGGAGGATCCCTGGATCCTGCTGAGGCTGCAGCCAGAGAAAAGGAAGACGGAGAGAATTGTCTGCAGGAGATGGGGGTGGGACTCCCATTACAACCCTCTTCTCAGACTGAAGACCCCACACCAGATCAAATAGCTGCCCACTGACAGCTCCTCTGTTGCTGGTGAGTGTGGGCTGACTTCTGGGGCCTCAAACCAAGAAAAAGCCTTTATTACCAGCTCCTTTTCTCAGTGAACTCTCCAAATGTGTATGCTGACAGTTTCCTCCTCAGACCCCTGCACCCCTCAGAAACCTCATTCCCTCAGAGCATTCATTCACTCCACATCTGCAGTCACCATCTGTGAACTGCCAAGTCCTCACACCTGCTCCTCAGCCCAGACCATTCTCCTGTGTGCTACACCCCAAGACCCAACAGCTTATTGAGCCTCTGAACTTGGACATCCCTTAAGCACCCCAAACTCTTATTCAAATCCAAACTTCATACTTCCATTCTCATATGTTCGCTCAGTAAGTGCCACCACCCAACTCACCTGGGTCAGTAACCTGAAAGTCAATCTCAATTTCCTTTGCAACCTCCATTCAATCAGTCACAAAGTCATATACATTTTCTTTACACTCGCAAATCTATTTTTCCCTCTCATTTCTCACTGCCACTGACTTAATTCAGTTCCTTGCCATTCATTCCCTGGAATAGTGCAGTCTTCTACAAACTCCTGACAGTTGCCTTGCTAATTCTGTTCCTTTCCATCAATCCTCCATGTGCTTGCAGAATGGACTTTCAGAAATGCAAATACAATCTGTTACTCCCTTGGTGACTCCAAAAACAAAGTGAAATCACAAGTGATAAAATGGGAGGAAAAATATGCAGGACCTATATAAAGAGTTCATATGCCTAATGTATACAGAGTACCCATCCACTGGAGAGAAGATTAACAATACAACAGAAAAATGAACAGAGGTGATTCATTTATGAGGAATGAAATACTCACTGAAACCTAGGGAAAGATTCTTAAGGTCTAGTTGTCTGGTAAACACAAATTTAAGAGAACAATAAAGTTACAGTTTTTGACCCGTAAGATTGGCAGAAAGTAAGGCGATTGTGAACATCAAGGACTGAAAAAGTGTGCAGACTTCACATGCTCATCTACTGCTACAGCTGAAGAGTCCTCTGCCAGTATATATCAAAATTTTAAAAAGAATGAACCTTTAGGGCCAGCTGTTCCACCTAGAACCCCATCCAACAAAAAGAAAGCACCAATAAGAATATCATCTAAAGATGCTCATTGCAGCACTGTGTGTCACAGCAGAAAAGCTAGAACAGCCGGAGTAACCATCCATAGAGGAAGGGTTAAATATAATACATCTTTATTATAGAATAATGTTCTGCAGCAATTTAAAAGAATCAGTTCTAAATGTATTACCACGGAAAATCCAAAGAATCCAAGAGATAGATAATACACACCCTAAAAAGTGACCTGCTTTTACACACGGAATCAACCCAAATGCCCATCGAGGATAGACTAGATAAAGAAAATGTGGTACATATACACCATGGAATACTATGCAGCCATAAAAAGGAATTAGATCATGTCCTTTGCAGGGACATGGATGAAGCTTCCAGCTAACTAACACAGGAACAGAAAACCAAACACTGCATATTCTCACCCATAAATGGGAACTGAACAATGAGAACACATAGACACAGGGAGGGGAACAATACACATCGGTGTCTGTAGCAGGGAGGAGGCAAGGAGGGCACCAAGTCAAATGGCTAATGCACACTGGGCTTAATACCTAGGTGATGGGGTGACAAGTGCAGCTAACCAGCATGGCACACATTTACCTATGTAACAAACCTGCACATCCTGCACATGCATCCTGGAACTTAAAATATTTTTTTTAAAGTGACCGGCTTTAAAAAAAAATACTTAACAATATTATTAATTTGATTAATAAGATTATTGTTAAAACAATATTATTAAGGTTGGTTTTTTTTTTAAAAGGTCACTTTCTAGGGTCTGTATTTCCTATCTCTTTCCAACTAGAATGCAAACTCCATGAGGACAGAGACCAAACCCATCTTGTTTACCACTGTGTTACCAGCATCACACAGAGGTTAGCGCTTTAAAATATTTGTTGAATTAAGGTGCCAAATGTTTTACATAGCATGTGTTGTTCTTCCATAAACGTTGGCTTTATTATTATCTTGAATTGGCTTCAACTGAATTATTCATCAATAATTCAAATACTTCTGTAATTTAAAAAGAAATTAAAAGGTGAAACTCCTGCAATGGTCTTCACAGTTGCTGAAATCAAAATTTGGAACACATTTATTCACCATCTGGTTCCTGCCTTCCCCTGAGCCTCATCTCCCAGCTCCCCGCACCAGAGCCCCCACCCTTCCCCAGAAGCTCTTATCAGGGCTGAGATTCCTTGAGGGTACGGACCGTGTCTTATTGGGTGTCGGATCCCCATACCTTATCCAGGGCCCAGTGTGTTGTAGCCCCTTGGGGAATGTTTGCTAAACGGTTGCCTCCATTGCAGATGGAGAAAAAAATGAGTGCGACCGCCCAGACCTGAAGTATGGGATCCCCTATTACAAGTGGCAACAGCTAGAGCTGCCTTGCCCATTATAAAATCTGGGACCTTGAGAAAATCACTTATAAAGTGGATATAACCTCAGCATTAACCCCTTTACAGGGTTTTGTTTTTTTGTTTTTTTAGATGGAGTCTCGCCCTGTCACCCAGGCTGGAGTGTAATGTAATCTTGGCTCATTGCAACCTCTGCGTTCCAGATTCAAACGATTCTTTTGCCTCAGCCTCTGGTCTTGAACTCCTGATCCACCTGTCTTGGCCTCCCCAAGTACTAGGATTACAGGCATGAGCCACTGCACCCGGCCTACGGGGCTATTACAAAGACAAAAGGAGACAGCAGGTGTGACTGTATCGTGTACACTTTATGAGCTGCACATGTATTGTTAGTCTACTATCTTTTTATTATAATGATAGACTTAATGTCACTTTTCTTATATTTTTCTAAATCAAATTTGACCTGTCCCAGATGCCACTGAATTGGCAACAAATTTCATTTTAGTTATTATCAATGTCCTCTTCTGCTAGGAGACATCATTCAAAGGTGCTATGGGACTTTCACTGGTCCTAACGTTTGAAGAAGGCCCTGTCATCTTTGGCCCATACTGCTCTACCGCAAACAAGCAGTGATTCAAAGCCGAGCAGCTTCATGAAGATAGGAGGTGCTGCACTTACATGTCATGCTAGGACACATGCTTTTGCCTTGGCAGGGTGCTCCGCCATCTGGAGGTCAAGTGGCCCAGGCGGACCTTCCCTTCTAGGGTTCCCAGCAACAACTGTGAGGAACCAAAATGCTGCTCGTTGCTCAAGAACCTAGAGTCTCACGCCCATTCCCAGCACTGGAAATACTTCCTACTTTCCCAAGTTGCCCACATCCATCTCCACCCTCCAAGCCATTTCTTTCCTTTTGGAACAAACCTGGCATAATCCCTTCAGAGAGGGAGCTTCCAGCAACATCTAAGGTCCCTGAGGCAAGAGAACACAAAGGTCTAGTTACCCTCTTGAGACCAAGATATGAATAAACCACAAATTAATGACTCTATAAGTTAGTCATACACTTTGTTTTTAAAACAATAACTAGAATAGAGGAATAGTAGGAAACTTAATACAATGCAGTTAACTACAATTCCTGGGAAAGCTTTCAGTTTAATGACTCCCAAAGCAATAGTTTAGGAATTTGAAAGGGACCCTCAAAAGGGCTCACCTAGTTCAAAGCACAAAGTTGACTGAGTATCCATAATCAAAAAGTTCAAAATCTGAAATGCTCTACAATCCAAAACTTTTTGAGTGCTGGCAAGACACTCAAACGTCACACTAAAATGAAATGCTCTTTGGAACATTTTGGATTTTGGATTTCTGTATTTTGTAAGTATAATACAAATATTCAAAATTTGAAAAAATCCCAAATCCAAAACACTTCTTGTCCCAAGTATTTTGGAAAAGGGATACTCAACTTGTACTGCCTTCCAACTTTCTTGCTACCATTATTATGATGGGAAGAAAACCCCACATGCAATTCTGACTAGATAATTCTGTAATTAAATATGATTTAAATCCACTGAAGAAATCTGTTGTCATCAGTGTTCTATTTTTCAGAAGAGAAAACTCTTTACCCCTCCCTTAAATATTATATTTCAGCTTGTTGTGCCAGATATTCTCTAGGAGACTCTGTGCTAGGTCTCTGCTGCCTGCAAGTAGCTTCATTAGCACTCTAAGACTCCTCAGGCAAGATGCTGGGATCATCAATAGTGGAGCCCACTATTTAATGAGTGAGTTGTTATCCAGCAGCTCACCTGCCATGGGGTCTCCTGCAGAGGCTTACTGTCTGCATGTGTATCACTATCCCTCACTGTGTCACTTCAGCACTTTTCTGATAATTGAGGAGACTGCTGTATGCCTGTAAGTGCAAGTCACTTCATTTCATGTCACATCTCCCGTGCAGATTCAGGGTGGAAGTTGGGGTACACAAATGAGTCTGGATGCTCTGGAACCAGACCTTAACTGATACACAGCAAAACCTCCCAGCAGCTTCCCTACCCCACTGTGAGGTATACATGCTGCTACCGAAGCCTCCCAGCCATGTGACCTCAGCCAAAGTGCAATCCTGCCAGACATCAGATGCTTAATCTGCAAAACAGGAGGGTAACACTACATACATTAAAGTGGCAGCTGGATCAAAAGACTGCTCAATCAACTACATTATTAAGCACATCTAATAAGGCTTTCATAGATGTCATCTCACAAGATTCCTTCCAGCTCTAAAATTTCATATTTCTTTGGCAGATTTGAGGGACTTGAGGATTTTTGTTTTGAGTCTTACTTTGCTCTTGGGTAAAACACAAATAATAATCCTTGCTTGAATCGTCAGATTATGGTAAGAATATCAAACAAACTATGCAAACATATTTTAGGAAGAATAAAGTTTTGGCCAAATGTGAGATATCATTTTTAGTGACTAGAGATCTTCTTTAAGAATTGGTAAGCAAGCCCTGGTGCAGTGGCTAATGCCTGTAATCCCAGCACTTTAGGAGGCTGAGGCAGGCAAATCATGAGGTCAGGAGTTCGAGACCAGCCTGGACAGCATGGTGAAACCCCGTCCCTACTAAAAAAAATATATAAAAAATTAGCCAGGCATGGTGGCGCATGTCTGTAGTCCCAGCTACTCGGGAGGCTGAGGCAGAATTGCTTGCACCCAGCAGGTAGAGGCTGCAGTGAGCCGAGATTGCACCACTGCACTCCAGCCTGAGTGAGAGAGTGAGACTTCAGCTTAAAAAAATAATAACAATAATTGGTAGGCAAATGAAAGAGAATGAAATGAACCATAATTATTTTCATATAGCTGTACTATGGTCTGTATCTTATTTTGGTAATTATTTCTTGGTCAAATGACTCTTATCCTGAATTATCAAACAAAACAGTTAAGTAACTTTAGACAGCTCCATTACCACACAATCTTAGTTAAAGCTGGAGATGGAAGAAATGCATTTAATTATTCCATTATTTCCCTGGACTATCAGATGGTCTAATTCTAAGATTTTCATCTTGGCTAGGAAATCCTTATAATCTATATCTTCTTACATCAGTGTATACAGTCTATCGGAATTACTTCCTCTAGTCTGAAATTTGGGTTAAAAAATCAGGTGACATTCAAATCTGGAATATATTAAATACCTTTGGGTTTGATTGAGTTGGACTTGTAAACAAATGACTTTCCTAAAAACATGAAGTCATATAAAATCTTTTACTATTAATGCCTTGTTCTCTTCTGACACCATAAATAAACCTCATTTCCCCTCAAGGATTAGTGAGAAAAGCACATTTTGAAAAATCTCTCTTTCTGCAAAGATATTAGGTAATTGCTACCCGCTGCCTTGTACTTGCTTCTCTTTAGTTCCTAATGAAGAAAGTAAACAATGTTTCAAGTTGAGCGTTTCTCAGAGCTCTGCGTTTTAAGCAGATGTCTACTATCTTGGCATTTCTACAAGGTCTGTTACATGATTTACAGTGAAACTGGCTGTGGTGAGCAGCCTAATCTCTACCAATGCCACATAAAATCAGCCTTAAAACATTTTAACATTGTCTGCTATTCCTTCTGACCCACTCTCGGGTTTCCTTTCTAGCTTCCTATCATTTTTATTTGGCTAGCCTTAGAGCATCCATTATACTATACTGGTCAATCTGATTCCATTCTCTTCTTCCTCCTCCTCTTCTTCTTTTTCTCCCTCTTTCAATGCACATGTATGAATCTCCACTATGAGAAGCACTCTGACCAAGTTTCTGTGGGAAAATCTAGAAGGATCAGGACAGATCTGCCCCCAAGTGGTTTACGGTAGCACAGGGCAGAGCCCACAGACTCTTTCCTACAAAACTGAAAGTAACAAAGATATCAACTGTGCATGGAAGGCTTCTTCAAAGAGGTAGCCTTTACACTGAACAGTGAAAGGATCAGTAGGAACTGGGCCTATGGGGATGCAGCAGGGAATGCTAAACAAAGGAAATGGTGTGGAAAAAAGCAGTGAGGTGAGAAAACTCCCCAACATGTGCACAGCCTGGAGCAGTTCAGGTTGGCTGCATCATTAGGCACCTGGAGGGAAGTCATATAGAAAAAGGTTGGGAAGGTAGTTAACAGGTCATGGGTATTTGTGGTTAGTACTGTGATCGTGCTGTGCTGTTAATCAACATAGAAATCTGTTCTCTCCCCTATTAAAGGCTGGATTAAGCCTCTATGCTGATGGAGGGAAGAAAGGAGGATGGGGGAGCATAAAGAGTAAACATCATGGTCCTTGCCCTCAAGGAATTTAATGGAAGAGAGAGATACACAGCAATCCTTACAGCATAATGTGTTACCGAAAATATGGTCCCATTCTCAGATATGGGTCTCTAAACAATGATGAAAGCACAAAACCCACTCCATTTTCTAAAGTGAATTCATCTGTCTCCAATAGAGGAACACCACATGACATTTTTTACGTGTATTTTGTCAGCCAAATCCCATTTTCTCTCTCTCTTCCATCTTTCCTTTCTTTTCTTTCTCTCTCTTTCCCATGCCTTTGGGTGCCAGACATGTAACACACTGTGAAAAGCAAATTAGTAGGTATAAAACAATAAAAAAGCAGAGGCTTTGGTGAACTAAAGACCCTACCTGGAGACTTATTTTTAAACTTCTCTTTTCAAGATAAGTGTTGATTCAGATGCAGTTGTTACAAAGATCCTGTGGACCCTTCACCCAGTTTCCCACAAAGGTAGCATCACACAAAACTATAGTAGAATATCACATCCAGGACATTGACTTTGATGAAGTCAGGATACAGAACACTTCCATTGCTACAAGGATCCCTTGTGTTACCATATTATAGCCACATCCACTTCCCTGCTCCCACTCCCTCCTTAATTTATGGCAACCCCCAAATTGTTCATTTCTATAATTTTGTAATGTAACAAATGTTATAGAAATAGAATCACAGTATGTGAACTTTTAGGACTGCGTCTTTTTCACTGAATATTACGCTCTGGAGTTTCAGCCAGGTTGCTGCATCTATTGATATTTTGTTTCTTTTTATTGCTGAGTAGTATTCCATGGTACAGATGAGCCACAATTTGTTTAATCATTCACTCATTTAAAGACATCTGGATTTTTTTTCAAAATTCTGGCTATTATGAACAAAGCTGCTGTGAATATTTGTATACAGGTTTTGTGTGATGTTTTCATTTCTCTGGAATAAATGCCCATTTATTTTTCTTGAATGCAATTGTTGTGTCATATGTTAATTGCATGGTAAGATTTTTAAGAAACTTTCAATCCCATTTCCTGGAGTGGTTCTACTGTTTTTCATTCCCACAAGCAACGTATGAGTGATTCAGTTTCTCTGTATTCTTTCCAGCATTTGATGTTCTCACCGTTTTTTATTTTAGCTATTCTAATAGGCATGTAGTAAGATCTCATTGTCATTGGAATTTGGATTTCCATAATGGCTGATGATATTAAAAATCTTCCATGTGTTTCTTTATCATCTATATATCTCCTTCGGAGAAATGTCTCTTTATGTATTTTGCTCATTTTCTCATTGGGTTGTGTGGGGTTTTGTTTTGTCCTTACCGTTGATTTTTAAGATTTTTAAAAATATATTCTAGATACTAGTTCTTTGTCAGAAAAGTAGTTTGCAAATATTTTCAGCCAATTTTTAGGTTGTCTTTTTATCAGAGTTTTTCACAGAGCATAAATTTTTAATTTTGATGAAGTGCCATTTATCCATTTTACCTTTCACGAATTGTGCTTTTGGTGTTGAGTCCAAGAACCTTTTAACTACCTCTAGTTCTTGTAGATTTTCTCCTTTATTTTTTCTAAAAGTTTTATAGGCTCATATTTTACATTTAAGTCCATGTGAGTTAATTTCTGTATCAGGTGTGAGACAGGTTGAGATTCTGGGTTTTTTGTTGTTGTTGTTTTGTTTCATTTTGGTTTTTGCCTGTGGATGTCTACTTGCTCCAGCACCATTTGTTGACAAGGCTGTCTTTTTGTCACTGAATTGTTTTTGCACCTTTGTGAAAAATTAGTTGGGAATATTTATGTGGGTCTATTTCTGGGTTTTCTATTCTATTCCAGTGATCTGTGATCTAGCTTCTGCTAATACCACACAGTCTTGATTGTTGTAACCATACAATAAACCTTGAAGATGGGTAGACTGAGTCCTCCCACTATATTCTTCTTTTCAAAATTGTTTTAGCTATCCCAGTCCCTTTGACTTTCCATAGAAATTTGAGAAATTTTCTTCTACATCTACAAAAAAAATCTTGCTGGAATTTTGAAATGCATTAAAACTGCATGTCAATTTGGAGAAAATTGACATCTTTACTATGGAAGGTATTCCAGTCCATGAACAAGGACTATCTCTCCACTTTTTAGACATCTTTGATTGCTTTCATCAGAGTTTTATAGTTTGCAGACTGCAAGTCTTGTTCATGTTTTGTTAGATTTACATGTAAGTATTTAGCAATGGCAAAAGGTATTATACTTTCAGTATACACTTGTTAATTAGTACTATATTAAAATATATTTGATTTTTGTAAGTTTATTTTGTATCCTATAACCTTGCTAAACTTAGTTGTAGTTTTTCGGTAAACATTCCTTTGGATTCCTCATAAACAATCACATTCCTAAATCACCATGTGGTTTTGCCTTCCGTGTTTGAGAGTTTCACCCAGTTGAAAATTCCTTTTATATTCAAATAGCAGCATCTTCTCCTCTAAGAAAGTCATTTTCTCCAGGATTCCCTTCAAGGACACAGATTTACACTTTAGTTTTGTATAAGAGATCAAGGAGAAAGTAAATATCACTGATCACCTCTCAACATTGGGTTTAAGCATCATTTAAGTGAGCCCTGCTACCCAGCCATACAAAATTAAATCTTTCCCATTACAGCATATCATTATAATAAAGTCTTTCTGAACTACACTTTGACCTCTGTATTCTGAAGTAAGCAATCTTTGTCAATTTATCCTAACTGCTTTCAAAAGAAACCTTCTGTCCTAAGTGGTGCAAACTGAGTAATTCTTCTGATCTCACAGGGCCATGGGCCTTCATAATGCCATGTCCATTTCAGTTCAATTAACTCCGAATGAAGGAGAGAGTTCTGCTTTGGATACTTGGCAATGTAACCATAAATAGAAGACTAATCTTTCAATAATACACGTTTAAGAAAACAAGAGGTGACTGGAACTCTGTGGTAATGAAATTACCCGTGCATGGCAGTTTCAGGAAGGGTTTTTTTTTTTCTCTTCTAGGAGTGTCAGGGAGCCACACTACCTCTACCCAATGAAAGTAATTGAGTGAATGATTTCACTTGTTTCGTCTTTGGGCTGAATTAGGTCGTTGCCATCTGTGGACTGTGCTAAATACCATGGGGGAAGGAGCCTGTTTTCTCATGTCATTTATGTAATGGGTGTGTTGTCACTTGCCACCTTTGAGCAAAATCAATACGTAGCAGGAGTTCGGCCAGGTTTCCTACAGCTGAAGTAAAGTAGGGAATTGGGGCAATTGTTCAGTTAAAATGAGCACATTTTAAAAAGCAACACTCGCCTTCAAATTACTCAAATGCTTCAGGGAACATTTCTAATTGTTCTGGCATCACACTTTGTTTCAGCTATTGATGTCTGCCCACAAGTACATGCAAGAGGGTGAGGAATTTTTAGGGGGATACATTTTCTTCAAATACTGGAAGGATAGTCAGAGATAAGGACTGGACTTTCCTGCATGAAACTGAAAGAACTGGGAGGACACTGGGTAGGATCTATTGAGGTAAGTTTAAGCTCAGTTGAAAGAGAAGCTCCAATTTTCCAATGATAAGATAGGCTTCTCTGGGAAGTATTGCAGTGTCTGTAGCTGGAAGTGTTCAAGAGAAGGATTCGATCAGTGTTTCTCAAACTATGGCTGACAACTCACTAACGGGTTATCAAGTGAATTTAGTGGATTGTAGCCAATATTTTTTAAAATGAGAATGGAATGAAATTAAATAGAAAAAAAGTATCAGAGAGCATTACAATAGATATCAATATTGTTTCATGAACTTTCTTTTTAATTTATGTGTGTGCATGTGCGTGTGTATGTGTGTGCTTTCTAGGTTACAATACAAAATGCATTTTTAGTATGGGCTACAGTCTAAAAAGTTTTTTTAACTAGATCATACATCTAGTTGAGGGGATACACAAGTATTGAATGGGACTGATTGAACTAAATGACTATGAAGATCCAGGTCAAAAAGGCCAACAATCATAATGTTAAAAGCATCACAATCTCCGTAACCTAAACTGAAATCAGTTTGCCAAAAATACGGAACTATTCCCAATCCTGTGCCTGGGAAAAAATTTTTCCTTGGGTTCCCTAGAGAGAAAACACTGTACAAAGTAACTTTTAAATACCTTCTTACAATACACACAATGACAAATTTCATAGGGATGTTTCAGTGATATCCAAATATGAGCTCGTGGCATCACACCAAAGCAAAGGTCAGAAATCAAGTCTAGAGAGAGCCAAGACTGATGAAGTCCAGGGCAGGTCTTTCAATTGGTCTGGTTTATCCATGGGCAGATACAAGCTTGAAGGTGCTCATCTCCTTCATAGTTAAGGCTATATCATCCGGGGAAAACATGCTAAGTAACGGGCAGATCATGTTAAGGAACAAACAATGGCCACCTTTCTATCTGTCACAGAAAATTCTAAATGCCTTTCCATTTAGAGCTTTGAACATTTATCCAATTATATTATCATCGGTTCTTTGGGGAGATTTTTCTATATCTCCCTCTTTGACTACCATCAGATATAAAATGAGTTCTTCAAGGATGCAATAGAGACATGACTTATTTTACTTTCTCAAGCAGCAGGATACATACAATCTAGTAGGTGTTCAGGAAATGCTTAGTGAATAAGTTAAAGCGCTTACAATAATGTCAAAGAGAGTGCAACCATTTGGGGTGGGAAGAAAAAGGGTAACGAAGAGGAAAAGAGCATAGGATTAATGTTAGGGAGGTCTGGGCTCAGTGAAGGTGAGAGATTTCTCTGGCAATTCAAGAATGGCAAGCTCAACTCAGACAGATGAAGAATAAAATTATTTTGTTTCCACAAGATTTCAATAGAAACATCAAGGTGACGTGACATGAAAGCCCAAGAATCTCCTACGTAATCTAGATCCTGTATTATTCTATGTACTTGTAAACATGTATATATACTATGGAAATTTCTGTTGCTCTGAAACAACTAATCTCCAAATAAACTTACATACAGATAAATCAGGAGAAATTTAGGGAGGAAAAAACATGGAGAGAAAGGACAGAGTAGAAAGAGACTTTAATATTGAGGAAGGCTGAAAGTCCCGGCCTCAAGATGGTGGCAGGAAAGGCGATACCACTCCAGCAGGAGGAAGAGTATTTCTTGGTTCTGTAAGCCAGCCAGCATTCTGTGTCCCTTTAAGGCATTAAAATCAAGTATGTTCCAATGAGGGAGTGGCGTCTAGTCATTAGAAAAAGAACTCAGAGCCAGACTTCTGACTTTTTCATTCTTGGCTATGCCTCACAACTCACTGTAGCCTTGGCAAACTTTTTCACTCAACATCTTGAGGCCTCTCTTGACACATCTGTGAAATGTATATGAGTGCCGGAGCATGTGATGGGTGGATGACATCAAACTGTAGGCAGGAGCTGCAGTTCCAGTGGAGAAATGGTCAAGGCATCAATGAGCATCATATTCCATTGAAGAGCCCAGGCTCCATCACATGAAGGGGTGAGTGTTTAAAAACCACAGAAGAGACAGTTAGGAACCAAGTAGTATATATTGTGTTGCAAAATAAAACAGCACTATACAAACCTGTATAGTAGAACTCTGGACAAGATACAAAACCAGATTAACATAAAAATGTAAAACCTACACAGGACACATAAAGATACCAGCATTTAAGATTCCTAGATGGCTACCTCTAGTTGTCATGTTTCTGTCTTTTGGAATCATCCGGAATTTTAAATTTCAAAGTTAGAAAGACACATAGAGATCATGAAGTCAAGCCTTTTTGTCAAAATAGCAATCTTTTTCCACAACCTCCATGCAGGTAGCCATTCTACTTTTGTGGGGAGGTTCCCCGTGTCAGAGAGCTCACCATCTCTCAAAGAAGTCCCATCATTTTTTAATACTCTAGCAATCAGAAATGGGTGCCTTATCCTAAGTCTTATGCAGTTTTACCTCTTCTATTTTATGCAATACAATCGGGTATTATAGAAAGAAAGGAAATTGCTCAGTAAAAATAGAATGTCCAACTGTCCCAGTTTGCCTGGGACTGACGGGGGAGTTTGGGGGATGCAGGACTTTTCATGACGAAAACAGAGTTGCCAGCAAACCAGAAAGGTTGATTGTCTTAATTAAGAAATATTAGAAATGCACCACCCAGAAGGTACAAAAGGATACACTCCTATCACACAAGTATCTTCCTGGCAATATGTCCTTTTGGGAAGCATTGGAGGAAACTGTAGGGCTGTCTCTTAACCTGATGGGCTCTTCCCTGATTACATTTCTTATGATAATTATTTTATTTGACGTACTTGGGGGAATAACTGCTTTAGTGTTAGGGAGAAAAGCAAAAGGGATTTCCTGTGTTAACCAATGACAATCACATGAGAATACCATGTCCTATAGACACATCAGTGTCCCTCACACAAAACATCTGTAACACAGATTAGCAATAAAACAGTCAGTCTAGAGAAACCAAACAAGAAGAAATAGATAAGAGGTCCTTGGTGTATCTTTGAAATGGCATTCTCAAATCAGAAAACTCCAGGTGAGCAATTCAATTTCCAAAAATATTAAATCTTCCTACAACAAGGAATGAACATAACATTCATGGAAGTGCTCCATGCTGTCTGAGGGAATTCTAGCCCTATTAGATTTGTTCAGCAAGACTTTTTTAAATTTATCATGTACAACATATTTTAAAATATATATATGGTTATATAGAGATAGACAGGTGGGTAGGTATGTAGGTAGACTGACAGATAGGAGAACACATTACATCTACTCTCTTAGTCTTTTTCAATGGTACAATATATTCTTGTTATTAATAGTATAATATTATTACCTGTGGTCACCATGTTGTACAGCAGATCTCTTAAACTTATTCCTGCCCTCTGACTGAAATTGTATATCCTTTGACCAACATCTCCCCCTCCCCCAGCCAATGCCCTTGGTGACCACCATTCTACTCCCACTTCCATGAGATCAACTTTTATAGATTTCACATGAGTCAGATCATGTGGTATGTATCTTTCTGTGCCTGGCTGATTTCACTTAAAATAATGTTTTCCAAGTTCATCCATGTCATTGCAAGTTATATTGTTCAGGGAGATTTGTTCCGTAAGAGTCCAGAGCCCCATGGCTGGGTCCTGAGAATGAGAGAGGCAAGCTGGTGGAGCTCGGGCTAGGGAGCTGGTCTCTTAGGGAGTGGATGTTGAGAACAGAGAGATTCTATAAGACTTCTCATTCTATAAGATATAGAATAAGAGCAATATTAAAAATGAAAGAAGGAGGAATATAAGACAACAAGGGACTTCATATTTGGGACCTTCAGTTCTGCAAGTGTAGAAGTCATAAAAACATATATATGAGCCATTTAGCAATACATTAAATAGTTATAGAGTCAAGATTCCAGAGTGAATAATATCTTTTTTTCTCTTAGGGTAGAAGAAATCTCAGCTCCTGGTTTCTTGCCTAGAAAACTAATGGAAGAGACAAGATAAAAGTGCACACGGATTCATACACAAAGATGCCCTAATGCCTTCTCTAACTTTTAGGTGAGAAAGCAAGCACTTCCCCTAAGCCATCAGGGTGCAGCTTCTCCCTTAGCAACTCATTTTCTTACAGGATGAGACTAAGGAAACCACAGAGTATGGATTTTTTTTTAATCCTAAATTTTATCTGCAAATACAAATTGGCCATCTAGCAACAACTGGCTTGCATGGGCTCCATTTGCAATAAAGATGAAGTTCAAAAGGTTAATCAAGTTATTAACATTTTAAAAGAAGGGAAATTTTCTTTCCCAGATGGCTTAACAGGTGACTCCTATAAATTACACAGTACATTACAGCAGGCATCCGCTAGCCCAGTTATAGTAGAGAGTCTGTCAACATTTCCATTATAAAGCCCTATTTTCAGAGTTTATAACTCAGCCGTAAAACTCTGCTCCAAGCTGGGCCTTGGCTTTCTAGTCAAATTCTCAACTCAGCAACAAGCTTTTTTTTAATTCCTTCACCTCTTCCTCCTCCTTTTGCTCCCTTTTGCCTTTCTCCTTTTTTCTTCCCAATTAAAAAACAATTTAATTGCTCTAGTTTGCCTAAGTTACACAAGGACTTCCATGCAGAGAAATCTGTCAGCCACTTTATATTCAAGCACATTTTTTTCAATGCTCGGGTATTGAGATTTTTTTTAGGAACTATAAGGAATCAAGATGTTTCTAATAAGGCCCATGCTAAAGTCCTTCAAATCATAATGAAGATGTATAAGCCACTAGCATTTGATGCTGGGGGTGGAAGGTTTTAGAAGAGGGAATTTTATCAGACAAATATTTCACCTTGTTTCTAGAATTCTAAATATCTATATCTAATCCTGTCCCCTAAAGGTAAAAGCAATGCATATATCCCATTATCTTATCAATGTGTGCATGGAACCTTACAGAACACAGCATCATCAGCACAGTAACTTCCAGATGGGGTGTGTGTGTGTGTGTGTGTGTGTGTGTGTGTGTGCACGCGTGTTTACAGGCCACCATGGTGGAGAGAGAAACACACAAAATATGAAGTGAGAAGGAAGGCGCACAAGTGACCAGCGGAGGTCTGCTGTCCAAAAGTTTGGCTGGTCACAGCCTGGGGAGTTTTTATGGCCTATTCAAGCCTGTGGTGCAGACTAAACAAAGTTTCCTTTACTTCACCATGACATCCTCGAAGACCAGGCCAGAGGGCGGGGAAGACACACACACAGCTAACTCTGCTTAAATCAGACTGTTGCTTTGCTGTGAAAACTCTGCTGCTGACCTTGGAGCCTAACCTCCAGGGCCCCTCCAAAACCCTATCTCAGACAGAAAATTAAGCCACATGGGCAATTTCTCTGCCAATGCAGGGGAAAAGTGAGTTCCAGGAATGGGGTTGAAACAGTCTCTCACAGCAGGGCAAGTAAAAACAGAGCAGGCCACAGTGGTACTTGGACAATTTTCCCCCCAAGACCCATGCCAAGAAGAGGGAATCTGAAAATGCTCAGAGAGACATCTTTCTCAGGATATCAGCGTTTATTTTGATGTCAAATCAGCAGGTCCTAATGTTAGGCATCGTCTCCCACCTGGAAAGGGAGATGTCTCAGAAACAAGGTAACTAATCCCCGGCTTTACTCACAGAAAGGCCTAGCAGGCTCCTCTTGCATCAAAACAGGAGACTGCAGCTCTTGTGTTGTTTGAGGGATGGCATTTTAGCTTAAGAAATACTCTAATGGAAAGTGCTAAGTTTTACCTACTGAGCTCACCACAGGCACATCTGTTGAAGAACCGCATTTATACAACCGGTTCTCCTAGCCAATTGCCCTATGTTTTCCATAGTTTTTTGTTAACATACTTGCTCATTAACAAAGGCATTTAGCTTGAAGGAGAACTGTGCCCCTTGACAGCTCATCTTTTCCTCCTCTTGAGTCCTGTAGTCATGTCATAATGTTTGAATTTGTGATATACATTGTCATCATTTTCATAGCAATAGAAACAGCGGCCATTGTGAAAACAGGATTTGCAATTCAATGAAAGAAACGAATTGGAAAGAAAAGAACAGCTGGTTCTACCTCCCACCACAGATAGGTACACAGCTAAGTAGACCAAGGACTATTTTCAATCAGCACAGTCCACTCATTGGAATAACATGCCTCTTTTTGCTGTTTGGTAACTAAATGGATGACTGCCTCAGTCTCAGACAAACTAGCCAAGAGCTTCAGATGGCAGGCACTGCATCCTTCCCATCATTGTCCCTCTAGCATCTTACCCAATGTCTGAGAATACTGGATACTTATATTAGTATGTAGAGTGATGGAGATGTCATACCTTGAGCCTAGAATCAACTTTACAGCCAAGATTTGATCTTAATATATGTAAAGTATCTTCTATTATAATTTAAATCTACTGAAACTTCCTTCTGTAGGTAAAAGAGGTAGATTGGTCAAGGATATCCATAAAACAATTATCCATTCTAATGCCCAAGTTCATACCAATTCACTACCTAACTCTTTTATTGCCCTGCTTAAAAGTAGACAAATTCATCTTTATCACAATTCACTTTTTCCTACATCTCTGATGAATGGTAGGGGAAGAATAACTCCCATAGGTTCTTAGTCAGAATGTGCTCCTGATACAAAAGACAGATTAACAAGTGAAAAGCAAACAGAAGTTTCTTAATGTGTATATTTCTTTTTTTTCTTTTTAAGTTCTGGGATACATGTGTAGAACATGTAGGTTTGTTACATAGGAATACATGTGCCACGGTGGTTTGCTGTATATTTCATGTAAACATGGGAGACACCCAGAGAATGAGTAGTTCTCAGAGAGGTGGCTTTGAATTCCAACTTATATAGCATTTTCACCAGAGTACATTTTTAGAGAGGTGTCAAGACAAAGGAAGAGGACTTTGAGTCTCTACAGGTGGCAACTTGAGCAAAGGCAAATAACTGACAGATAAGGTTAGTAAAGCTTGTTAATGTAGTTTCCTCTGATGCCATCTCAAGGCTAATGGGAGTCCAAGGCTGATTTCAATGGTTAACCTTTGTTCTTTCTGGGAGAGAGAGGAGTGGGATATCCATTTTTGCTATTTATTTTTATGAGTTTTATTTTATTTTTAAACTTGACAAATAATAATGATATAAGATACTGTTATTTTTTGTAAATCTATGCCCTGCTTTTAGGCAAATAGAGGGAGAGCAGAGAGCCTTCTTGTATCTGCTTCTTCTAAATTGTTTTCAGCTAGACATTTCTTCATATTTTGGGACGGTATATTCTGATCTCTCACATACTCTATTTCTCTTACATTTTACACTTTAATTGTAACTCAAAGCACTCAATGAGGATTCTGGAAACCTTGATCTAGTCCTGCTATCACTAGCTGAAGGACCCTTGCCAAAATGAGAAATTCTACTCTCTCAGTCCCCTCATCTGTAAGAGCCCTGCCTATGTCACAAGGGTCACTGTGGGGACAAGTAGTATATATGAAACCTTCTGAAATTCTTAATTGTATACAAGAAGCAAATATGAGTATTATTAAAATTATTGAGGTAAGGGTGTATCCAATGCTGAACATGGTGGATTGCTTACAAACCTGGACAGAGGTGGTCATGATAATTTCCTTTCACAACTTTACATCTGTCCATGAAAACCAGAGCTGAACGAGCACAAATTTGTAGCTAAGGAGCAGGTTGGGGATATGGAGTTGGGACAGGTGTGGAAGACGGGGTGTATAGAAAATTCCTAAAAGATAACATCACTGGTAGTAGGAGTTCTTACTACACTGACCTAATAGGATTCTTGCTGAAGGCAGGACTAGGTAATCAGATATGGAAAGTAGGGAAATGGGGACTTTGACCCAGGTATCAAGGATGATCAGATATCAAAGTTGAGGAGATTCTCACTAAACTGACTTCACAGTTTACTAACACTGCTTACACTGACTTATGGAGGCCTAGTGAGAGTGATAGCCAAGGCCAAGACCTAGTCAAAGAAGAGGGTTCAGAGGCCATTTTAAGCATTGTAAGCGGTGGATCCAAGATGTCCGTTTAGGAACAGCTCAGGATTACAGCTCCCAGTGAAAGCGCAGAGGGTGAGTGGACGCCGTGTTTTTATTGCCCACAGGCTAGGAAATTCCCGGGCAGAGGTGCTCCACGGTC
>NW_016107424.1:5762359-5768001 GCF_001604975.1 Cebus imitator | reverse complement strand
GAGGGACGGTGGGGGGTGGGGAGCTGGGGGGGGATAGCAGGGGGAGAAATGCCAGACGTAGGTGATGGGGAGGAAGGCAGCAAATCACACTGCCATGTGTGTTCCTATGCAACAATTTTGCATGTTCGTCACATGTACCCCAAAACCTAAAATACAATAAAATAAATAAATGGGAAAAAAATATATAGGTGTTGATTAAAGTGGGAGAATATCCTTTGAATAAAGATCTCACCTGAAAAAAAAAAAAAAAGCATTGTAAGCAAGATGAATTTTGAAGGAATTCCACTTCCTTCTCTTTGTAAATGGAACATGAAAATACATAGGTTCTAATTCACAGACTGCAAATTTGACCGTTCAAACTTAACTATTCTTAAGGCAAAAGCTAACTGGAGTACCTTTTTAATCCCTAAAAGTAGCATGTTATTTTCCTGTGATTAATTTCTCTTTATTTTTCATTATTTTAGAGTCTGTTCTTATTTCCTCCAACCCCACCAACTTCAGTAAGAATAACAACTGACCAGATACAACTGAAATTTTTGTTGGCTCACCCCAATACTTAATGGCAAAATCCCATGTTAACTTAGAATCTTCATTATCTGACAGTAGCCTCTGGGTTTTCTATATATTCTCCACCCTGTTGTCCAAGAGCCTTGGAGCCAGCCATTCAGCATCCTGACAGAAGCAGATACATTGGCAATCACACTTCTGGCCAAACAAGCACACCTGTCAACACTACCGTTTTCAAATGTTTTGACCTGAGAGCCCTGAGAACCTTCTCCAGTACCACTCTGCCACTTCCATCAAAGAGGCATCATTTTTCTTCTCTTCTCGTCCCATTGAGTAAACATTAGATTATAAAAAATCCATTTTCTCAGTCCTGCTTTTTTACCTTACATATCCCAAATCATCTTTCACTTTTCTAATCAGTCTCCTTCCTGCTTTAGCCTTCCTTTCACTTCCCTTCATAAGTGGACAATTCCTGGCTTCATTTTCACTTCACATTTGCCTCTCATGCTTTTCTTGAGATCTGAGGTTCTGCATTCTTCTGCACCTTCCTCCCCTCCTCCACAGAGTTTGATTGAATCACCCACAGTGGTAACAGCAATGAGGCCATGCTGTGGGCTGGAGGTGTGATGCATTTGGTCTTCAATCTTGACAACAATTCTACTGAGCAGGGTAATTACTATCAACTTCATTTTACAAAGGAAGAAACTGGAAGCCCATAGTCTGTAAGTTAATTGATCAAGGCCACACCTGCATCTGGACAGATTAGGGAACTTACTTCCTGATTCCAACTTCTGTGCTCTTTCTACTAAGCTAATGAGATTTGCTGTCCTATTCTTCTATGTCCCCATTGCCACTCTTCTTACCATATTTCTTTTCTCTCAATTCATCATCACTTTTTCATCAACCATTCAACTGTTCAACCCATGAACTTCTCTTTTTGTCCTATCTTCACCCTTTACTGCACCCCTTCCTAATCCCTTTTCTTTATTTATTTCCATAGAATTGCTGTGGTCCCAAAGATTCACTCTTCCTTGAGAAATAACTGGACAAAGAACATAAAAATCTGGGGCAAACAGAGAGCAGATCCAGCTCTAGAAGGTCTAAGGCTTAAAAATTTTGAAAGATATTGTATTAGTCCATTTTCACACTGCGAATAAAGACATACCTGTGACTGGGTAATTTATATAGGAAAAACTGTTTAAAGGACTTAGAGTTCCATGTGGCTAGGGAAGCCTCACAATCATGGCAGACAACAAAGAGGAGCAAGTCATATCTTATATGGATGGCAGCAGGCAAAGAGAGAGCTTGTGCAGGGAAACTCCCATTTTTAAAACCATCAGATCTTGTGAGACCCATTCACTATCACGAGAACAGCACGGGAAAGACCCGCCCCATGATTCAATTACTTCCCACCAGGTTCCTCCCATGACACACAGGAATTGTGGGAGTTATAATTCCAGATGAGCTTTGGGTAGGGACACAGCTAAATCACATCAGGTATCATTAATAGAAATAATGTGAAATTGCTACTATAATATTAGGCAGAAATAGAAGTTTTAACGTGGAATGAGAAAATAGATTACAAAAAATTACAAACTGAAAAAGCTAACAAAGCCATAATCACAAAATCCAGGAAATCAAAATAATATTGTTATTAATTAAGTAGCTGATATATCTGTATAATGCTATCTTACTTTTTTTGCTATTGTTTCTGATAGCCTCTTCATATGACAAAAATATTGTAATATATTCTATGGAGAAACTTTCTTTAAAAATTTAGTTTTCCTCTAGCATAACTGCTCAAAATTTATTTATATACTTGATATCTTAGAAAACTTTATTTCAGGCTCATTACTACTAATGGTAATGTCATGCTAAGATGCTATTCAATACATTAGGATGCATAAAACATGAATGTATTATCTATTTATAGTACAACTGTAGTTTCTGCCCTGCAAATATAAAAATTCTGATAAATTCTGTTTTATGCAGTTCCTATAAATAGAAACAAAAGACCATATGATGCATTTACATATGTATGTGCTGCATTAGGGAAGAAAATTTCATCAAATGAGTGAACTTCCGTTTATGCATTGATGATAATTAAATCTATTTCTTACAATTTTGCACATTAGGGTTTTTAAGAATTTTCCACAGACTCACTTTTGGCTGCCAACATTTGAAACTTTGTATCTCCTGCATACCACTTGCTTCTCATGCCAGGCACTGTTCTATACCATGACCTCCCATCCTGCAACTTTATGTTCAAACACTCAGGGAGTCATTTCAGTGATCAGCAGGTTTACTCTGTTATTCCTACATGAGACAGCTAGAAAACTGTTTATGAGACTACACGCTGTAAATACATCGTGCAAAAACCAAGCCAAGTGAACCCCAACTGAACTTTCATTTAGCTGTATCCCCAAAATGTCCATAGCACTTCATTACCATCTGACATGAGGAGCAGAATGACAGAGGGAAATTCAAAGTGGAGGCCATCGTGATCACCTGCAATTAAAATATCTTATCCTTGCAAATTTTACAAAAACTATGATCATATAAATCCACTTATAGAATCCCCGCATGAGTCTTAGAAGGGATCTGTGCAAGCAAGAGAGGCTCTGAAATCCAAGTTTCATTTTCTTCAGGGTAAATCTGCCTCTGGTAGTTAGCCATGAAACCAGCTTTCCTGAATTCTTTTCAAGCCACAGTAGTATGACAGTTATAGCAAACAAAAACAAAAGGACAGTTACCTAACAAAATAAATATTTTAATAGGAATAAATCTTGTAGACAAAGTCACTGAATCCAGTGGTCTACAGAGTGTTTGATCAGGTCTTTTTTTCTTGCTTTTCACCCACAGATAAACACCTACATGTAGTAATTGCTCAATGCAAGTTTTATAAATGAATTAACGAATAAATGAATGCCATTAAAACCCAGTGTTTGTTGCTGTTTCCTGAAGCGATCTAAATAGAAAGCCCATTTATTAGCCGAGTGAACAGTCAGTGTGTATTGATTGTGGGTCAGCAGAGAGTCCTACCTGCCTCCGTGCTTCTATAATGGTCCAGGTGTGACTCAAGATTTCATAAATTGGCTCCCAAGGTCTCAGATAATGATCATGTGCCCTAAAAGGAAGAAGATACAAACATATCAAATAACCTGTGAACACTTACAGTAAGAACAACCTTTCAAAGCTTATCAAATTAAATACATTATTTTTCTATTTCTAATATTGGGAATAAAGGTTTGATTTAAGCTTCCCCTGGAAAAGAAAAGAAAAAAGTAAAAAGACAACAACCAGAATTTGTAAATGTAGCCATAAGTAAAATAGAGTGCTAGGTAGGGAGTATAGAAAGCCATATTCATGATCCTTGAAATTGCAGTGTCTGCCCCACACTTGTCAAAGAAGTTGTAATTCAAATGATGATGTTTTCAAACAGAAATTGTTGCCTGACAGTGAACAACAGTCTCTTTCCAAATAAAAATGTTTTTAAATACTCCTGGATGTGAATCAATATGGAAATGGATTTGAAATAAACATTAAACATTTTGCCATCTGTTGCCTTGCTGAGTCACTGAAGAATATTCTCCCCAAATGTTCATATTTTCAGGCGAATTAGTCCATGGCTGCCAGACATGAAGAAGAAAGAAAATCTGAAACTCAGTGACTTCACTAAGTTGTGAAAGATGCACTACAGAGACACTGCTATTTGAAGATGAAGTTGTGGATTAACACTGGAGTCAAACCAGGGAAAGCATTCCTAGGTTGTCTGAACATTTTATCCAACAATTCATCATAATCAGCACATTCCAGTAACTTTGATTAATTTAATGCCTAATTTTTTTATCTCAAAACTTCTACCAAAATATATTTACTTTACATTTCTAATCTTTAGAGAACATTGTTTTTTAATAAGCTTTAGAAATTTGAGGGAGAATTTGAGGAGCAATGGAAGAAAAAGATAAAGGGGTTAGAATGAGAGACAAGTAGAGTAAATGATGGATGAGTGAGATTTGCAAAATAGCAGCAAGAAAGGGGAGGAAAAGACTTAAAAATAGTCAAAGAACCTTAGTACCATTCTTCAGATTGCAGGCATGCCTTTCCTCTGAGGAGTGCAGAACAAGCTAAGGAAGTTAGCTCCAGTCTCCCCGAGACTAAGAGGAACAGCACAAAGTTGGTCTCCTCCTGCCTGTTCTTATCTCTGGCTACTTCCAGAGTCACTATCCAGCCCTAAATTCTCCCAGGTTTAAAGGTAGCCTGAGTCCTGAGACCACAGCCCCAATCACAGGACTACCTTCAGGCTACTTTCAGAGCCTTAATGTCATTCTGGATCAACTGCACGTTAACCTCAGCATATAGGGGATGATGGAGACAAGAAATAGAGGCAGACGCAAGGGAATAATTGAAGGAATGTTTCTTAAGAGGACTGAAGAAATTTCTATGGCTGGTAAATTTTATCCTAATAAAAATCTCAGCAGAATGCTGTAGAACCCAACAAGTTGGCTAAAATAATTTTTTAAAAAAATTATATAAAAAGGCAGAGGACCTAGTACAACCAAAATAATTTTTGAAAAAGAATAAAGTTGAAAGACTCATAGAACCTAATTTCAAGACTTACCATAAAGCCAAGACATTCTATTATTGGTGAAAAAATAAACACATATATCAATGGAACAAAATAGAGTCCATACATAAAATTACATATATGGCCAAGCTGTTTTTCATGAAGAGTCAAACCATTTCGGTGGATAAACCAGTCTCTTCAACGAATAATGCCAGAACAGTTAAATATACATATGCAAAAATATAAAGCTCAACCCATACCTTGCTCATATATAAAAATTAACTGAAAAAGAATAAAACACTTAAGTGTAAAACCACAAAACTTCTAGAAGATAACACAGAAAAAATAATTACGCCCTTGGCTTTGCCAAAAATTTCTTACATAGGACATGAATAACATAAACCATAAAAGAAAAAACTGATAAATTGGCTTTCATCAAAATTAAAAATATCTTCTCTTTGGAAGACAAAGAAATGAAAAACAAGACACAAACTGGGAGAAAATATTTGTAAAACATATATCTAATAAAGAATTGATAATCAGAATATATAAGCTTTTCAAAACTCAG
>NW_016107424.1:5757180-5762033 GCF_001604975.1 Cebus imitator | reverse complement strand
CTAGCCCCCCACCCCCAAACAGACCCCAGCATGTGATGCTCCCCTTCCTGTATCCATGTGTTCTCAATGTTCAACACCCAATTATGAGTGAGAACATGTGGTGTTTGGTTTTCTTTTCTTGTGTCAGTTTCCTGAGAATGATGGTTTCCAGATTCACCCATGTCCCTGCAAAGGACAGGAACTCATCCTTTTTTATGGCTGCATAGTATTCCATGGTGTATATGTGCCACATTTTCTTTTCCAGTCTATCACTGACGGGCATTTGGGTTGGCTCCAATTCTTTGCTACCATAAGCAGTGCCGCAAGGAACATACATGTGCATGTGTCTTTATAACGGAATGATTTATAATCCTTTGGGTATATACCCAGTAATGGGATTGCTGGGTCAAATGGTATTTCTATTTCTAGGTCCTTGAGGAATTGCTATACTGTCTTCTACAATGGTTGAACTAATTTACACTCCCACCAACAGTATAAAAGTGTTCCTATTTCTCCACATCCTTTCCAGCATCTGTCGTCTACAGATTTTTTAATGATCATCATTTTAACTGGTGTGAAATGGTATTTCAGTGTGGTTTTGATTTGCATTTCTCTAATGACCAGTGATGATGAGCATTTTTTTCATGTCTGTTGGCAGCATAAGTGTCTTCTTCTGCAAAGTATCTATCTGTTCATATTCTTTGCCCACTTTTTGATGGGTTTTGTTTTTTTCTTGTATATTTGTTTTAGTTCTTTGTAGATTCTGGATAGTAGCCCTTTGTCAGATGGGTGGTGTGCAAAAATTTTTTCCCTTTCTGTTTGTTGCCAGTTCATGCTAATGATTGTTTCTTTTGCTGTGCAGAAGCTCTTAAGTTTAATTAGATCCCCTTTGTCTATTTTGGCTTTTGTTGCCATTGCTTTTGGTATTTTAGTCATGAAATCCTTGCCTATGCCTATGTCCTGAATGGAAACCCTAGAAGAAAACCTAGGCAATACCATTCAGATAAATGCATGTTTAGTAAGATGCCACTGTATACCTATAGAATGAGTTTTTTAAAAAGACAATTACCAAATACTGCTGATGGAGCAAACAAAATGTTATGGTAACTAAAAGAAGCCACACAAAAAAGGCTGTCATATAGATGGCTATATTTATATGGCATTCTAGAAAAAGGAAAACTAGAAGAAAACAAATCATACCAGTGATTTCTAGGGACTAGGAAAGGGAGACAGAATTATCTATCAAGGAACTTGAAGGAAACTTCAGATGATGGAAATTTTCTGTATGTATGCATCTTGATTGTGATGGTAACTGCATGACTTAAGTTTGTCAAAGTTCATCGAACTGTATATCTAAAAAAGAAAAATTATGGCGGAGTCCACAAGATGGCTAAATAAGCAGAGCTCTGGATTGCAGTTCCCAGCAAAAACGCAGAGGCCACTGCAGGTGACCTCCAGGCAAGCAGGATCTGCAGTGGACCTCCAGCAGTCCTACAGCAGAGGGGCCTGACTGTTAAAAGGAAAGCTACAAAAACAGAAAGAAAGAACTTCAACATCAAAAAAAAAGGGATGTAGATTCAGAGACCACATCTGAAAGTCACCAATTAAAAAGACCACAGGTAGATACATCCACAAAGATGGGAAGAAACAGTGCAAAAAGGATGAAAACACCCAAAACCAGAATGCCTCTCCTCCTCGAAGGGATCACAACTCCTCACCAACAAGGGAACAAGGCTGGATGGGCAATGAGTCTGATGAATTGACAGAAAAAGGCTTCAAAAGATGGGTATTAACAAATTTCTCTGAGCTAAAAGAACATATTCTAACCCAATGCAAAGAAACTAAGAACCTTGAAAAAAGTTTGGCAAAATGCTAATGAGAATAAATGCTTAGAGAGGAATATAAATGAATTGATAGAACTGAAAAACACAATACAACTTCACGAAGCATACACAAGTTTCAACAGCCAAATCGACCAAGCAGAAGAAAGGATATCAGAGGCTGAAGTGAAATAAAATGAGAAGGCAAAATTAGAGAAAAAAGAGTGAAAAGAAATGAACAAAGTCTCCAAGAAATATGGGATTATGTGAAAAGACCTAATGTACGTTTGACAGGTGTACCTGAATGTGAGGAAGAGAATGAATTCAAGCTGGAAAACACTCTTCAGGATATTATCCAGCAGAACTTCCCCAACCTAGCAAGGCAGGCCAATATTCAAGTCCGGGAAATACAGAGAACACCACAAAGATATTCCTCAAGAAGAGCAACTCCAAGGCACATAATCATCAGATTCACCAGGGTTGAAATGAAGGAAAAAATACTAAGGGCAGCCAGAGGGAAAGGTCAGATTACCCACAAAGGGAAGCCCATCGGACTTATAGCAGATCTCTCAGCAGAAACTCTACAAGCCAGAAGAGAGTGGGGACCAATATTAAACATCCTTAAAGAAAAGAACTTTCAACCTAGAATTTCATATCCAGCCAAACTAAGCTTCATAAGCAAAGGAAATAACATCCTTCACGAACAAGCAATTGCTCAGAAATTTCATCACTACCATGCCTGTCTTACAAGAGCTCCTGAAAGAAGCACTAAACACAGAAAGGAACAACCAGTACCAGCCACTCCAAAAATGTAGCAAATGGTAAAGAGCATGGACACAATGAAGAAACTGCATCAACCAATGGGTGAAACAACCAGCTAGCATCAAAATGGCAGGATCAAATTCACACATAAAAGTATTAACCTTAAATATAAATGGGCTAAATGTCCCAATCAAAAGACAGACTGGCAAATTGGATAAAAAGTAAAAACCAACTGGTGTGCTGTATCCAGGAAACTGATCTCACATGCAAGGATACACATAGACTCAAAATAAAGGGATGCAGGAAGATTTACCAAGCAAATGGAGAGCAAAAAAAAAGCAGGAGTTGCAATTCTCATCTCTGATAAATTAGACTTTAAACCAACAAAGATCAAAAGAGACAAAGAAGAGCATTACGTAATGATAAAAGGATCAACACAACAAGAAGAGCTAATGATTCTAAATATATATGTACCCAATACAGGAGCACCTAGATACATAAAACAAGTTCTTAACAACCTACAAAGAGACTTAGATTCCCACACAATAACAGTGGGAGATTTTAACACTCCACTGTCAATATTAGACAAATCAACGAGACAGAAAATTAACAAGGATATCCAGGACTTGAACTCAGATCTGGACCAAGAAAACCTAATAGATATTTACAGAACCCTCCACCCCAAATTCACAGAATATACATTCTTCTCAGCACCACATCACACCTACGCTAAAACTGACCACATAATTGGAAGTAAATCACTCCTCAGCAAATGCAAAAGAACGGAAATCATAACAAACAGTCTCAGACCACAGTGCAATCAAATTAGAACTCAGGTTTAAAAAACTAACTCAGAACCGCACAACTTCATGGACACTGAACAACTGGCTCTTGAATGTTGACTGGATAAACAATGAAATGAAGGCAGAAATAAAGATGTTCTTCGAAACCAACAAGAATGAAGACACAACATACCAGAATCTCTGGGACACATTTAAAGCAGTGTCTAGAGGAATATTTATAGCAATAAATGCCCACATGAGAAGCAAGGAAAGATCTACAATTGAAACCCTATCATCAAAATTGAAAGAACTAGAGGAGCAAGATCAAAAACACTCAAGCTAGCAGAAGACAAGAAATAACTAAGATCAGAGCAGAACTGAAGAAGATAGAGACACAAAAAAATTAGTAAATCCAGGAGCTGGTTTTTTGAAAAGATCAACAAAATAGACCACTAGCCAGATTAATAAAAAAGAAAAGAGAAAATAATCAAATAGATGCAATAAAAAACAATAAAGGGGATTATCACCACAGATTCCACAAAAATACAAACCACCATCAGAGACTACTACAAACAACTCTATGCACATAAACCAGTAAACCTGAAAGAAATGGATAAATTCCTGGACACTTGCACCCACCCAAGCCTAAACCAAGAAGAAGTTGTAACCTTGAATAGACCAATAACAAGGATGAAGTTTAGGCAGCAATTAATAGCCTACAAACCAAAAAAAAGTCCAGGTCCAGATGGGTTCACAGTTGAATTCTACCAGAGGTACAGAGAGGAGCTGGTACCATTCCTTCTGAAACTATTCCAAGCAATAGAAAAAGAAGGAATCCTTCCAAATCATTTTATGAGACTAACATCATCCTGATACCAAAACCTGGCAGAGACTCAACAAGAAAAGTAAGCTTCAGGCCAATACCCATGATGAACATAGATGCAAAAATCTTCAATAAAATACTGGCAAACTGATTGCAACAGCACATCAAAAAGCGTATCCATCACAATCAAGTAGGCTTCATCCCAGGGATGCGAGGTTGGTTCAACATACGCAAGTCTATAAACAAAATTCACCACATGATTATCTCAATTGATGCAGAGAAGGCCTTCAACAAAATTCAACAGCAGTTTATGCTAAAAACTCTCAATAAACTAGGTATCAACAGAATATATCTCAAAATAATAAAAGCTATTTACAACAAACCAACAGCCAATATCATACTGAATGGGCAAAAACTGGAATTCCCTTTGAAATCTGGCACTAGACAAGTATGCCCTCTCTCACCACTCCTATTCAATATAGTACTGGAAGTTCTAGCCAGAGCAATCAGACAAGAAAAAGAAATAAAGGGTATTCAAATAGGAAAGGAGGAAGTCAAATTTTCTCTATTTGCAGACAACATGATTGTATATCTAGAAGACCCCATCATCTCAGCCCAAAATCTCCTGAAACTGATAAGCAACTTCAGCAAAGTCTCAGGATACAAAATAAATGTGCAAAAATCACA
>NW_016107424.1:5736646-5755950 GCF_001604975.1 Cebus imitator | reverse complement strand
TCATTCTATTATAAAGACACATGCACACATATGTCCATTGCAGCACTGTTTACAATAGCAAAGACTTGGAACCAACTCAAATGCCCATCAATGATAGACTGGACAGGGAAAATATGGCACATATACACCATGGAATACTATGCAGCCATAAAAAACGATGAGTTTGTGTCCTTTGTAGGGACATGATGAACCTTGAAACCATCATTCTCAGGAAACTGACACAAGAACAGAAAATCAAACACCACATGTTCTCACTCATAGGTGAGTGTTGAACAATCAGAACACATGGACAGAGGGAGGGGAGCATCACATACTAAGGTTTGTCAGGGGGACTAAGGGAGGGACAGTGGTGGGTAGGGAGTTGGGGAGGGATAGCATGGGGAGAAATGCCAGACATAAATGATGGGGTTGGAGGCAGCAAACCTCATTGCTATGTATGTACCTGTGCAACAATCCTGCATTTTCTTCACATGTACCCCAGAACCTAAAGTGAAATAAAATATATATTTTTTTAAAAAAAGAAAAATTTTACTTTATGTAAATAAACTCTCTCTCACGGAACCAAAAAATGCTCATTACAATAAATCCAAAATTAATGACATATAAATTATCTTATGAAACATAATTTATTGACATGTATTCAAATGTAATCAGGATAGAACTCAGTATACTATTTCAATCATTAAAATGTCTTTTTGTGATCGATTTTCAGATGAATAAAATACATTTTCCTAAAGCAGTCACTGGATGTTCAAAGGTAAGGAATTGTTTAGTATTGATGGGTAGCTATCATTAATTGCTGTGACATGATTTAACATCCACTTATTGAGATATTCAAGAACGATTTCTTGAATATTACTAGACTAGAGGCCTACAAAGGACTAGGACTCAGTTCTGGGCCAATACTATATGCTTTAGTTCTCTCCAATAAACTTTCATAAGGTAAGATCGGATGAGACTAAATATCAGAAAACTAACTTCAAGCTTAGTTTCAGCTGCTACATAATGATAGAGTTGTTTAATATTGGAAAATAATATCACAGCATGGCAACATTACAAACACCATCGTTACTACACTTAAAATAAGTGAGACTTATGGAAGACATTTTAAGTGGTCCACATATTATAACTCTTAGGGTACTCAAAAGCAAACTGCTAAAAAGGTAATGTAAGCTGTAGGAACACTACTTATTTTAATAGTACATGGAAGCAAGTTATACACGAAATTTTAGTCATACTCTCTCTGCTGAAAGACACCTCAGATGGGGAGCCAGTAGCCCTACAATCTACTCTCATCTATGCCAACACTTTACATTTTCTCTATATCTCACCTCTATCTTTGAAATAATTAAACAACCCACCAATTTCAATATGGTCTTGCTGTGAATATGAACTCACTAATGTTTTCAGAGTTCCCAGAAGATAAGCCATCTATAAAGGGTTGGTCCTGTGGGCATGCCTCCTAAACAGTCCCACTGGTCCCATGCTTAGAAGGGCCTGCACTTGGTTTAAGGTTTGACTCTCATTGTCTTGAAGTTCTTGCTAATTTTTAAAAGGGCTCTGCGTTTTCATTTTACACGAGGCCTCACAAAGTATGTACCTGGTCCTAACTTCATAAATACCAAAGCTGAGGTGAGGATTCTGAGTTACTCTTTATATATAGCCACTTAGATCATGTGTTTGACTACTAACTAAATTTATCCTGAAACACTTGGTTAAGAAACTACAGATAGAAAGTTGGCAAGTTGGGCTATGCAGTTTCTGGAAACTTCTGTTAGACATCTTGCAAGGACAATCCACTCATCTGAGGATTTGGAGCTTCTACTTCTTATTCCAGATTAAATAAGACAGAGAGAAAACTAGATAGATTTTGATCTCATGTAACCATCCATCATTGTATGCAAGTACATATTTATTTTCATTTGAATCTTTGGTCAGTTCTTGCTCCTAAATGTTTTATATGTTCATTTGCTTATTCATTAATTCAACAGATATTTAATGACTACTTACAACATGTCAGGCATTGTGCTTAACACTAGATATAAAATTTTAAAAATAAACAAACAAGACAACAGTTTTCCTCCTCATAAAACTTAAGATCACTGAAATAGGATCACTTCTAATCTTCCCATCTATAGACTTTAATTTTGTTACTTTTTTTTCCAGGACATTGATTTTTTTAGTATGTGAACCTAGAAGAAGGATATGCTGCATACTAGCTTTTTCAATAGCAAAATAATATACGTAAATGTGCTTTTTTAAATGTCAGGTTTTATTATGTAATAATGAGAGAAATTTGGCTAAAATAAATGGCCTGGGCTGTGTAAAATGTATCCAGTAAACAATTAGCATTGCTTCTAAGCTAAACCACGTCACCATTCTCCCCTTCGTATTAAATGGCATGCACTATCATAGTCTCAGAGCTGGCTTCCAGCCTAGTCAGCCCCTGCAGCCAGCAGGGCCTAGGGCAGCAGTGTCTTTTATAAGTGGGCTAAAAGCATTTGGCTTGCTTCTCAAATGCCGAGTCTTTCTACAAGATGGCAAATACATAACCCAAGTGCTTTGGAGCGAAGCTGATTTTGAAAGCATTAGAACAACCGAACCTTCTCTTAATCATGGTCCAAACAAAAACCAGTTGGTCCCCTGCAGTCTTTCTTTATCCTCAGAAGTGTAACTGGGGTTCTTTGGTTCTGGAAAAGCATCTCTCTCATGCATTAGCCATAACACAAAGCGGCAGATGCCAAATACCTATTTCCATAACAGTTCCCGGGCTGAGGAAGTGACAACTGGTTGGAATTAAGCTGAACCTGGAAACATCCTGGGGTTCATTTTTATTTGAGGTTACAAAATCAACAAGTGCCATTTTTCTGGGCTTGGCACAAGGGAGCATGGTAAAGGTATCAAATGGCACTCATATATTTGGACGTGAATGAAGGGTCATATCCCCTGACAGCTCGGCAGGGGTGAATTTAGTTTCTGCAAAGCATATGGAGGCTTTTATTCCTCCCTTCAGTGAAAACGTGTTATTTTATGTGCTCAGACTATCACCTCCTCACTTGCTTTTTTAGAGAACACCTATTTCTGATGAAAGCTGCCAATTTACTTTCCCAGAATCCCACCCACAGCTGGACACATGATCAGTAGGAGCCAATCAGAATCTTCCCCTGAGTTTTCTCATGAGGTCTGGAGGGAAAGAGCTTTTTTTCCTCTCTGGTCACTGGACTGTAAACACATAGCATCTTGGATTCCTGGAGTCTCATGGAACCAGTCAACTGGAGAAAAGAGAGCTAGAAGGTAGAGAGAAGCAGAAATGAGAGGTGACAAGGAAGCCTTGAGCTGCCAGTTCCTGGACCTCATCACTCAAAGACCAGCTCCTCTGCTCACCCCATCATTTCAGCACATAAGATGGGTCTTTTATATTTTGTTTTCTTTACACTAACTCAGATTGGATTTCTGACACTTTTAAGGAAAAGAGTCCTGACAAATTCACCCCCGGCTCCAAAAGCTGCCTGTCTAGAACCTGCTGGACATCAAGTAAACTCAGGTCATTTCCAGGAGGATGGGAGGAAATCACATTCTCACACTCAAGGAAGCCTGCCCACATTCAGTCAATTAACATTCTGAAGTTCTGTTAAATTTATGCTACCAAATTTATGGAAGCAATTTATTAGAACCTAATACTCTTTTCTATGCAGAATGGAGATGTCAGTCACAGTCTATGACAGTTAGGCAAGAGAAGATGAGGGGTGAAGAAGAAGGCAAGACACACCTCAGAGGACTGTTGAAAGCTGGAACTCTCCTTATCACACAACTAATAAAATGAAAGTGCACTGCCATACAGGAACTTTCATTTATACCTCTAGTTGGCTCCCTTCTTCAAATCAATAATCTTTCTTTTATGTCACGAGTTAGCTCCCTTCTCCCTATCAGTAACTTCTGTAAGTCAGTAACATCTACCCAAAGGTAGAGACCTGATTAAACAAACGTCATTCTACATACCATGGAATAGAAGAGAATTCCCCATGGGCACTTCAATCTGTATAATAATTTCATAGGCATGTTAATTCAAAAAGCAAGGTAAATGAGATGGAAAAAGGAAACAGAAAAACTAAGAAAACAAATTGAACATTAACTCAGCTGAAAAGTAAATTACTATCTCTCCCCTGCCCCCCACCTCAACACACAAAAGAAAAGGCTTGATCTTAGCAAATGCATGTAAAAAATAGGCAGAGATTAAAATAAGAGGAAATATAGAAGAATATCATGGACAGCCTAGAATTTTTGGTCTCCCTTAAATATAGAATCAAATACATGGAAGATAGAAACCATTCAAAGATGACTAGAAGAAAACAATTTTTCCCAAACGAAGAAAAGCCTGAATCCATTGATTGAAAAATATATACCATATTACAGATATGCCTAGTTTTTCCACCTCATATTCATTTCTCCTCCCCCTTCCTAACAGCAACAGGCTTTCATTTAGATGTCCATCCCTCCTCTACATGACTCCCATGCTTAGGCTCCCTGATCCCATACTCAGCACCAAGGTTGGCTCTGATTGGTTTAAACCATAGAAAAGTCTATCATCAGAGTAATTATTCCTCAGAAGAGAATCTGTGTTTTGTGTTTGTAACTAAGATATTATCATTGTCATGGATGTTCTACAGTTTCACTACAATTTTTTGACACGTTTTAACAGGTATATCTATAAACAGGCATATATATATATATATATATATATATATATATATATCTGACTACAATTTTTCAACACATTGGAGGGGAACAAGTAAAACCTGTAAATTCCATGAGGAAATAATCTATTATGAGAGAGAATCAGCAAACTGTATGAATAGGAAGGCTAGTATTCCCACAAACTTGAAATAATAGCACCATCTGATAAAGACTATACAATAACCATGCTTCAAATGGTTAAAATGATAAAAGAAGAAATGAAAATCTAAAGAGAGGACAGTGTATCATGAAGAGATAAATTTGAAGAAAAAAACAGAACTTCTGGATATATAGGCATGTCATTGATAGCTCCATGAATGAGTTATGTATTAGATTATATGCAGCTAAAGAAAGAATTAGTGAATTGGAAGACAACTGAGAAAATTATGTGGAATGCAGCACAGAAAGATAAAGAGATGGAAAAAAACTGAAAAAATATTTAAGAGACATGAAAGCTAGAATAGGAAGAGATATTGGAGAAGGGACAATTCTTGAGATAATGGCTTACAATTTTCCAAAACTGATTAAAAATATCAGCTTTTAAAGAACTATGTACTCAGTGGCATGCTGATAAATGTTAACAACCAGCTCTTCAAGATTGAAAAAAGCCCTGATTTATAGCCTTTGTTAATTGCTGTGGTATATATACTGTCATTATGGCTGATTTCAGGTTACCAGTGTGACTTCGCCGAAATGGGGATTGGGAAGAGATATGCATAACTGGCCCTCATGAGCCAGTATGAGCTGACTCCAGTACACAACTGCATGTGCTTAATATACAACACTTGCCATATAAATCACATTCATTTATTCATTTGTTTTTCCCTTGAGTGAAAGGCAAGCACAATGTCTACTATTTTTTTGTGCTTCATTTTATTCAATAAATGAGTTCATGAATAAATACATAAAATAAATGCTCACAACTTGCTGAGTTAATAGCAGGCTTCTCAAGGATTTCATAACTAAGACTGTGGGTGGGATGCAGGTTCATTTTGGTTACCAGATAACTTTCTTGTGTTTTGTTAGGTGGTAGTGAATTAAGATGCTTTGGCAGCTCTGAATAATTGTTGAGAATTCCTTATGGAAGGAATGGCCAATGGTATTCTGTAATCCCCTACGCATGTATTGCCTTTGGTTGTCATAGCATCTTCACAAACAGTATTTCATTTGATCCAGTGAGATCAATGGGGCAAAGTTATGTAGTCATCTGTCAATCAGAAAGCTGTTATCTAGAGCATCTGTTACTTATCCAAAGACTCAGGGAAACAAATTTGCCCTAGATTTTCTGTTGCCTAGCCCAGTGATCTGTGCTCTCGTCTCTTCTACCATCCGCCTTTACAACTCTGCAGGTATCCTGGTCCCCACTGTGACAGCAGTTATAATGCCAGCTATAATGTCATGATGGTAAAAGAGCCATGCTCAGATCTGCATCCTAACACCAGCTTTGCCCTAACTGGATGAGTGACTTCATGTCACCTCTCTAGCCTCCAGCCCTTCCATATGCAGCCTCAGTCTCTCATCTCTAAGATGAAGAGGTAGCAATCTCAAGGTTCTTCTCCTGGTTGTTTCATGAGCCTCAGTCTCTGTGAGAATTTGCTGAAGGAACCAAGCCTAGTTTAAGTTCTCAGCTTCTTTGTATCTACCTTTTCCAGACTTCTTCCCAAAGCTCAGTATCAATGTCTAGAGTCCTGCCATTCGAGGAACCTGAATCTTCTGACCAAACAATATTCATGTTCCATTCTTTCTACCATGATTCTTTCTTGATCTTAGGCTGTCCTTTCTCTTCAGAGGCCAAAGGGAACAGTTAAATAACTGATACCAGCTAGACTTAACCAAAAATTTTAACAGCAATTTAATGCAGCCCACAAAAAAAGAAAACTAAAGTCACCAAGCATGCTGCATAAACCTAACACCATGTCCCACCTGCTTCCTATTTCTCCTGCCTTCTTCTTGCCCAACAACAATTCTTTAAAGCTTTATTATTTTATTACTTAGCATATTTTCAACAAAAACAAACCATTCCACTCCAATTGTCCAACTAAAAAGTGAGCATTTTTATACAATGTATTTTCCTTCTTGTTTTATTTTTATCACATTTTAATACCTTGTAGGTTATTTAAGGGGTAGAAAATGAGCCTTTTTTTTCTTAAGGAATCACCACACAGTTAATTTTACATAATAGTCAGAAAGCTATACCCTGAATGAGGTAGAAGAACTAATATATAACTTAAAATTCCCTCCAATGCTACCATCAATATAGAATAAATGTGTTAAGTCAAAATATTAAAGATGAAAGAGAAAGGCAAAATCTATTACACCTGCATTTATTTGCAATCTTCATCCAGGATAAGCTGGAGTTGACTGGCTTCAATTCTGTTTGTTTTATAATTTTATTTTATTGGAGCACTTTCTTCAAATAAAGGAAATAAACAGATACCTGCTATCAGAGCATGGAGTGAGAACAGAGCTAAGCATTGCATTGGTGAAACTTCATATAGCTGACAAAGAAAAAACTCACCAGGACTGACTAGTTGGAGTTGACCTATAAATATGGCACAGAGCCGAAGAAGGAAAGTTGAATAAAACTGCTCAGTTTGTTTTACTTTTCTGGTGAAATGATTTGTTTCCAAATAGTCCCAAAGCTCATGCCTTTAACGGCCGTTACTCCACTATGCTGGCATGCTGCTGAGGGTTTTGCTTATTCTCTAATTATCAAAAAGGCTGCTGGAATTTATTAAGAAATTATAAGTAATATCTCAAGTAACTTAAAAACCAAGTTTGGCAACATCCTTAATTCATCAATGTAAACTTCTTGGTTCTTCTGAAACAGACTGAAATTGACAATGCTGGAAACATCTGAGTCAAAGGTGAGACAGCTGGTTATTTTCCAGTAATTATTTTTCCTACGACTTATTTAGAAGTCTTTTGCATGGGCAAATAAAAACAAATCAAACCATTTTAATTAATAAAATATAATCTACAAGCTATGCAAAGCTACTAATGTGGTAGAAGTATAATTTATTCAGATGTCACAAAAAAAATCACCCATTTTGATTTACTGTAAGAAGTGAAATACGTAAAAAGTAAGTAAAGAAGCCACATTTAAGATTCAGAGATTCTTTTTTTTTTTTACAATTAATTTAACTACTTACTAATCCAAGTCAACACATATGGCAGTAAGTTTTGTCACAACCAACATTTTGCTCCAATAAAAATATTGTTTAGAACTGTCTGAAACCCAGCAAAATTCAGTGTCAAATCCCAGTACAACTTTAATTCAAATGGCCTCTAAAGTTAGTTCCCATGGACTTTGACATCACTGAGTCCCACTTTCCTTCCTTGAAAGTCAACTCTTTTTCTTACATAATTTTATCTACCACCTATTGATCTTGAATATGTCTCAGACAGTACACTAACCACTTTATACACATAATCTCATTTAATTACCACAATAATGCTTTGAACAGAAACCATTATTATTCCTGAGAATACAGGGATATATACAAATGGCACTGAAGCTTGGCGAAACTAAGCATTTTGCCCTCAGTCACACAGCTGCTAAGTGATGGAACCCACATTCGATCTCAGGAGGTCTGACTCCAAAACCCATGTTTATCACAAATATGCTACCCAGCCCCCTCTCTCACAAACACACTATTTTTCTCCATCCCAGAATTTTGGAACAGTTATGATTTTAATGTTGCCTAAGATTATAATCCATAATTTATCTCTATGATAAACTTTCTTTCCTATACCTAATCAGACTCATCAATACATAAATGGTAAACATCACAAACACACACAAAAATATATATACACAAACACATATACATACATATACATATATACACTATGCATAGTCTATATCTTTGTCTATATCATATACATGAATACACATACAAGAAAGAGGGGGGAGAGGGAGAAAGAGAGAGAAGGAGGGAAAGCAAGAAAGAGATAGAGACAAAGAAAGATTGGCAACCTCAACCCAATCCAATAAGATGATAGTCAACAGAGATAAACACAAAATCCCACATTTATGTTAGGCACTCTGCTAGGTCCAATGTCCCCATCACCTAAGACAGTGCCTCACACATAGTACATGCTTAACAAATGTTTTTAAAATGACTGAGGGAGAGAGTGAATGAATGGTGAGTAAGTGACACTAATAGGTAATTATAAGTAGGGGAGACATAATTTCATGTGTGAAATAATCCTAAATAGTGGAAATAATCCACTAAGGTCAACACAAGTAAGGAAGTAAAGGTGGCCACCAAGAGTGGTGGTGCAGTATAGTCTGTGTGTACAGAAGCCTCTACCTGAGGCATGGTGGTGTTAGTCCTGACCTCCTTTGCTGCTCAACACTAGGGGAGCCTGGATGGGACGCGGCTCAGAAAAGAATATGGGTGACAGAGTGTCAGGAAAGTCCCACCAGGAGAAAAGAAGGCTCACGGAGACCTACAGTTTTCAAACATTACAAGGCTGTCTAGAAAAAGGGATTAGGCTTATTCTGTGTAATCTGAAGTTAATGAACTAGGAACAACCAGTAGAAGCCACAGAGAGGCATAGTCAGCTTCAAAGTAAGGAAGAACAGGCATTCTGCCTGCTCCCTGTGGTTGTGCCCTCCTTCCTCATCAACTTCCAGTGCATTACATCTTTCAAGATCCAAAACAGTTCCAACTCCTCTGTGAAGCCTCCTTCCCCAGCAAGACTGACCTTCAGTGGCTTCTCCTTTCTAAAAACATCCACTCTACTTCAGTCTCCCCTAAATGACAGTACAGTCTTGGCTTCTTTCCTTTTTGCCCAGTGGTCTGTTAAATGACAGGAATGCAAAGATGAATAAGATTAGGTTAACATCCCCAGGGTACTTACAGTCTTGAGGGAAAAACAAAGAAGTAAAACAAAGATGACAATGCACTCATTGCAACAGAATTATGCACTGAGTATTGCTGGTTTGTGAAAGATAGGCATCTGCCTTAGTCCATTTTCTGCTGCCATAACTGAATACCACAGACTGGCTAATTTATTTTAAAAAGAGATATTTGGCTGACAGTTCTGGAAGCTAGGAAGTCTAAGATTGGGAGGCAGCATCTAGTAAGGGCCTTCTTGCTGAGTCATAGCATGGTCATCACCATCCCATGGCAAGGCAGTACACTCAAGAGACAAAGAGAATGGGGACTGAATTTATCCTTTTTGTCAGGAACTCATTCCCACAATAACTAACCCATTCCTACAATAATGGCACTAATTTATTCATGATAGCAGAGCCCTCATGACCTAATCACCCCTTAAAGGTCTTACTTTTCCACATTTTTGCAATGGCAATTAAATTTGAACATGAGTTTTGGAGGGGACAGTCAACTCATGGTAATATCCAAATAAATGTTAGCAGACATCCCAGAAAAGTGAAATTTACTTGTGTTTCCCTGAGCTGTATCTGAAGAAAGTTTGGAAGCTACCTAGGTGAAACAGTGGGCAAGAACACTCCAAGAATGGGAAATGGCCTCAAGAGCCAAAGGAATGAGTCCTGGATAACTAGAAGACACCAGTGCCAATTGGGAACTTCCTAACACAAGAATCTTCGTTCCTTAATATTTACATTCCCTGGATGCACAGTTCTCAACACATAACCGAGTGTGAATAAATAACTACTTATTTAATAGAACAAACATTATAAGCAAAAAGGGACCATGATGTTCTCCAATCCTCATACTCAGTTTAACAAGAACAGGGCTAGAATAGTCAACTGGTAGTTGTATGAGGACCACTATTTATAAAAACCTAGAGAGCTCATGGGCAAAATAGAAAGAAGAGACTGGTGTCAGACCAACCTGGGCTTGAAGCTCAGCTCTGTGACAACAGAAATAATACTTAACTCTCTTGAACCTCAATTTTCTTATCGTAAGACAGAACTAGCATTACCTACCTCTCAGGTCTATTGTATAGTTTAAAGGAGATAATATAAGTAAAGCCCAAGAAAGCTGCCTATTAATACTAAGTGATCTAGATTAAATTATTGATCTGATAAAGAGTCACCAGAGAGTCTCTGAATTGAAAATTAAGGAGTTGGAGGATTTTATTAGTTTTGTCATGGGCCAAACTGACATCCATTTTATTCCTAATAAAGAGAAAGGGGCATAAGAGATTACTGAAACTTGTTAGCACGTGAGACTCAGATTAGAGTTGCCGGGCTCAGTTACCAGTGCAAGTTTGTTATTCCCAACAATTACTATTCTTTCCTGTCCCCACACCCCTTGGCTGGGTATCTTTACCATAAAGTGTGTTGAGAAGCCTAACAATTCAAAGGAGCAGCGATTATCATTCACTCCATAATCAACAAGTTAGACCATCTTAACTAAATCTAGTCTTCCTTAAAAATATAAAAGAAAATGGGATGCCAGGAAAAGCAGAATCTAACTTGACATACCCAGACGGTGAGAATATTGAAATGTAGGAAAGAACTGATAACAAAAGCAAAAGTCCACCAGTGATGATCATATGACACACAGTGATGGTGGTCCACGGGGAACTAGTGGGTTTGCTTAAGCAGGGAGCACTTGTTTAGAAACCTGTAGATAGCATGCGTATTTTTCAGTGCATGATGCCCACTAAGATTGGGGCTGTCTTCAATTAGCAAGGCATGGTGAGCATCAGGAGGAACTTCCCATGAGCAATCCTGAAACAAGAGTCTCTCATTTAACTACTTTTCAAAAGAGGCCCTGCATTTAACAAAATTAAAACGGAACTTAGTTCCAGCCCCAGGACAAATACTGCATGATTCCACTTATATGAAGTATCTAAAATACTCATACTTACAGAAGCTGAGAACAGAATGGTGGTTGCCAAAGAGGAGGGGAAAAGGGAAATGGGGAATTTTTCAATGAGTATAAAGTTTCTGTTATGCAAGGTGAATACATCCTAAAGTTCAGCTGTACAAGTACCTTTAGTTAACACTATTATATTGTGAACTTTAAAATATGTTAAGAGGATAGATACCATGTTAAGATTCCTACCAAAAAAAAAAAAAAAAAGGAAGGAAAGAAACACAGGGAAATTTTTGGAGATAAAGAATATGTTTAGTGCTTTGGTTGAGGTAATGGTATCACAATTTGGTATGCGTATATCCAAACTCACCAAGACATATACATTAAAAGCATGAATTTTTTTGTCTATCAGTCAGACTCCAACAAAGGTAAAATGGAGCTTTATTGGGATATGTGACTTATACCCTTCCAGTGTCAAACCTACTAATCTTGGTTTCAAATAATTTTATCCATATCTGTCTTACCTGTATGCTTCTCCATCTTGCTATACCCCAGATAAATTAAACAGACTCTCATCTTCTACTTCAGTCTTTGTCCAAGTTTTACTGTATTCACTAAGTCAAATAGCTTTTTTCCTCTACCAAGCCACTAACTTTCTACAACCCAACCCAGACCATGGCACCTACATCATGGAAGTTTCCCACATTTAACCCATCCCATCACCCTCCAGAACAATCCCAGCCCAACCATTACTCTTCCATGCCCTGGGAGTTAAGTCATCTGGTTACATTTCACTTGATGATATGTGTCTGTTTATCTCCTCTAATGGCTTGTAAGGCCTTGGGGGTCGAGCTCATGTCTAATCTTTGCTGCATACATCTGTACACTACTGAATACATCATTACTATACATTACTCTAATCCAATGGGGACTCAATAAAAACTTGTTGACTGACTGATTTAGCACGGGGATGATTATTACGTAAGCCACTTTGGTAAATAAATTTCAAATAATGACCAGCTCACACAAATGTTTTACTAGCTCACCCTCCCCATGGAATTAATATAAAGAAAGAAAATCAGCAGTCATTTCTACTTGCCCAACATTAAATGTTAACTTACCCCAAGAGAGTAGCCATTTTCAAGCCTAATTTCAAGTCAAAATGTCTAAAATGATTGTCACTCTTGGTGACGTGCTGGGAAGATCCAGGAACTCAGGTACCAAATCCAGTCACTTCCACAGGTTATTAACCCCAATATTGCAGATTATTATTTCCAGCACATTGCTGATAATAATAATTCTGCCAGCTTATTTTCATTCATGTTTATTCAATGAAAAAGCACTGGACATTCTAACAAAAGCAATTTGATAGACATTGCTTTTTTAATTGTATGCTATATTGAAATAAAATTTATTAGAAACTTTGATTTATATCATTCTTTAATAATTCAATTAATTCAATATATAGGAATGTAGCTATGAAAATAATTACCTGCCTACATATATAAGGCAAGAGTGTGTGTGTATGTGTGTGTGTGTGTGTGTGTGTGTGGAGTGTGTGTGTGTGTGCATGCGTGTGTGTGAAATAAATTTTTAAAATAAGTTTCACATATGTTGATTCTTATTCTCTTCCATTTTTGCTATCCCTTCATAGAAGGCTGTACTGGGAAGAAGAGGATGAGGAATTTTACATGTATAATCATCCCTAGGTATCTGCAGGGGATTAGTTCTAGGATCTCCCTTAGATACCAAATTTCAAGGATGCTCAAGGCCTTTGTATGAAACGGCATAGTAATTGCATATAACCTATGTATATTCTCCTGTATACTTGAAATCATCTCAAGATTACTTATGATACATAGTAAATACTATGTAATTACTTATACCGTATTATGTTTTATTTGCATCATTTTTTGTGGGATTGGTTTTTTTTTTATCATTGCTCTTTATTTCTTATGGCTTTTACAAAATTTTATTTCAATAGTTTATTTCAATAGTTTTTCAATAGCATTGTTTCTGTCCTGGAGTATTTTTGAATTGCTGCTGGTTGAACCCAGGGATGGGGAAGCTGCAAGTACTGACTGCACTCTGTGTCCAGGTTATATTAGCCTTCTGATATGACATGGGACAGAGAGAGAGTGACATGACTCACAGTTCAAGGGCACCAACTAGTAAATGAGTATGGATTGAGTCAATTCCAGTTTTATGGCAGACACAATTTTCTTACCTAGACCAATGATTTTAACCAAATATTTTCCAGGTTATTTTAGTTCTCACCTGTGTATGCCATAAACAGGTTTGAATATTTAAACCACCAGTTTGGATTACAAATTTTAAATATGAGTTTAAAGGAAAAATGTTTTAAGAGGTACTAAAATGCTTGAGAATTACTATAAAGTATTATACAGCTAATTATATTTAGCTTACTTCAGACTGTTCATGAGAAAATGGATTAGCCTATCATCTGCCATGCTGAGAAAAGATAACCTGCTTTTGGTGTTCTGGTATCTTTTCAGCAAACAAAAGATTCAATCACATAAAACACTTGACGCATTGCAGATCCCAGGAGGTTTCTTCAAGTCGGGTCTAGCCTGATTCACAGTGACAGCTTCTCTGAAGTTGTATCCTTTAAGAAGCAATAATTGTCCTTTAGGGGCCTTCCGGGTGAAAAGGTAAAACAGAAGCAACTGAGCTAGAACACACAATCACACAGCAAAGAAATGCTCAGGGTATCGAGGGCAATGAAGTGAGTATTTTAAAAAGTATCTGACTTCAACGTCAATCTCTTTATTTTCTCCACTTTCTTAGGCAAATAGCAAATACAACAAACTATCTTTAAAATTTGAGACATATTTCAATAAACTTCATATCCAATACACTGGGCTTCCAAGCTCTCCTTCTATGTATAAATGGAAATAGTTAGACCTTGGATGAAAAAACTCTGACAAAGGAGGACCATGATCTAATATCAGAATAAAGTTAAGAAATGTCATTAAGTGAGATGATTGGTGATGAGTGAAGGTCATGCCCAGTTTACTTTTCACAGTTGACAGATCAAAGTTGTTCTTTCATTTGAGGTAAAGACTGAACGCAGTTAGCTTGGCCTTGGAAAATCCTTTCACATAATATTGAAGGCTCTCTGGAGTCGGCAGTTTCTAAGGCACACGAATGGTTAGGACAAGAGTCCGGCAGCCAAAGCAGAGCAGGAAAAAATTAAAGGTTACATCTCAGTTTAAATAACCTTTCAAAACATGGCATTAAATAATAGGGAAAGGGCAGTCATAACAGAGCTTCTGGAAGATGACAGTACACTATGCTCTTGAATATTACATGGATATATAGAAAGATAAATAAATAGATGGTGTCATGAAGTGATGGACTTGTGTGGTTGAAAGGCACTCGATTACTTATGATACATTGTAGATACTTTGAAAATACTTGCTATACTGTATTAGTTTTTATTTGTATCATTTTTGTGGGATTGGTTTTTTAAATCATTGCTTTTTATTTCTTCTTACGGCTTTTTAAATTTTTTATTGCATAGGTTATATGCAATTACTATGTCATTTCATGAATTCTCTTCCCTGTCAGGTAGTCATCTAGCCCATGTTGGAAGCCTCCACTGGTGGGGGCTTCTCTGGTCCTGCTATCACCATGCCAGATCTATCAAAAAGCCCTGTCTTTCTGTGACCACAAGTCTAGATTCATCCGTTGTGCCCTACTGCTACCACTCAAGACCAAACAGAAATCCTTTTACCATCTAGAAATCCTCAACTATTTGAAGATGGTTACCTCACTCCTACCATCACCGCTATCACCACTTTCAAATCTTCTCAATCTCTTCAAATATTCCTCATCGGGATGGTATCCAATCTTCTCACTATTCTCATGGGGTTTTGTAGTTACAATCCAATTTACCTATATACTTCTAAAAATACAGACCTAACTATAGACCTTCAGGTAGAATCTTCCCAGGTCAGAGACAACGTCAATTATCACCGCTTTTGCTCTACGTGCTACTCTTTCCCTAAGTTAGCTAAGCTGTCATGGGCACTTTAGGTAGCTACTATCATTTGAGCAACATTTCTCTAACCTAGAATAACTGATGTTTATTTTATACTTTATGCTTTACAAATGGCTTTTATCTCTCTCTCTCACTTGACCCTGGCAGCAACTTATAATAAAGGTATTATTTTCATCATTTTCATGTGACAAAACTAAGATTTTCAGAGGTTAGGCTATTTTTTCTAAACACATAAATAAGATTTGAAGCTGAGACCCAAACCAAAGTCCCCTGACAGTAAATTATGTGCCTTTGTGACTATATTATTCTACTTTACACTTTGATTTTGTTCTGCCAGTGTGGGAACCATGTCTTGGGATAGAATGAGAGCAGCCTGGGAGGCCACCTCAAGTTGCTCCCTTTTCAGAATAGTCCCAAATCATGCTTTTAATTATACACTCCAGATTCTTGGCTATATTTGATTTGGTGATCAGCTGGTTGTGGTAAAATTCTTTGTTTGAATTTAAAACTGCATTTTCAATATTCCAGCCTTCTGATACCTTCCCTGTACTTAAAAATCCAAGAGATCACCAACTCTTACTCAAGTTCCTATTAAGTCCAGAGCTCATCATGTGATGTATTCGCTATTGCTTAAAGCTTTAAGACATCCACAGATGTAATGATTTGCTACATGCTTCCATCCAAGACATTAATTTTTTTAAAAACTGAGAGGTCTGAACCAAGACCAGTGACCTGGGACACTTAGAGACCTTTGTGACTTCCCTTCAACTTAGGAGCATGACACAACACCCTAGAAGACACATCAGAGCCCCCATGCTGGAGAGCTAGAGAATGTGTAGATTTGAAAAGGTATATTTAATATCATAATTTTATATTGAAAAAAATTATTGGCCTCCCGCTACAAACTGCAAGAAATGTTTTCAAGTTTACTAATTAGGGCCAAGGATTTTGAATGTTTAAGACATATTGTTTGAATTAGTAATATTTCATAAATCAGTATCCTTTAATAGAACTGGGATCTTATCTATAAATCTGGCTTACCTTTTCCACTCAGTGTTTAGTTTTTTCTTTCCTTATTGATTGGACTTGGCTGTCCTTTGCCAAAGTCCAGGTACTCCCGGTCTACTGCTTTCCTCTTATCTCCCATTCTTCCTTGAATCACTTTCTTCATTTGTTTTCCAGGAAGCCATACCCACTTTGATTTTCCATTTCAAATTTCTGGATACTGCTTCTCCAGCTCCCCTTCATTTCCTTTTCACTTGAACTTTGAAGCATCACAGGACTCAGTCCATGGACCTCTTCTCTGTCCTAACCATGCCCACTCCTCCTGGTCACATCCAAGCTTACAGCTTCTGCCATATCTGTGTGCTGATGCCTGCAGCCCCGCTCACCTCTGAATACCAGGCCTGAATATCTGCCGTCTATGTGGCATCTCCATTTGAATATATAAGTTTCCCAAACTTAACTGTGTTGAACACTGAGCTTCTGATAACTGGCTTACCATCACCATAAACTAGCTCTTCCTGTAGCCTTCTCATCTCAAGAAGTGAAACTCCATTCTCCCACTCCCTCAGGCTAAAAACCTTGGTGTTGCAGTTGATTCTTCTGTTTGTCTCACATTCTATACCCAATATGTCTGCAAATACTGCAGCTCTAATGTCTAAATGTATGCAGAATCTGATTGCGTTTCAGCATCTCTGCTGCCACAATCCAGATATCAGGCAGTAGCATCTCTCACCTACTCCCATGTTCAGCCCTTTAGTCTACAACCTATCTTCGGCCAGTGACCCTGAAAACATAAGTCGGGTCTTGTTGATCCTCATCCTTTCCTCATTACTCAAAAACAACCTCACTCAGATTCAAAACCAAAGTTCTGCAGTGATCTACAAGACCCCACGTGATCTGACCCTTGGGTACATGTTTTACTGCACCGTCTACTATTTTCAACTTTGCTCACTCTGCTCCAGCCACTCCAGCAGCCTGCAGTATCTTAGGTATTCCTGCGTCAGGCCTTTGCACTCGCTATTTCCTCAACCTAAACACTCCTCTGCCAGATAACCACGTGGTGAGTATCTTCATTTCTTTTTACCCCTTACTTCACAGTCACCTTCTCGGTGAGACTTTGGCCACACTATATAAAATTGCAACTTCCTGAACAAACAACTCGAATCCCTCTATCCTGCTGAAGTTTTAGCACTCACCTACATCTAACAATACATATTTTACATATTTATCTTGTCTGTTTTCCGAATCTACCACTGGAATGTCAGTTCCAAGAGGATGGGGATTTTAACCCTTTTGTTCACTACCATATCCCTAGTGCCTATAACAGCGCCTGAAACATAATAGATGCTTAAAAAAAAAAAAAAAAAAAAAAAAAAAAAAACCACTTTCTTCATTTGGCTTTGTTGAATGAATGAATGAATGAATGAATGATTTTCAAATTATCCCGTCAAGGAAAAAAATAGGGTTGCTGATGGTGGCTTGGTGAAGTCATGGGAAGTCCCTGTGACCACGGCTTTATTACTTCCCAAATCAGGGCTTTGATGATTCTACACTGTTGCCTGGAAATTCAAACTGCGGCTCTCATATCTGGAAAGGGCACTCAACCAGTATCTCATACACCATATATTTCCCTTCCCAAATCACTCAGCATTGCGCTTCCCACTGAGTGCACACTCCAAGAAGGTGAGGGCAGTGTCCCTCAGTTCTCTGGTACACCTCCAGCCCCCAGCATGGTGCCTGGGACCCAGTAAATGCTTAACAAATATTTGTACATTATAGCATTCATGAAGCCACTTACATGTTCTATTTTTTAAAATTAAAACGCTACTTGCTCATTTCCAGTCCTCAAATAGCCCTAACAGTTGTTCATCAATTTTATTCTCTAGTTTTTATAGGATTCTAAGAGATATTGGCCCGAATTTCTGAGCTAATTTAGGTCCTGCCTTCTTCTACTCAGGCTTCAGTTTCCTCTTAGTATTTTATCTTCCCAAACAGAAAAGACAAAAGCAAAATAACAGTTAAGCTGTCCTTTATTTCTCCCTCATCTGTCCACAGTATGTCCCTCACTACGAGCAGCAAGTTTGGCCTGCCTGCTTCTTCTGTTTATCCCAAAACTTTTTAACTTCTTTTTCATGGTTGCTAGAATGTTCTGAAAGCCCCAGCTTATTTAGGTATTAGTCTTTCTAAATATATTATAAGCACAAGCTACTTTCATGTTACTTTTTTTTTTTTTCTTTTCCTCTGCTTTTCATTGTTTAGGCATAGTTTTTGTGTTGTGTTTGTTTTGCTTTAAAAAAAAAAAAAACAGGTCACTAAACTGCTGTACTTCTAGTACTTTTCTTCCTCTGAGGATAAATGCAGCTGCAAGCTAAAAATTACATTTATGAGGGCTACCTGGCTTCAAGCCATATTCTACACTTCTTCAATTTACACAGCGCTTAGGCTCCTCAAATGTGGCAGGTAATTAAAATATTTTACATCGGAATGAATATTCTCAATAGAAATAAATAAAACAAGATATACCATAAACAAAAACTTTCAAGAAGTTTGAAAAGGATATCCGTCAATATGGGTTTGTTTGGCTTTTATTTTTTGTCATATTAACACAGAGAGAAAATGAAGTTCATTAACAAGTAGATATATAAAAAGAATTATTTACAAAAATGTTTTTAAAGTCACCGATAATAACCAACTACCATCTTTTTAGGGTGGAGCTAGATCTGTATTGTAATGTTCCAAATTTAGGACATCCAAGTGGTCCAGAGTAGTGATTCTGGCTC
>NW_016107424.1:5709368-5735886 GCF_001604975.1 Cebus imitator | reverse complement strand
AACAGAGCAAGATAGAAAATCCTCACCAATTTGAGATACTTAAATTAAGCTTCTCTAAAACAATATTTCTAATTATGACTTTCTTTGGTCACAGAGATGTTTACACTCTGGGACAATCCACCAGAGTAAGATTCTACTTAGGGGTAAATATGAATACAGGTGAGTTCTCAGGGAGCGTTAAAAAAGATACAAATAGAATAAAGGTAAGGATCAAACTGATTTCTTTAAAATCACCTGCACACATGTGCCACTTGGAAAGTCAACATATACCGTTAGGGATACACACAGTTTAAAGGCTGGTGTCCTGAGATAGTTCTCAAACTGAGGAGTGTCCAGGCCCCAATGCCCTTTGTCATTCCATCCCATTCCTGGTATCTTAGAGCTGATGCTCCTAGTCTACAAAGATGACAGAATGCAGTCCTATGTACAGTAAGTTCCCCTTTAAAAGGAAGCCAGTGAAGACCCAAGTAAAAAAATTTCTTTTAAAGATTATACATAAGGGAAAAAAAAGAGAGGGAAGACCAGTTTCAAGGGCTAGAGCCAAAACAGTTGGGCTGTCCTGAATCATTTGCTTGAGAGAAAGATCTAGTGACCTCGTGACCTGAGCAGTTCAGATTTCAAATACTCTGGCAAATTGTCCTCGTGAGAAATTCTACACTTTTCATAAAGGTAACTTATGTTTTGATTGAGTCATCACCTGTTCTCATAGGACAACCTAGAGTTTTTTCACTTTAAGATGAGGAAAAAGAATTACTTCTGTAACTTTTTTTTTTTGGAGGTCTGGTATCATAGCACACCAAACCTCTTCATAGAAGTTTTTTTAACCCTCAATATGGGTGGATGTGTATACATGTGTTGCTGTGTGTTGTGTCTGAGTCAGAATGAGAATAAATAAGACTCACAGAGACTTCTATGGTGAACTTGGAGGTGACAGTGTCCTGAGAAATAGTTAATGTGTCTGACTTTATAATAAAACATACTGGAAGAGAAAGAGAAAATGATGAGATGCAGTGCTAAAGACAAATAATACTGATGGAAGAAGTGAAGCAATTTCTACATTAGGCCATATTTGCATCTTTAGTTACCTTCTTTTAAAATTATTGTAAAATACAAACTTCTATAGGCAATGCAAAAATTATCCTTTCAAACCAAAAGCAGTGTTTAAGGAATCTGGAGTCAAATCATTAGATTAGGCCTGTAATATCAGCACAAAGAGTCAAAACCAAGATACTGCATTTTCAGGAAAACTTGATTAAATGGGTACAAACACACTTCAAATACCCAGGGATTCTCTGGAATGGGGTTCTAACCAACTTCCTAGGAAATAATTACAGAACTGGAGGATTGAAGCAAAGAAAAATGATTATAATCCTTTTTTAAACCTTCACCTACAGAAATAACTGTTTCCTAGCCAGGCCGGTGAAGAACCAAGCTTCCTAGAAGTATTATCACTTACATACCAAAGATGTACAACCCACCACATACCCTCTTAAATATGAATCCTAAAAGAGACTGGAATAAAGCAGGGAAACTCAAGGCTAAGAGCTATGTGACATTGATCAAAATACTTATCATCTCTGAGTGACAGCTTCCTTATCTGTAAAATAATATTATTCATTTCATAGGATGGTTGTGGTAACAAGTTTAAATTACTCCACACGGAGCACTTAGTACAGTATAAAAAGCATGAATTAAGTCATCAAAAACAGAAGCTATCATTATTATCATTATTCAGAAGACCTAATTTCAAATTCTGTCTTCTCTACTGAGCAGCTGTATAACTGTGACCAAGTTATATAACATCCCCTGGACTTCTATTACATACCCTTTAAAAACTCCAGAGGTTTGCTATGAAGATTAATGACATAAGCAAGTCTTTAGCATACAGCAGATATATAGCACGTGCTCGAAAACACCAGTTGCCTCCATATTCTAAGATCGTTTTCAGTTCTTTTGCTTTAGTGCCCATTTCTTGTCTATAAACACACAATACTCAACCAAAAAAAAAATAATAATAACAAATGGTAAGCTAATAACTTTTAGTTGAACACAAAAAGCACAAGCTTTAAAAGACAAACTGAATGCTATTCAAATTTAAAATTTTCATTTTGTAAAAAAATACCCATCAAGAAAATGAAAAGGCAAGCTACAAACTGAAAGAAAATATATGCACTATATATATTTGGCAAAAGACTTGTATCCAGAATACATTTTAAAACATAAAACTCTTCCAACTCAATAACTCATTTTTTAAATAAAATGGAACAAACACTACAAAATAAACTATAGTAATGGTAAATAAGCACATGAAAAAAATGTTTAGTATCATTAATCAAGTTAAATCAAGTTTAACCTAAAGCTGCCTCCTTGCATATTTTTTGGTCAGTCTAAAGGGTTCTCTGTACATAGGAAACTATTTCGTAAATGGAAGTATAAACAGACTATAACCTACCCTTGTGTCAATCACTGAGTTTTGACCAATCAAAGGGGGCAAACTCTTCAAACCATGGTCAAATAAGGAAACGCCAAGCTATAATCATTCTATCTGCCTGTTTCTGTACCTTACTTCCATTTCCTGTAAGCCACTTTTCTGTGCATGAGTCTTCCACCACATAGCTGCACTGGAGTCTTTCTGAGCACACTTTGATTTGGGAATCATTGCTTGCTCAGTTAATCTCTGTTAAGTTTAATTTGGCTAAGGATTTTCTCTTAAGTCATTAGAGAAATACAAACTAAAATTTGATCAAAGGTGCCATTAAGCCACCAGAAAAACTACAATTTAAAAAGACTGACAATATCAAATGTTATCAAGGATGTGAAACCACCAAAACTCTCATACACTGCTGCTGGGAATGCAACATGGTAAAGCCACTAAAAAATAGCTTTAGAGTTTCTTTTAAAGTAAAGTATACGCTTATGCTCTGATCAAGTAATTCTATTTTTAGTTACTTAGCCAAAGAATTTTTTTAAATTTGTAAACAATTGTTTATAATCTTTATTTCTTAACAGCCAAAATGAAGAAAAATGCAAATGTCCATCAACAGGTAAGTGGATAAACAAATTGTGGTACATCAATGGTGGAATACTATTCAGCAATGAAAAGGAACAAACTGTTGATACATGCAACAAAATGGATGAGTCTTTGGAATAGTACACTGACCAAAGGAAGCCAAACATAAAAAGAGTAAATATGATTTCTTTTACAGAAAATTCTAGGAAAAAACAAATTTAGTTTATAGTAATAGGAATCAGGTCAGTGTCCTGGGCCTATAATGAGGGGACACAAGGGAAATCTTGGGGATGGTAGAAGTGTTCTGTGTCTTGATTGTGAGTAAACACATTTGTTAAAACTCATCAAACAGTGCATATAAAATAAATGTATTCTAATTATATGTAATCAAGAGGAGTTTTTAAAGTCCAAATGCCCTTATCCAAGATGCCAAAATCCAAAAGCCCTGAAAATCAAAAGGCTTGTGTAAGTGAAAAATCTGAACAAGCCTAATGTGAAGTTATTCATAGTCTGTTTGCTACTGAATGATAATATCCATGAATTAAACTACAAATTGTAAAAGAGTGGCTCCTCAGACCATGCTTGGGGTATATATATTATGCCATAATAGATGTATAATCACATCTATCACTCAATTACCTTTCTAAAACTTGGAACATTCTGAATTCCAAAACAGACCTCACATGGTGGTTTTGGATCAAGAGTTGTGGATTCTTTTTCTTGACATATAAAAAAACGGAAGAAGAGGATAAAGAAAAAAGGAAAAGAGGAAGTGAGGGAAGGAGAGAGGAGGGGAGGGGAGAGAAGAGAAGGGAAGAGGGGAGACAAAGGTGTGTTCCAAGTTCTCCTGGTTTCAGTACAAGCCCTTCATAACCAATCTGCTCTCCTGAGTGTCTCCACCCTGGCCCTATGCAAAGTGACACCTGCTTTGGTCCCTGGTAAGAGCCATCAGATGGGTGGCCCCAGCCTTCCTCTCACTGCTTGAACCACTAAAACTTTCTCTAATCGATCAGGTTTCTTTAGGAGATTCTGCACATTCCCTCTTTAGAATTGGGTTCCCAGAGCAGGCTGGCTGGGCCCCTTTATCATGCCTATCTCAGAATTAAGAGCCTCAGAGAGAAGAGGGGAAAACATGATGAAAGAAAAACTATTTTGAGAATTTGCCAAGTGGTGAATTTTTTCACACTCCTCTCTTCCAGCCTTTCTACAGAGGGTTGGTTCAAATCTAAACACTTCAAAGCACTTTCTTTATCTATTTTCCCTCTGCCCCTACACCCCTCACCACAGAGCGATGAAGAAAAGATCAAAATTTCATTGTGGGGCCTTGGAATTAATTTAAAGCAAATAGTTCTCCTAAAATGTTTCAATCCACAAAATGAGATTGTTTTTCAAGCTTTTATTTTACTTATTATCTTTCCAATATGGTCTAGTTGCAGCCCCATGTGTAAACTATTGTGAACATATGAAATTAGAAACACATTTTTATTGTTATCTTTACTTCTTTAACTTCTAGTCTTCCCTAAAATACCTTGTGACCTCTGTGAGACCACAAGCCTGTCACATGAATTTTATGTCCCTTCTTTCTTAATCAACTAAGGTTACAGAGCAGTAATTCAATGCAGAATAGAGAAAACTCAGTACTCTCCTGAAGAAAGGGTTAAACAGACAAATCTTGGATCAGATTCCCCTAACACCCTTGGATTAATTGGATTTGAGGCTAAAAACTAAATTACCCAAAAGGTTAAAATGAGATAATGTTGAAAGAACTGCTTGAAAGGGTACTACAAAAATGCAAGACTTTCACCATGAAGAGGTAAGAACACCTTGCAAAAGGAGAAGAAAACAGGTATGTTTCTGAACCTGAAGAGAACACTTAAAGATGCTGGATATGTTATCCCTAAGAAAGTAATTAGGGACAACAGTACTATTGGCCCTTTGTGCATATAGTATTGGGGAGGCAGACTGACAAAATAGAAAAGATCCTGCTCCTGAAGAATTTGCCATCCTCTAGCATTCTGTGCTAAGCCTAGAGTGGCCTTTCTTCCTACGAGATGCCCCAAACAAATAAAAGAGTTGTATGTTGGAGGAAGCTGGGGTTGGATTCTGTGGCCGAATCTGTCTGGGGGAAAAAAAAAATACATGCTCTATCTCCTTCTTGGAGATATACTGTCACTGCTAGCACGTCAAAGGCTCTGAAAAGTCCTGCAACAAAGAAACCTATTTACTTGTATTTAAAGTGTAATTTCCCAAATTTACTTGACCATGAAACTCTTTGTATATCTACTGACAGCTTAGAGGACTAGAGTTCTTTGGAACAATATATGGAAAACGTTTTTTTAGAGTTATTATTTTCCCATGTTGTGGTGTTACTATTCAGCAGATGAAAATAAATTTTCCAGGTTTGGTCCACAAGGTTAAAGCCATAGGAGAAGGTGCAAGACTTTGCTCTTCTAATCCCTGTGGGTTTTTGGGAGGAAGCTCCTTCCTAAAAAGGGGGCCATTCATCCCCTAGCATGGTTTATTTTTTTTAATAGTAATGATAGTTAGCATTTATTTAGGGTTTATAGTGTTCTAGGCACTTTATTAATCACTTTCCATGTGTCAACACTCACAGTAACCTTATTAATTAGGTTCCATTATTATTATCCTTGTTTCACAGATAAGGAAACTGAGACACAGAGAAGTTGAGTAATTAGTCCACAGTCCACACAACAGAAAGTGGCAGAACTCTTGAAGCATGCTTGGTGGTGACTGATCTTGGCTGTGTCTGAGCACAAGCATCAGTATTGGTCCATGATAAGTCTCTTCCCACACTGAGCTCACCATCCCTGCAGTTGCAAGAGTATAGGATAAGGGTTATATATTTGGGCACTGGTGCTAAACTACATGGCCTCCAAACTGCTCTGCTGCACATCATCTGGGTGCCTCAGTTTCCTCATTTGTAATATGGAGGTGATGAAAAAAGCGTCTGCCTTATTAGGTGATACTTTTGTCATTACCCTCCATATTTCAGATCAGGAAACTAAGGCTCACAGATGATGCAGCAGAGCACATCTAATTAAGGTAGAATAATTATAAAGTTATTGGCATGTCATTTTTCAGTAAGTCAAAATGATAACAATCAAGAATCAATCACAGATCCATGTGTTTGGAGTCTGAGTATACACATAAGGACTGAAGTCACAGCAAGAAATGAAGCAGTGCTTTAGTAATGGCTGAATAAGCACAAGATACCCACAGTGCCAGGTTCTCTGGGAAGCTGGGCTGGAGAATAAGCCTGAGCTTGAAAACCTCTGAAGAGCCCCCTCTTCCCTTTCTCATAGATCTAGAAATAACTTCGCCTATAGAGCAGATTGATCTGTCTTAACTGTTGAAGCACAGACACAGAGAGAGAATGAGATTTAGATTTATTAGCTAAACCTATGTGGGTACCAAATTCCATCATGCCTACATATGGAGGAGACAAGGCAAAAGAACTGCCTTGTAAATATTAAAAAGATACCACATGGATCAAAAAAAGGTAGAGCAAGTGTATTCCCTGTCCCCAGGATCCCCAGGGCTCTAGCCTAGGACTCATACTGTGGAATACTGACTATAAAAAAAAGTGCTCTCTTACACACTAAATTTGTGAACATTTAACTTACAATCTATATAAATAATCTATAAAATAATTTATCAATTAAAAATATAGAACAAAAAATGTAATTCCATAGAGTACTTTTGAAAATTGGAAATGTCCCTATATTCGTCCAGGACATAGCTGGTACTAGGTAATTTATAAAGGAAGGAGGTTTAATTGACTCACAGTTCAGCATGGCTGGGGAGGCCTAGGAAACTTACAATCATGGCAGAAGGGGAGACAAACATGTCCTTATTCACATGGTAGCAGGAGAGAGAAGAATGGGAGCCAAGTGAAGGTGGAAGTCCCTTCTAAAACCATCAGAGTCCCCAAGTCCACATTATCAACACAGCTATGCCCATATTCATCATTGTCCTGGCAGTGTCCAGAAAACCCAGGTCAGGGAGGAGGAAGAGAAGGTGGGAGTTCCAAGATGATGAGTGTCTCTGGGTCTCTTGCTAATGCTGCTCCTGGTTTCCAGCTGTGCTTCCACCAGGTAGGCAGCCAGCACCCTCCCTCACCCTTCTGTTCCTCTCTGGACCCATCTTTCCTACTGTCCTGGTTGCTGCCTTCTTACATCCTTTGAGGTTCTGTCTTCAGCTTTAATCCCTAGAGTTTACAGAACGAACATGGTGCAGGGAGAATGGATCAAGGAGCAGAAGCATAAATACCTATGGTGTGTTGGCAGGAGAGTAATTGCCCACATCAATGGTAGAATCACCACCAACCCTCTTCTCCACATCCACAGCTGGTTTTCAGATTCTTTCATGCCCACTTATCTATTCACTAAAAATCCCAATTCATACATAGAAAATTGCTACATCTTCCCAGAATCAGTGGGTGGATTCACAGGAGTATTCCCCCAAATGACTAAGACTCTTTCTCAATAATGTGACAGGTGAGGTTTTCCAAGTAAGGACCTTGATCATTCTTTTCTTATTCATGCCAACAGATGCCTGAAAGAATCCCAGAATACAGAAAATTTGTGCCTTCATTTCCAAGAGTTACCATGGGGTCCCTCTACACATTTTCTGTCCCCAGACTATAAATGCTTAAATCCCTGATGTGCCGATAAGAGCAGCCAATGGTACAGAATCAACTCCATCTGTATCAGACCTCTACCACATATGAGGGGTCTGCCAGCCAGGATCCAAGGAAATTCAGTCCTGCCTTGAGTCACTGACCAGTGCCTTGGGTTGCTTGTCACTAAGTAAAGCTGGCTTGGCAGATTCCATCTGAATGTGAGAAACTGGATACAGTTATCAAGTCAAGAAATGGAAATGGTTCTCAATAGGTCATCCATGGACATTTAGGGTAAGTTTCAGCCAAGCTGGCTCTTGCCCCTTGAGCCAAAGCCCTTTCATTTCCCACATCCTCTGTGAAAGGGACTTTCGTCCAAATAGGCCTGCGCATCTCAGGAAAGGCTATTTTATTATTTCAGTACAACTCATAGGAATTGTACTGTGTTGTGCACCCCTCATGGGTAAGATGAAGCTCAGGACTTCCAGGGCAGCTGAATCTGGAGATGAGGTGGGTCTACCCAGGACTGGGAGGATATCTGACCCAAATTTATGACACTCTTCCTGAAGTCCAGGCATGTGGGCAGGGAGAAGGCTAGACTTCCACTGCAGCCATGATGGGGGCTGGAGCAAAGCCCTTCCCCACTGAGACCTTGAGGAGAGACAATCACCTTGTCACACTCAGCCACCAGCTTCTCTCACCATGCTAGGTCTGGGCAACATTTTCCAGCTCTCACCTCACAAAGGCAGGTCTAAGCAGGCCCTAGCAGTGCTACACAGGACCAGGGCTGGCATGTACCACCTACTAGACCAGACCCAGTCACCTCCTCTCAAGTGATGCTAGAGTGGTTTACCCTGGCTCTTCTAAATAATTTCAAGGTCCTTTGTCTTTCTTTTACAACATACACTTAGAGATTCTGCTGTGATGCCCTCTCACCCACTATGAAGTAGCTGGAGCTGTTCTCACTAAACAAACACAAAGTTAATATCTGAAAGGATTTCCCTCCCCATTCTAGTGTCATAGCTCATTATAAAAAGGTTTGTGTGCTCCTTCTTTCTAATTACATGTTCAAATAATTGTGACAAAGTAGACCCGCCATGTGCGTTTCTGTTCAACTTTCTGACAGACACGATTGTCTTCTTAACGACAAGTACAGTTTCATATTCATAGATATATCTGAAACTCCTAGCACCATGACTAGCACAGATTAGGAACTATGTAAATATTCTGCAAACGAATGAATTAGATGCTATTTCTTTTGATTTTACATTTTTTTAAATTCAGACTCTCTTTAGGATTGAGCATAAACTGCTTTGCCTAAACTTTTATATTTATATTTCTTTTGCCAAGGTTCATGCAGATCCTCTGAATATCTGATTTTGGATTGATGGTCTTCTAAATTCTATTAATATAGCATGCTGATTAGTGATGCCTGCCTTTTCCATAGTCACTACCTCCAATTAATCAATCTGTTCTATAGGACTGACCTCCTCAATAAGTCTCAAATCCATTCACTCCTTCCCTTCTGCTGTGCAACCACCATAGTCTAAACCCCTTCATTTCTTTCCCAGACTCCTAACTAGTCTGCCACAACCTCCTAACTAGTCTCTCTGCCTTCAGCATTACAACTCTTGCTAAAATGTATATCTGGCTATGTCATACCTATGCTTAAAATCCTTCAATAACAGACACATACTGGGGTTCTGGGAACATGGGGACCTGAGCAAAGTGCCCTTCTCAGTACTCCCGGAATGATCTACTTGCTTCTCCAGCGTCCAGCAAGTTCTGAGACCTATGAGTAAGACCCTGGGTTCTATAAAGTTCTTCACAGAGAGCTGGTGTGGAACTCCCCCCGTTTTGAGCTAGACAGTCAACAGCAGAGCAGAGGTGATAGCCAGGACCTGTAGATGTAGATGTACAGGCAGAAGGACTTGTCAATTAGGGGTTTGTGGATCCCAACTTTGCCTCCATTTCCTCAAAGTTAACATCAACCATGTATAAGTATGTCAGGTCTTACAGACCCTTCCAAAGCCAAGAGAGGTAGAACAGGTGAATAAACTTTCCCTTCTCCTACGCTGAGTGATTAAAAGGAGATCATAGGAATTTCTTCAGGAATCTCAGCAGAATGCTCCCCTCCCTGTGTCCATGTGTTCTCTTTTTCAACACCTGCCTATGAGTAAGAACATGTGGTGTTTGATTTTCTGTTCTTGTGTCAGTTTGCTGAGAATGATGATTTCCAGATTCATCCATGTCCCTACAAAGGACACAAACTCATCGTTTTTTATGGCTGCATAGTATTGCATGGTATATATGTGCCATATTTCCCTTGTCCAGTCTATCATTGATGGGCATTTGGGTTGGTTCCAGGTCTTTGCTATTGTAAACAGTGCTGCAATGAACACATGTCTACCTGTGTCTTTATAATAGAACTATTTATAATCCTTTGGGTATATACCCAGTAATGGGATTGCTGGGTCAAATGGAATTTCTATTTCTAGATCCTTGAGGAATTGCCACACTGTTCTCCACAATGGTTGAACTAATTTACACTCCCACCAACAGTGTAAAAGTGTTAAAGTGTTCCTATTTCTCCACATCCTTTCCAGCATCTGTCATCTCCAGATTTTTTAATGATCCCATTCCAACTGGCATGAGATGGTATCTCAATGTGGTTTTGATTTGCATTTCTCTAATGACCAGTGATGATGAGCATTTTTTCATATGTTTGTTGGCCTCATATATGTCTTCTTTTGAAAAGTGTCTGTTCATATCCTTCGCCCACTTTTGAATGGGTTTATTTGTTTTTTTCTTGTAAATCTGTTTTAGTTCTTTGTAGATTCTGGATATTAGCCCTTTGTCAGATGGGTAGATCACAAAAATCTTTTCCTGTTCTGTTGGTTGCTGGTTCACTCTAATGACTGTTTCTTTTGCTGTGCAGAAGCTCTGGAGTTTAATTAGATCCCATTTGTCTATTTTGGCTTTTGTTGCCAATGCTTTTAGTGTTTTAGTCATGAAGTCCTTGCCTATGCCTATGCCCTGAATGGTTTTGCCTAGGTTTTCTTCTAGGGTTTTTATGGTGTTAGGTTTTATGTTTAAGTCTTTAATGCATCTGGAGTTAATTTTAGAGTAAGGCGTCAGGAAGGGGTCCAGTTTCTGCTTTCTGCACATGGCTAGCCAACTTGAAGCCAAATACAAAGGATGACTGACTACATGTCAAAAGGAAAATGGACAAAGTTATTTTAGGTCCTGACACTTAAAGGTAAGGAATAGCATCTTAGGACTCCCAAATTTTACATGATTTTTCTTTGTCTTTCCCATTTTCTAGACAAAGAGAGGCATGGCAAAATCAAAAGTGCATTAAAAGAAAATATGAGTTTATAGAACAGAAAAACCTGTCCTAACTGTGATTCAACAATCAGAAGCTTCCTGCACAGCAAAATAAACTATTCACAGTGAACAGGCAATGTACAAAATGGAAGAAAATTTTTGCAATGTATCCATCTAACAAAGGGCTAATATCCAGAATCTACAAGGAACTTAATTTTACAAGAAACAAACAACTCCATCAAAAAGTGGGCAAAGGAAACTAACAGACACTTCTTAAAATAAGACATTTATGCAGCCAAAAACATACGAAAAAAAGCTCATCATCACTGGTCATTAGAGAAATGCAAATCAAAACCACATTGAGATACTATCTCATGCCAGTTAGAATGATGACTCTTAAAATGTCCAGAAACAACAGATGCTGGAGAGGATGTAGAGAAACAGAAACGCTTTTACACTGTTGGTGTGAGCATAAATTAGTTCGACCATTGTGGAAGATGGTGTAGCAATTCCTCAAGGATCTAGATTCAGAAATACCATTTACCCAGCAATCCCATTACTGGGTATACACCCAAAGGGTTATAAATCATTCTACTATAAAGACACATGCACACATTATGTTTATCACAGCACTATTCACAATAGCAAAGACTTGGAACCCACTCAAAGGCCCATCAATGAAAGACTGAAAAAAGAAAATGTGGCATATATACACCATGGAATACTATGTAGCCATAAAAAAGGATGAGTTCGTGTCCTTTGTGGGTACATGAATGAAGCCTGAAACCATCATTCTCAGCAAACTCACACAGAAACAGGAAACCAAACACCACGTTCTCACTCATAAGTGGAAGCTGAACAATGAGAACACATGGACACAGGGAGGGAAACATCACACACCAAGGCCTGTTAGGGGGTGGGAGGCTAGGGGAGAGATAGTACTAGGAGAAATACCTAATGTAGATGACAGGTTAATGCAGCAAATCACCATGGCACGTGTATACCTATGTAACAAACCTGCACATTCTGCACATGTATCCCAGAACTTAAACTATAATTAAAAAAAATTCAGAAGTGTCACCAAAAAAATACATATATATATGATACATAAACATAAAAGAATTTGCACAGAAAAGAAAAAAGACACACTACCATAATATGTAACTAAAAACACAAAGGACAAAAAAAATTGCAATTTATGTAGCAAGAACTTCTAAAAATTGAGAAGAAAAAGATTAAACACCTCATAAAAATTTTACTAGCAATATAAATGGAAAATTCACAGGAAAGGAAATACAAATGACTCCTAACTATATTTTTAAAGAACACTCAACTTCTTTTATAATAAGAGAAATGTAAATTAAAACTACAATGAGATACAATTTCTCACCTATCATATTGGCAAAAATTCAAAACTTTGACATCATACTCTGTTGGCAAGGCTCTGGGGAACAAACCCCCTCATAATTTGATGATGGGATACAAAATGGTACAACCCCCATGAAGGGGGATTTGGCAGTTTCTAGCAAAATGTCAGATGTATTTACCCTTTGACCCAGCCATCCTACTTCTAGGAATCTCTCCCACAGAAATACTGGCAAAGATACAAAAAGGCACATGCATAGGCTATTCATTTCAGCACTATTTGAAATAGTTAAAACCTGGAAGCAACCCAAAGGTCCAACAACAGAGAGCCAGTGGAATTAACCACAGTACGTATATCCACCCAAAGGAGTACTATGTAGCTGGTCTTCAAAACAAAATGAGGACGCTTTTTATAAACCACACGGATTCCCAAACTTCCTCACTTCATAATGTCTCATTATGTGTGTCTCAGTAACTTTTAGTTCCTTAGTGTCTCAGTAACTTTTTCACGGTTCCCGAGGCTGAAAGAAATGCCTAACCGTTTTACTTATTAATGTAATTAAACAATTCCATATATTAATGTTCGAATTTGTTTGGTCCTGGAGTAGGTTGGAGGGAACAGGATAAAAGTTTAAATTCTTGGAGGGGAGATGGGGTTGGTTAATGGGTATAAAAAAGACAGGGAGGTCATCAAGACAAAAGGGGATGTTGGGACATGTTGAGTCTGAGGATCCTATGGAGTTGACAATGTCCTGTAGAAAGTTGTATGTCCCACTCTAAAGTTCAGGGGGAGACTTTGTCTGAAGGTGAAGCTATAAGTGTGTGAGATTGCTCCTAGAGGACTACAAAGTGAGAAGGAAGAAAGACCGTATTAGTCTGTCCTTGCATTGCTATACAAAAATACCTGAGACTGGGTAATTTATAAACAAAATTACCTCATAATTCTGCAGGCTATACAGGAAGCATGGCACCAGGTACCTGCTGAGCTTCTGATGAGGCCTCAGAAAGTTTATAGAAGGTAAAGGGGGGGGGGGCAACATATCACATGGCAAAAGCCAGAGCAAGAGAGAGAAAAGGGGTATGCCCCAGACTTTTAAACACCCAGATCTCACATGAAATAACTATGCAAGAACTTGGCCGGGCACTGTGGCTCACTCCGGTAATCACAACACTTTGGGAGGCCAAGGCAGGTGGATCCTCTGAAGGCAGGAATTCGAGACCAGCTGGTCAACATGGTGAAACCCCCATTACAGGTGCATAGTGGCGGGTGCCTATAATCCCAGGAGGCTGAGGTAGGCGAATCATTGAACCTGGGAGGTGGAGGTCACAATGAGCGGACATCATGCCATTGCACTTCAGCCTGGGCGACAAGAGCATGAGTCCATCTCAAAAGTAAATAAACAAATAACTGCAAGAACTCGCTTATCACCAAAGGGATGGTGCAACATCATTCATGAGAAATCCACCTCCATGATCTAGTCACCTCCCACTAGGCTCCACCTCCAGCATTGAAGGTTATAATTCAACGTGAAATTTAGAGGGGAGAACATCCAAACTGTATCAATGACCAAGGACAAAACCCTGAGGAATCAGTCATCCACCCAATAATTCCTTTTCTTGATAAAGGCAGGGCTCACGGGAAGGGAGGACCTTGAAATCCCCTGGGCTAACCCACCCCTCCTGCCTACTTGACTTCTGAGAGCAGAAGAGGCCAGAGGGTGAGGGGCTGGGAAAGTTCACTAACCAAGTCACATAGTCACAGAGGAGAACCAGAGAAGAATGGTGCCAAATAAAGAAAAGGAAAAGATGGTATCACAAAGAGAGAGGTGAGCAGTTTCTAGTGACGCAGAAAGAGCAAGTAAGATTAGACTGAAAAGGGACTTCAGGGTTGGCAAATAGTGAATGTAGTCAGGGTGGATTTGGTGCAGAGATGAGGGCGGAAGGAAAAGATGGAGAGAAGCAGCCTGTATCACGGAGGGAAATGGCCAGAAGAGCAGATGATATCAACATGGCGTCGGGAATAGGCAGAAAGCACATCTTGAATGGAGGAAAGGACTTTACCTGAAAGCAATGCTTTAGAGAAACAGGCCTGCAGCTCCTTATCCAAAACCTTGGATTCACATGTGTTTCTGGATTCAGAATTTTTCAGATTTTAGAAAAGTTAATAATGGAACACACAGTCAATACATAACACCTGGGAAGCACTCCATAATGAAACACATATTTCTACAAAGAAATGTATGGATATTAACAGCAAGTATAATAAACAGCTGCATATCAGCTTAAGTTTTTGTTATCAAATGGGAGAGGAAAAGCTTTCAGCTCTCAATGTGTTTCTTTATTGCAAAATTGCAGGTAAGAAACTGTGGGCTTGTAGCAGCAAAACGCTAAGCACAGATCTCTAACAGGTTTCTACTGAGCAGACGGTGAAAAGAACATTCACTGAGAAGATTAAGATCAAGGATGAAGCATCCAACAGGACAGAACAGAACTTTTGGGAGAAGGAACAGCAGAGTCAAGGAGCATGGGAGAGGAAGCCCTGGACAGTATGAAGAGAAAAGGACTCTAAGTAGAGGCTTTACTTCTAGGGCAAGGGCTGAGATTCCAAGAATATGGGGTCACAGTTGAATCAACTATGGCTTGAGCAGGTTGAGTCCCAAGAAGTATCAGAAGGATAATGAGATTAAAACTGCATCCTTTCTTACTTTCTAAATGGGAAACCACTGAGAAGCTCTTCTGGAGTCTTCTGAAGAGAAGTCCTGCCAAAGCAGTGAAGGGTTGAGGAAGGTTTTCCAAATGTACCCTCTCTGTGGAATCACAGCTTCTGGGGATGGTCAGGGGGCTTGAGACTTCATGTGGAAAGTACAGAACCTCCACCACCATGCTGACAGAAGGGGAAAGTCATGTCTTACACACACAACACCCAAGGCTTGGAACCCTGAAATTTAGGTGACTGCAGTCTCAGAGCCCGGCTATCCCTTTCCTGGGGACCTATATGTAGAAAAAGGATTCCTAGGTCTCCTGCCTTCCTCCCTAAAGAGGGCTATTCCTGAGAAGCAGAAGGTAATGCTCTTGATGTCCTTGGAACATAACAGATAAAAGGAATATCTTAAAGTAAACATGTAATTTTACATGCCTCTAGAATATCTTTTTTGTTCCATGCATCCTAGGTTTAACAGTAGGTATAGAGTTTACATTTGGCTTGGTCTTATAATACTGAATACACTCCTATCAGGCTTCAAAGACTCTTCAGCCTCAACCAAAGTTTTTTCTTCAAGACTCATGTATAATGCATTCCAGTGACAGTAAGTTCCTGGCCATGGAGGCATGACAAGAGGAGAGGTGAGAGATCATGAATACCAGAGGATTTCTGCAAGTGTTTGAAGGCAGAACCAGAACCCCAAGTACTGTCATTCCTGCCCTGTGCACTTCAGCAGAATGGCAGAGATTACCAAAACATCATATTAAACCACTCAGCTCCCTTTCAAAAAAGTCACGGATGGAGCGAGGGGAACGCCAGGCTGCAGTGTGGGGCTGTCAGGATGCCGCAGGCCTGTGGTCCCCAGGGAAAGCAGTGGGTTTAGGAACACCTGAGAGCAGGCGTGTGAGCTGGTGTTTAAGCAGTTCCAATGTATCATCAAAAGCTTCAGCCAAGTTAATGAGAACCAGAGCTCCAAACCAAAACGCTTATTTTGAAAATACCTATTTTTCAAAGATTTTGCATTTTAAATTAAACCAGATGAGTAATTGTATCCTAGCTTCAAGTACATTCTGGAAAAGAAAATTCTTGTCCCCTAACTTGGGAAAGAACACCATAATTCTGCAAAAGGAAAGCAGTTATTGAGAAGAGGTTAGAGCCTGGGGCTGCCCAAGCCCAAGCTACAGCAGCTGCCAGGTGACTGTGGCCATGCAGAGAGGCGAAGCCTCCTCCGAAGTTGCCAAACTGCTACTTCTCCCTCCCCCGGAAAGCCTTGCAGGCTTGCAGGGTGACCTACCTCCACCTTGCTTCTGTAGAAGGTGAGAACTTGCCATGAGCTAGTGTCTTTAAGGCATTTGAAATTCATGGAGTGAAAAGAATGGTGTTAAAGTCCAGGCACTGTTTGATAGCTCCTAAATGGGACAGATCTGTTACCAGGGTAAGAAGGTATTTATCTCTTTTTATTTTTCCTTTAATTTTTGTTTTGTTTTATCCTGGGCTTATCTAATTCTTTCCGATTTGGTTTTTTTTTTTTTTTTTTCCAGGATTCATATACTGCTCTAAACAGCTATTTCCTGAAGACTTATCTGAGGTTTAACTAACAATAGGCCCACAGACTACAAATTTTCACAGACCCAATTCTGTTGTTCCTCCATCTTTAACTCGGTGACACTGTTCCCAGAACTATTTAGTTCTATAATCAATACTTTCCTTTCTTTGAAATCAGTTAAGGAGCCTTTAATAAAACTTGCTTATTCTGAAAGGGTATTTACACACCCCCTCACCCAATTAAATCGTTAAATAAGGTGAAGATGGGAGGATGCAGAAAAAGAACACAAGGAAACAGACGAAAAGTAGAGGGGTTCAACAAAGTCAAGCAGAGAGCTGTGAGTTCAAATCCTCCTTCTGCCACTGGACGGTATATGTGGTCATCTGCCAGCCCTGAGAATAGAAGTTAATATGTACAGAGCTTAACCATGCACCAGGCACTCTCCTCAGGTATCCTCACATCTCATTTACACATATAAAACCCATTTTCTTTTTTATTCTTTCTTTAACTTTCAAGTTCAGCGGTACATGGACAGGATGTGGTTTGTTACATAGGTAAACGTGTGCCATGGTAATCTGCTGCACAGATCATCCCATCAGCTAGGTATTAATGTAGCATGCATTAGCTGTTCTTCGTGATGCTCTCCCTCTCCTGACCACCATCCCCAGCAGGCCCCAGTGTATGTTGTTCCCTCCCATGTGTCCATGTGTTCTCACTGTTCAGCTCCCACTTATAAGTGAGAACATGCAGTGTTTGAAAACCCATTTTCATGACAAGGAAATTGAGACACCAAGAGTTAACCTGACTTAACCAATGACTCAGAACTGGAAAGTGGAAGAATAAGGACTCAAATCGAGGTCTGTAAAACTCCAAAGCCTCTTTTCTTCAGACTCAAATTAGCAAAGTGAAAATTTTAACAAACTAGACCCCAGAATTAATGAAATGGTTGGAGTTAATTGATTTGTAGCTAGCAGTGATCGGAGAGAAGGAGGAGGGCATCTGTTTCTAAATTCAGTCTTCTCCCTTTACTAGTGATATCACCTTGGACGAGCTATTTAACCTGTGCTTCAGTTTCCTCCATTGAAAAATGAAATTAATAAAAATTACACCTCTTAGTCTTATTGTCAAGGTTATGCGAGAAAATCTATTCCACAAAATCTCAGTAAACGTTGCTTGGTTAAGGAAGTTACTCAAAAGGAAGCATAACATAGCATCTAAGTGCATCCCCTCTGACTCATTCTACCAGGTCCAGATCCTAGCTTTCCCAGTTAGCATCACCTTAAGCTAGTCTCTTTGGCTCTTGTTAAAATGAAGCCAATAATAGGATTGTTGTAAAAACTCATGGAAGCTCTTACAACAGTTATCTGACATATAGCAAGTATAATATGAATGTTTGTTACTAGAATCATCATCAACATGAGTGAAAATAATAGATTCCTTCGGCATGCTAGGCAGTTTTACTAGCACATGCTTGGAGAAGTGGAAGAACACAGGATTGCTACAGAAATAAAGAATTTTAGTCTACAGTTTTTACTAAATTGCTCAAGCTAAAAACTCAATACTTGGAGATATAAATATATAGTTATGACTCAGTGGTGGACAATAGTGAACTATTTATGAAATAGATCAAAGACACTAATTTGATTTTTCTACACATGTTGTGTTCTAGGGACTACGCTTGGACTGAAAATGCAAAGATGAATGAGGCCGATTCCTGACCTTGAGAAGCGTATTGTCTGTGGGAGAAACAGGCATGAAAACAAATCATTCTAATATAGGTACTAAATGCTACATCGAGGTTAAGAGCAAAGTGCTAAGGAAACATGACATCAGAAAACTTTAGAAATGAACACGGATTATCTCTTTCTCACTATAAACCACAAAGGAAGAGACCCTTATTGGTGAGTGAGACCCAACTTCTATGTAACTTGTTCCCCAAACAGTCAAACAAATTCTAAGTCAATTTGAGGGGGTGGTTCCTGCCTAATTTAAAGCGTGAACTAAACAAATGAATGTCTCTTAAATACCTGTACAAGGCATTAATCAGCCAGGGTTCCAGAAGTTTTAAACTGTGATGACAAAGACATATACTTGGAGTAGGCAAGGAAAGAGCTGGCAAGAACTGCAATAGGGGGCCTAGATATACTTTCAGAGCTAGCAGCAAGAATGTGATGATCAAAGCCACCAAACTGTAGGTATTCTGGCACAATTATGGTGGTTACAGTAACTAAATGACACTTCTAATTGCAAATATTTTAAGCCATCAACCCCAGAAACATATCAAGGCTGAACTGAGCTCATAGCTGGGGGAAAGTAGCCATGATGCGCTGCTGAGTTCAAGATTAGAAATGGGAGCACCCAGCAGAGGCAGCAACAAATGATCCTTCCAAGTTGCTGAGAAACCACCCAGAAGCCCAAAGGGTCTTCATCTTCCGGAAGTAGAGCATTTGGTACAGGACAGTTTGTGATGCTTCTTTCAAGCAATTTGCTTGCTGGACCTCTATGTTTATTGGTCATGCTGCAATACAGGGAGAAACTTCCTAGAGAAATGGCCCCAAACCCCAGATATGATGTCAAAATGACCAAACCAGAACAACTGCAAGGGCTACTCTATTTCAAGGAGAAATTAGGACTGGCCAGGCCAGTACGAAAAGGATCAGCAGGGAAGGGGCTACGGAGGCTACAAGGTCTAAGTCTCCTGGATCATTCCTTAGGGTTCCCTAGAGCTCCCCTGGACTTCAGCTTAGCACTTAGAGTCACCTGCTACACACCTTTTTCCCCAACAGCCTGTAAGCAAGAACAATGTCATTTTCCTTTATATATTGCAGATCATTTGACACAGAAAGGTAGCATGGTAGAAAGGAAAGAACAGTATGGAACTGAGCCATAGCATTGAACCTACTTTGTAGGATAGTTCAGTGGTTAAAATTAGTCTATGGAGCCAGGTTGCCTAAGTTCACATCCTGCCTCCTCTTATTCGTTATATGATCTTGAGCAAGTTGTTAGTCACTTTGCACCTCAGGTTTTGAACATGCCAACTGAGAATAATAATGCTCTGGGAACTAAGTGAATAAGTACTTAGAGTAGTGTTAATACTATGGTAGATCATATTAGTATCCACAGCTTAACAAACTAGTACATGTTAATTTGCCCTCTAAGCTTCAACTTTCTCATCTGAAAAACATATGAGGGCATAAGATCCAATCTCACAGGATGGAATATAGTATAAAATTGGATAATGGAAGTCAAAAATACGTTGAATGAAAAATGCAATCCAAATGTTTGCATTTCCCCTTATCATTGCACATAGTAGGTACTGGAATCAATGATTGCTGAAATATGGAAGCAACACAGCCATGCAGAGGTTGGGCCAGATCCCCTCAAGATTCACCATCCTGAGATCTTGCACGGGAAAGTTATTTGTAATCGTGAATGCCAGACAAGTGTTCTTCATTAGCTATGCATGGGCCCTGGAGACCAAGATTGCCGTGTGGTAAGATCAAGTGAAGAGACAGACCCTGACAAGTGCGGCTCTGAGACCATTCCTCTCATGTGCCTGAGAAATGACTCCCCCAGAGGCCTCCTGCACTGTACTGTACCCTGGCTCCCATCTTGGCCACCTCCATGAAGACCCCCGCCCTCCCTCCAGCAATCCTCCAGTCTTCTCATTCCTAGTTGGCAAGGAAGACAGAGCTGAGCACATTCCACACTCCATCCCCTTAGACCCACCCCAATGGTGTGCTTCTGCCTGACTGCTCCACACAGCAGCTCTAGGAGGGTCAAAAAGGAATGTGCTCAACTTGCCAGTGCTGGGGAAAAACCAAAGCCAGCATGTCTTCTCATCCAATAGAGCTTAGTGCTCCCGTCATCACCACTACACAGACACAGAGCAGGCCCCGGGAAGAGTCTGCACCTTCCCCAGAGTGAAGCTGGCCAGGAGACCACATGATGATATAGGTTCTCCTGCAAAAGCTGGGCCACTAACATTGGAGCCCTGGAAAGCCCTTTCCAAGTGGACACTTGGCAAATGAGAGGGAAGAAAGGGAACTGGCAGAAAAATAGCATAGGTTCCTGATGTTCCCTGGCTCCACCTAAAACTTAAAAATAACTCATTTAAACTCAAATCTTAGAGACTGTGATGAGCTAAATTAATGATAATGAATTGGAGAGCATTCCTTCTCTAGATTTGGAGTACCTAGAAAAAAAAAATTTTTTTTTTTGGGACGGAGCTTTGCTGTTGTTGCCCAGGCTGGAGTGCAATGGCACGATCTCGGCTCACCGCAACCTCCACCTCCTGGGTTCAAGCAATTCTCCGGCCTCAGCCTCCCAAGTAGCTGGGACTACAGGCATGCACCATCATGCCCAGCTAATTTTTGTATTTTTAGTAGAGATGAGGTTTCACCCTGTTGACCAGGATGGTCTCGATCTCTTGACCTCGTGATCCACCCGCCTTGGCCTCCCAAAGTGCTGGGATTACAGGCTTGAGCCACTGCGCCCGGCCTAGAAAATTTTTATAAAGAGATTTTGAGCAAGACACTTGGCTTCTCTGAGCAGCATCATGGGGATTAAAATACTGACCATGCATGGGTTCTGTAAAGAGAACGTACAAAAGGAAGCTGGTACATAGGAAGCTTGACTATTGATAAGCCAAGAAGTTTTGCCCAGTTCACAGTGGATCTTGATTACTTTTCCTTAGATGTGAGGCACTTTCATTCAATTACCCCAAATAGCCGAAAGCCATTTGCCTGCCACTTTGCTCTCACGGCATAACGCAGAGCTGGTATTCCCAAGACTCTTTCTGCTGGTACCTCCACTGGTCTAACCAAATGCGGCAGGTACATTTGGAAATTAATAAATCCATGGTGATGAATGTGCTATTCACAGTACTATGGTCACATAGTTCTTCAAAAACATTGATTCACTCTGTTCCTAGCATGGAATCCTTTAGCCCTTTTTATTTTTATAAGCAAGATTTGGCCCTTAATTCAAATTCATAGTCATTCAATCATTCATTCACTCATTTACTCAACTAATACTTATTAGGTGCCTACTATGTGTTAGGCACTATGCTAGGAACAAGAGATGGAATAGTGATCAAAGCCAGAGACAATTCTTGTTTTGTAGTCAGTACATGCATTCTCCATGGGGTAATATTGGGAAAAGTAAATTCTTGGGTGATGAAAAAATCTTTATTCTTTTTGTACAGAAAACACAAATATGCAGAGAGCACACACACACACAGAGTTGCATTAGTTTTCTACTGCTGCTATAACAAGTTACCATAAGCTCAGTGGCTTAAAATAACAGAAATTATTATCTTTCGGTTCTAGGAGCTGTGTCACTGGGCTGAAATCAGGATGTTGGCAGGGCTGCATTCCTTCTGCAGAATCCAGGGGAGAATCTGTTTCTGTGCCTTTTCCAGCTCCTAGAGGCTACTGGCATTCCTTGGCTTACAGCACCTTCCTTCATCCTCAAAGCCAGCAATGGTTAGTCAAGTCTTTCTAAACTGCATCGCTCTGACACTAGCTCTCTGGCTTCTGTCTTCCACTTATAAGGGCCCTTGTGGTTACACTGGGCCCACCCAGATAATCATCTCCCATCTCAAGGTCATCTGATTAGCAACCTGAATTCCATCTGAAGCCTCAATTCCCTCCTTGCCATGTAATATAAGATATTCACAGGTTCCAGGGTTTAGGGTGTGAATATCTTAGGGAGTGGGGCATAATTCTGCACACAACAGTGTAGTTACGGTAGTAAAATTTCATGGGAGAGGATCAGTAAAACACACCTTGGCAAAGGTTCTTTGGCCTCAAGAACTGGGTGATGGGGAAGGCAAATGTGAAAGAATGATTAAGAAATATGGATATAGTAGGAAGGCAACACAGAATCACGAAGAAGTATGTCCACCTTGGGGTCGGCCAGCCTGGCTCAAATCTCAAATCTGTGATTACTAGCTATGCGGCTGTGAGCTAGTTACTTAACCCCTCAGGGAGGGTAGTAATAGAAAATACTTTCTCAATTTTTGTAAAAACTAAGTATGTTAATATATTGACACACTTAGAAATTTCCAGATATGCAGTTAGTCCTCCAGACATGTTTCCGTGATTGTTAGTGGAAACAAAAAGATTCTTCAAATAATCACAGAAATAAATGTGTCAGCTCGAGTGATAACAAATGCTAAAAAGAAGAAAAATGCTCTTGCAGTATTGTGAGAGTAGAGAACAAGAGGATATCATGGGGGGTGGGAGGGTAGAGAAGAGTTTTCTAAGGAAGTGATCTCTAAACCAAGATTTGAAGCATAGGTGGGCATCAAGCCAGTGAAGAGCAAGGGGTAGGGCATCGGGGAGCCCTTCCAAGACAGAAGGAACAGCACGAGGGTGCCTTTGGGGCAGGAGGGATGTGGCACAAGGTCACATGCCTGGCAGGCCAGCATGGCCACCCCACAGAGAAGAAATCAGTCTGGGGAGCTGGATGGGGCCAGATCATAAGGGCTTGGGCTACATTAAGAATTTTTGCCTTTATTCTAAGGACCACAGGAGGCCACTGATGGATTTGAAGTAGATGAGGGTGGCGTGAGTGAAATGGTCTAGGCCGATTGGAGAGAGACAATAGTGGATACAGAGAAACCAATTAGGAGGTGATAGCGATAGGGTCCAGGACAGGAAGAAGATGAAGACAAAGGAGAGATACAAGAGACACCTAAGAGGTAAAATCAGTAGGACTTGTTGAGCACAGCAGAATGGAGCGCTTGTAGATGCACACACCTTGTTTCTAATGCCCCTCGTGCCTGTCCACATGTGTTCATCAATGCCCAAAGCCAACCCCACAAGCTTGTGGGTGTCCCGTCCAGAGAGATGTCCTGCCAAAACATCTGATCAGTCCTACTCAGATGTGTGGTGATTTTTGCAGCACTCTGCACACCATTCCGTATCCTGGGTATAAAATAAACTTTAAATTGGATACAGCTTTAACAAAAACTGATGCTGGCAACAGCTCTTCTTTTAAGGCCTCTGTTTACTGTAGAGTGCTTTAAGCATGACGTTTTAATTTCAAATTTTTTTAAATATGTATTTTATGAGAAATAAACAGAGATGACTTAACTGGAAATTGAACTGGGGTCTCCTGGCCCCTAGCCATGTTTCTACCCAGGGACCAACTGTCTGCTGAAGTATAAATCCATCTACCCAAGCTGCTGTATGACCAATGTGAGCTGTGTTTATGTTCCTCTTAAAAACGCATGCACTTCTTGGCTAGAGGGCTCATAGGCCAGAGCATTGATCTCTTAGACCTTCTCCTCCAAGAAAACCTAATTCAATTTCTGGCATAATTACTGAAGACAAAATTGTAGCTGCACATATATTCCTAAAAGTTCTTTGCATTTGCTTACTCCCCAAGTCCAAGGTCTTCATGCCTCCCCTTGTCCTGGCAGGACCACAGTTTACAAATCAACAGCTCTGGGTTCCTTAAACCATTTGCCAAGGCAATGGTTAGGAAGAAATTTGCTGGGAAGGATGAAGACTAGCAGAAGTCTATGAACTATGAAACGAAGTAAATAATGATTAGGGTGGAAGACGGGGGAAGGGGAGGAAAGGAGGGATTTCACAGCTTCCATCACTTTAGAAATAAAGTCAAGAGACTTGAGTTTTACTCCAGTTATGCCACTGATTGTGTGTGTAATCATTGGCAATTCATTTCCATTCAGTTCAACAAAGAGGTGAGTGAGTGAGTGAGTGAGTGAATTCACTGGACATGTCATATAAGCCAAACACTGTGCTAGGCACTGGAAGTCCAAAGATGTCTAGGGCAAACTGCATAACCTTGGGGTAGGGGGGGTGGTTACAAATGAGAGACAGACACACATACTTACACACAGGAACACAAAATGTCATAAGCGATAAGGCATAAATACACCCAAAGGCTAAAGAAAAGATTAATCCCAACCTGGAGTGCAAGGATGACTTCTTTGCAGCAAACATACTTGTGCTTATGTTAGAACATGAGCAAAATTTAACTTAGTAAATAAAGATGATACAAAGCACTGCAAGTTATCCATGAAAGGACACTGAGCAGCTCACAGAATTGTCACAAAGGCTGAGGAATTTTAAGGCCCAGTTATCCTTCTTTGGGCTGCTCAGTTTCTGAACTTCATTCCTTTGTTTGGAGAATTTTCCTCCTTTTGAAGTAGGAAGAATTCCTACTATAGAAGGTGTACAACCCTGAGACTTCCCTTTCTTCTATACAGTTAAGAAGTAGCCATGTGGCTTAGGTTTGGACAATCAGATAGATACACATACCAAAAGCATTAAACCACGAGCTAACAGTACAACTAAACACAGACCACAAAAAGTCATTTCTGGCACTGTCAGCAGCCATATCAAGGTCTCATTCCCAAAGACTGTGATGCCAAAGAAGCCAGGGGCAGCCCCAGGTCCCAGCGTCAGGGTGAGGGCAGTGCTGGCCACAACGTTGTGGGCGGCAGCAGTGTAACCTCAATAGATCTATTCCAGGGCATGATTTGAGCAATGGTTTCAGCTGGCTAGCCTCTGACCTAGTTCTTCAGCTTTAGTGGCACTTCTGTAAGCTGCCCAGTGTCCCTTTAATAAATTAAACCCTAAGTTAACCAGGGTGGGTTTCATTTGCTTACAAACAAAACATCTGACTGATAAAGGAATAATGTGAGCAAAACTTCAAATGTGGGTGAAGTTTGGTCGTGTGGACATATGGTGGGGGGTACCACATGCAGCTGAATGCAAAAAGAGCATAAAGAATGAGATGAAAAAGATTTTTTTTAATGAGGCTAGACAGACAGAGAGAGGTCACATCACAGTGCAGCTGGCTGACTCAGCTAAAAAACTTGAAACTCATCTGAAAGGTGATGGGTACTCACTGAAGGTATAAAGCACAGAAGTGGCATTGACCACATTTATATTTTAGATTGACTGGTCTAACTCCAGTGGGAGGGCCTAGCTAAGGAGAGACTACACTACAGGCGATTTTGATACAGTCCAGAGAAAGGCGATGAATACTGACCTAGGGCAGAGGATGTTGGGGGAAAGAGGAAGTGATAGCTCTGAGAAATATTTAGGCAACAAAGCAGGTGACGTTTATATTCACATTGAGATGGGAGAAACCCCTTTACCATTCTTGGATCAGTTTCTTCATCTTCAAATTGGGAGTGACATCTAGGTGTCCTGCAAGGCATGCAACAATCCATGATTGTGGTTAAGGGAGACACAGGCACACCAACCTGAAGACAATGGAAACTGTCACTGGGAAAGGAAAGAAACTTCAGTATGGGGAAGGGTCAAAACAGGTGAGCCAGCCACTTCCAGTAAGAAAGATGACCCAGGAGGGTTAACACTGAAAGCTATAGACTTGTAAAAGGCACAGCATATGGTAAAGATGGACTTGTTTACTGAAATGCATGTTTCTATGACTGAAAGCTGGAAAGAGGAGATGTTCTTTTATAAAGAGAGACATTGCTGTCTACGACAGGTGCGCTACCAGGGTGGACTAACATTTGAAGATCTGATGTACTACAAAACACCACTTCCTTTATAAACTGACTTTTTTTTTTTTTACCAGTTACCCAGATGTTTTCCCAACACAAAGACATGAATTCACAAGCAGACAATTTCTTGAACACTCTCACTAAAATATTTCTTTAATGAGACTGCAACATTTCTTAGCAGCACTATACTATTCTAACAAACCAACTATCTGAAGGGTTGGGTATCAAAACATACAGGATAGAATCATACCTTTAAAATGTTTACAACTAAAATTGAACAAGAGTATCCAAGACTAGCAGCATAAAAGATGGGCACTGTCAAAGAACCTCAGCTCACCAGTGGTAAGCACATGCTTCTGGCCCAAGTGGGATTTGTCTTTGTAGTCCAGGAGTTCCTTCTCAGCTACAAAAAAAAAAAA
>NW_016107424.1:5620299-5708913 GCF_001604975.1 Cebus imitator | reverse complement strand
TTAGTAGAGACGGGGTTTCACCATGTTGACCAGGATGGTCTCGATCTCTTGACCTCGTGATCCACCCGCCTCGGCCTCCCAAAGTGCTGGGATTACAGGCTTGAGCCACCGCGAAACTTTTTGAGACAGAGTCTTGCTTTGTTGTCCAGGCTGGGGTGCAGTGACGCAATTCTGGTTTACTGCAACCTTCACTTCCTGAGGTCAAGCGATTCTCCCACCTCAACCTCCTGAGCAGCTAGAACTACAGGCATGCACCACCACACCCAGTTAATTTTTGTATTTTTAGTAGAGAGGGGGTTTCACCATGTTGCCCAGGCTGGTGTTGAACTGCCGGCCTCAAATGATCTGCCTGCCTCAGCCTCCCAAAGTGCTAGGATTACAGGCATGAACCACCGCACCTGGCCTTGTTTGAAAATTTTAAGTGACCAGGAAGTCTTCCTTAAATCATTTCTTTGGAGACTCCAGAATAAAAAAATATCCTGTATTATTTTTCACAGTTAATGAGTTTGCTACCTTCCCCCTGCCCCACCCAATGTAATCAAGGGAAATAAGATGACAAACCTTTATCTTTTGTGCCAGCAAACTTTTGATCACCTCACCAGGTAGGGCTACCGACTTCCTGAGGAGACTTGCAGGCCCTTTCCAACTACAGGCAGAAAATAACTTTCAGAGGGCATGCTTCTAAAAGTCCTGTTGCCATGATTATTTGGCCCACGGAAAAATATGAATTAAAATAAAATTTATAATCACCATTTATTCCAGTTTATTTTTCTGTCTTTCAAACTGGTATTTGCTAAGTTTCTGATAGGCAATGTGTGTAATTAAACCTTCTCCATATCCTAAACTTGCACACACACACATACATACACCCTCCAAATTAAAACACATGAGAAAAACCAAGTTACAACTTGAGATGGCAGAAAAGAGGATTTTCCTTTTTTGTTCAGCTTGAGATGCGCCTTGGAGGATTTTCTGATTTTGCCTCCTAAGCCCTTGTTAAGTCTCCTTGATTTCATGAAGAACACATTCATTTATGAAAAACCATTTTTCAAGCAACTATGCACTCATTCCCAAGCAGAGCTGAATTTTTAATAGCGAAAAATGTCACCACTACCCTCCCTTCCTCACAAAAGGTACTTTTTTTTAAATCTGCTTTCCTGAAACTTCAGGTTTGTTCCTCTGAGCCACAGCACCTTCTAAGGGGCTCTGTACAGCAGAGGAGGTGTGACCCACACTGGCCAGCCTGGTTCTTTTTTTTTCCTCATATTTCTAATAGTTCCCCTAAAACCTTAACTTCAGTAAAGTGTGCTGGGCAGAAAACTGCCAATACTTCAGACAGTGTTGTTCAGGGAGAGACAACTGGGCTGTGGCTGCAGGTGGACAAGATGAGCAGCAAACCCTCAAGAGTGGGAGTCTCCAGCAAAAAATACTGGGAGACAATTTATTGCTATTAACCAGCTCGCCTTTGCCATGAATAATCAATTACTTGGAGGAAAAGAAGGCTACTTTAAAACAGACTTTTTTAAAAAACATCTGTTTGTTGAGTATAATTTTCTTGCTGTGTCTTTCATTCTTTTTAAGAAATAAGTCCTCCCTGTCTGACAAGGGCAAATTCCCCCAACTCCTCCATTGTAAATCACGTCGCCATCCACTTCCCCAGACCCCTTGCAGCCCCCAAATTGGGTTCCATGATAAATAAATAGTGCTGCTGCTGCCATTAACTTTATCTCAAACCAGAAAATGAACCTGATTTCAAAAACCTGTTTTCTAAACTCCCAGCGGCTAAAACAGGAAGGGCTTTGGGGGAGAGGACGGGGCAGCCTGTTTGTACATCAGCACTGGCACCGCCTCTTCCTCACCAGCGAAGCTTTCCATGGAAATTCTGGCTGCATGGGCCTTGGCTAAGCTTGGGACTATTTTTGGAAGCCTAAAAACCTCAGGGGAATGACTTTTACTTTTATTCATGTACAGAGTCCTTACTTTTATTTATTAAAGAAACAAAAACATGTCTCCTGCTTAACTTCAACCAGCTTTCATGTCAAGTAAAACAAACTTGTTGGCTGGTCCAGTCGGCCATCGGCCAGGATGGAGAGGGAGCCCCTCCATCGTGGGTCTGAATTGTATGTGACCTGGGTATTAATTGCCTCTCCCAGAATGGGAGGAGCCATGGACTTTTGAGACTCTTGTCCCAAGGGAATCACTTTGGGAGAGCGGTTGAGTCTGGCTGGGAGAGAAAAAGTATCCAGGCAAAATTCCAGCAAATTTGAAGTTTTACTTTTTAAAAGCATTTCAGGAAGGAAAGAGATGGAAAGCTCAGCACTAAGCCCCTCCCCCCTCAGAACTGTGACACTGACATCCCAGCACCTAAAACAATCAGTGGGGAAGATCACAGAGCGAGAATCAACCCTCGCCCCCCTAGAGCCTAAGTGTTCACTTTAACAAGTTGTGAAGGGCAGACAGCCAACTCCTCGGCCTCCATGAGACAAATTGATTCAAGGTTTTCTCCTTGAGCCCGCAGCCAGGATGCCTGCAACAACAGCAGCTGGGGAGGTGCTATTGTTTTATCTCAGCAGAGATTTGAAACTTCTTTACCCAGGACAAGTGGCCCACCAGGCGACTAGAAATGGGAAAAAGAAACAGCAAGAAATGCAAGCAAAATGGCATGGGGCACTAAACAAAGCAGCTGTGGGCATCCCCCAAGGAATTTGCTTGGATGGGCATCCCCATGCCAAATGTCAGGCTAGCTCTCTGTGACCCCAGCTCTGTCTTATTGTCTTTCTGTATCCTCTTCACTGCTCCGCTACCCCCAATTATGATTCTAGCTAGGATTCACGTCCTATCTCAGCATGTTGGATGATGGCTACAGAGATCTATGCCACATTGGGCAAATCGCATTACCTTCCCAGGAACTCAGTTTCACCCTGTTAAATGCATGTGGTATGGCAGAGGCAGGTAGCTCTTCACCATAAATCTGTCACATGCTTCATCTTCTTCCCAGGCACACAGCTAGACTCTATCTCTGGTGTCTCTTCTAGTGAGGCATGGCCATCTGACTTGTCATTCCTAGCCAACATAATATGTGCAGAAGTGACGTGAGCCATTTTTCAAGCCAAAAATTTCTTGTTCGTCTTCCCACCATTTGCACGTTGATAATGATGAGGACCTGGTTTTCTACATATTAGAGATGGCAAAGCCAGCAAATATATCCCAGAATGACCCTGTGAAAGAAAGCTGTGCTCTAACCCAAAATACCTTCCTTGGACCGTTCCTTGAGCAGTGAGTAAACATTGATTGGGTTAATCCACCAAAGTTTTGGGGGCACGTTTGTTACTGAAGCCTAACGTCTTAGTCCGTTTTGTTTCTATAAAGGAATAACTGAAGCTGGATAATTTATTTTTAAAAGAGATTTATTTGGCTCTTGATTCTGCAGGTTGTACAAGAAGCATAGTGCCAGCATCTGCTCCTGGTGAGGACCTCAGGAAGCTTCCAGTCATAGGAGAAGAAAAAGGAGAGCTGGCATATCACATGGCAAGAGAAGGATGAGAGAGAACAAGAGTAGAGGTTCCAGGCTCTTTTCAACAACCAGCTCTCACATAAACTGATAGAGAGAGCACTCACCCATTACCATGGGGAGGGCACCAAGCCATGCATGAGTGATCCACCCCCATAGCCCAAACACCTCCCACCAAGCCCCACCTCCAACCCCAGGGATCAAATTTCAACATCAGATTTGGAGGGAACAAATATCCAAACTATATTACCTACCCTACCCTGATTACTACAGGGTGGTAATAACACCTGCCCTGCCTACCTCAAAAGATGGTGGGAAGAATCAAATAAGATACTTTGTGTGAGGATGCAAAGTATATACTGAAATATATTATATCCTTCAAGTCTAGAGCAGAAATAACCCCATCTGTGGAACAAGAGGCACTCATAAATTAACAGTATGCATTGAGTCTGGGCATCATGCTATTTAAGCTTTATACAGATTACTTCCTTTAAACCACATAACAATGTTATAAAACAGATACTACTGTCGTCCCTATTTATCAGATAAGAAAACTAGGGCTCACAGAAGTGAACAACTCATCCAATATGACAAAGCTAGCCCACAATTAAGGATAGAAAGTCTAGCACCAGAATCAGTATTCTTAACCAGGAATCTAGAAAGAAACCACAGCTTAAGATAAATGAATAATTGTGATTTTAATTAAATCAGTGAAACTTTAAAAGCACTTTGCTTCAATTGCCTGTTTTTTAAAGCCATTTTGGCCTCCTATTAATCCTCATGCTGAACTGGTTTTCCCACTTTATTTCAATATATACACACAGTTCTCATCTTTGGTAGCTGATCTTCTTTCAAGAAGATTTCTAATCTAACCAAGCAGACCACCATCAACCTTCCTATCTTATGCTTGTATGCAGGGTTTGACTAGGTGCATTTCTTACATCTCACTCCAGCACATTTCTCTATTCCCTTTAGGAACTCCTTTGTCCTCTTAAATCTATTTAATGTAAGCTAAGAGAAAAAGAAATTCTGTTTAAAGAGTGAAAAGAGGCGAGGGCACCTCCTAGGTATTAATTTCATTTAACAAATCTTAAAACAATGTTTTTAAGATTTCTTAAATGATATTTTAAGATTTCTTAAATGAATTAATACCTGGGAGGTATTAATGCTTCCACCATTAGACAGAATCCCAACATAACAATTACTGAAGCCTAGTAATGAGACCACCAAAAAGCAGGCCATTATAAAAATTTAAGAGCTATTGAGCACCGTGCGTTTTTACAGTCGGTCAGCTCAGAGTTATTTAGCACATGTTTTTTCCATCCTTGCAGTGCATGGAGAAAATTCACAGTGTCCAACAACTCTCAAAACCACATTTCCACCTGTGTGGGGCAGTGGAATTAATAAGCATATAGAATAAGCTCACAAATTTGGATCCTACTCATCTGGAATTCATATTTCAGTTACGCATATGTGGGCCTACCCAGACAAAAATGCTGGCAGGGGCAGAGGTCACTGCATAAAGCTAGAGCAAAATAAGGTCTGGCAGTGTCAAGAGGGGAGAAGAGATTGGTGTGCAGAGCTCAGAAACTGATATACATACATGTTTTAATGATCAAATAAGAATGATATATATAAAGTCACCAATTGTGTACTGAGATTGAGTTTATCTGCTGGTATCCATAAGGGTTTGGGAAAATGAAGCACATAAATGAAATTGCAGAAGGAATGCTTAATCTGCTTGTAAATAATGCATTTTCTTGCACTTTTCAGAAATACATTCACAAAAGCTATCTGTACCCTTATCTATTCACTAAAGGATGTACATAATACAAAATTTAGAGTCTTCCTGGCATAAAAGTAATAAAATACTGGTGGTTTCTATAAAAGACAAACACAGTATGATCTCACTTATATGTGGAATCTGAAATGGTCTAACAGAAGCAAGGAGTAGAACAGGGTCCTGGGGGCAAGGGAAAGGAGCGGTAAGGACCAAAGGGCACAAAGTTTCAGTTATGCAAGATAAATAAGTTTTGGAGATCTGCTATGTTGCCTATAGCTAACAAGACTGTATGTATATTTGGGAGGCCAAGGCAGGCAGATCACAAGGTCAGGAGTTTGAGACCAGCCTGATCAACATGGGGAAACCCTGTCTCTACCAAAAATACAAAAATTAGCCTGGCATCGTGGCACGCACCTGTAATCCCAGCTACTCAGGAGGCTGAGGCGGGAGAATCCCTTGAACCTGGGAGGCGGAGGTTACAGTGAGCTGAGATCGTGCCGCTGTACTCCAGCCTGGGAAACAAAGCAAGACTCTGTCTAAAAGAAAAAAAAAAAGCTAAGGGAATAAATCTAATGTTAATTGTTGGTATCACCAAGATGAATGATTAAATAATAATAACAATAATAAAGAAGGTGGGAGGAAACTTTGGAAGATGATGGATGTGTTTATGGCCTTGATGTGACGGTAGTGATAGTCTCACAGGTGTATACTTCTCCCCAAATTCGTGGAGTTGTATACCCTAAATATGTACAGCTTTTTGTATGTCCATTGTGCCCAAATAAAGTGGTCTAAAAAATAAAACTAAGGATGTGCAGGTTTGTTAAACAGGTAAACGTGTGCCATGGTGGTTTGCCACACAGATCCTCCCGTCACCTAGGTATTGAGCCCAGCATCTATCAGCTGTTCTTGATGCTTTCTCCTCCCACCCCCACCCTCCTGCAGGCCTCAGTGTGTGTGTTCCCCCTGCGCCTCATGTGTCCATGTGTTCTCATCATTCAGCTCCCACTAAAATACCAGTCTTTAAGGTGGAGTACAAATTTGAGGCTTCCAGTGATTCTAATAACCCTCCTACAATCCCTGATATTCGCACACACACATACCTACTAATGAGTTGAGGGAGGCGTGGCACCAGTGAAGATGCCAAGCAGATAGGTCCAAGCTCAAACCTAACTGTGGACCCAAGGTATGGCCATGCTTGTTGCACTTGTTTCTTTTGTTTAAAGAAAAAAACTCCTTTGAAAAATAAATAATATTAAACTAGGCTTCTAAACCACATGTGATTAACCATTCTGGGGTTTGGTCTCCATTTTTCCCCATGTGCCTGCTTCCTCCAGCCAACTCAGACCTCCTGTAAGGTCATAAGCATCAGGCAGTCTTGGTGGGGTCAGGTCCATTTTGATGCAATTAGAAAGATAAAAAGTGCAAAAAGTCCTGCAGAGATAAATAAGCATGCTCCATTTACCTCTGTGAGGACATCAAAATACATCACTTCCTCCTAAGGAAAAGAAAACACTAGTATGGTATGACAAATATCTTCTTCTCACACATGGGCTATATACATGGCAGAACAAAAGTTAAAAGAAACCCAAACTTCATTTAACCGTTTATTGAATCTTTTTTCTTTATTCCAGAATAAAAGCTGTTATCACCTTCAGCTCCCAAGGCAGTCTCAGGACTCTTGCAAATTTCTGTGTCCCATCTCTCCCAGCCGTTTTTGGCTACTGATGAGAGGAAAGGCACAAATAACCTACACTGGATTCTAAGAGGAAGTGCCTTCTTTTATTCTGACTATTCTCTTTACTAAGCATTCAGAAAATACAGACAAATTATAAGGAAATGAATGAAAATCGCCTACAATCTTACAGCCAAGAGATAGCATTTTAGCATAGAGCCTTTTAGACATTTCCAAACATATATACGTGTGTGTGTGTGTGTGTGTGTGTGTGTGTGTGTGTGTGTGTGTGTAGATAGATAATTTTAAAATGTTTACTAGGATGGCATGACACTATCTTTAGATGCTTTAAAGTCTTATTTTTCCTCCCTAAAAACATATGGCCGGGCACAATGACTCACACCTGTAATCCCAGCACTTTAGAGGGCCAAGGTGGACAGCTCACCTGAGGTCAGAAGTTTGAAACCAGCCTGGCCAACATGGTGAAACCCGTCTCTACTAAAAATATAAAAATTAGCCCAGTATGGTGGCGAGTGCCTGTAATCCTAGCTACTTGGGAGGCTGAGGCAGGAGAATCGCTTGAACCCAGGAGGCAGAGGTTGCAATGAGCCAAGCTCACACCATTGCTCTCCAGCCTGGGTGACAGAGTGAGACTCCGTCTCAAAAAACAAAAACAAAACAAAACAAAAGATATGGTGGGGAAGGAGAAATGTGGAGAAGTTTGTCAAAGGATACAAAAATTCTATTATACAAAACAAGTAAGTCATAGGGATATACTGTATAGCATAATGACTATAGTTAACAATCCTGTATTGTACAATTTAAAATATGCTTATGTTAAATGCTCCCATCACAAAAGTAGTAATAATAATAAAAGGGATTGGGGAACTTTTGGAGGTGATGGATAGAGAGGTTTATGGCATAGATTATTATGGTGGTTTTGCAGTGATATACTTACTTTCAAATTGATCAAATTGTATACATTATGTACTTTTTTGTATGTCAAAACATTTTTAACAAAAAACAGATGGCTATATTTCCTGATCAATAAATACAGATCAACCTTATGGTGAATGGCCATGCCATAAATTTATTTAATCCTCAGCTGATTTACATTTAGATATTTTCCAACTTTTCTCCATTATAAATAAGGCTGGGATAAACATTCTTTGTGTATACGAGAGTAAAATTGCTTTATCAAAGAGTATATATTTTCTAAGGATATCAACACTTACATCAAACTATATTTCAGAATGTTCTGGATATCTGAGCTCACCATCTTAATGGCTAAGTAAGCAAATGTCCACTCCCCACCCCACCCCCTTGGCCATGCTCAGTACTAACAGACGGTGCCAATTTACTCCTTATACACTTTTACTCCTTGCCATTCTGATTGCTGTTCACTTTTTGGTAAAGCGAGATAAGCATTCTCAGCTATTTATATTTCTTCGTGATTTACTAACCCACCTCACACCTATTTTCTAATGAGATGCTGCTTTTATGCTGAATAATTTTCTTAGCCTTGGCTGAGGGCCTGTGACCTTCTCTGCAATTTCTCCAAAGTTGCCTTCTGGTACAGATCTGTTCGCTTCAAACTAGAAATGTGTCTTGTCCTCTCTTTCCTAAATCTGTGCCCCTCACCTCCTGAAAAATGACCCTTTGATTTTAGCTTTGGACATCTTAAGGAGCCAAGCTGTTTTTCTCTATCTTGATTAAAGTGGGGCTGAGGTGGAGGTGGATGATGTTCCAGGTGATGTCATAGAAAGCCACAGCTGATGGAGTAGGGGCCCCACTGGAGCCTAAGCTATATTTTTTCTGCTGAGACAGACATGAGCACTGCACTGAAATTTGGAAATGTTGAACACAGATTTTCCTTGGAATTGCCAGGCCCCATCCCACCCCATCTATTCATTGCCCCAGGTAGAATTACAGCAGGGATGCAAAAAGACCATTTTAATATTCCATTTCTAAGCTTGTACATGGATACTAAAAATTCGTAACAGAAACAAGATAATTGGAGAAAGCCAAACATTTTTGTGCCGTAGAAACCAGCCTTTTTGAGAGGAAAAAATAGTTTTTGTGAATCAAAAGCTGAACTCTGAAGGAAACAAGGCTTAGGGTTTGTGCCCATGACCCTGTCATTGGGATCCTCAAGAGAAGTAGTACCTCCCCCACTCCTTCTCAAGGATAGTGGAGTTGGAAAGTAGCGTTGAGCTGGAAATACAGGGGTTGGGCTTTCATTATGATTATTTAATTATCACAATGCCAATAGCATCCCCTTTGAGAAACTGCTCAAATGAATGGATTGACCAAAAAATAGACAAAGACCAGAGAGTATGATACAGAAAGCAGAGCAGAGCTGCCCGGCTTAGGAAGCGGGGAGTCTGACCTGAGCGGAGCTCTGTGAATCTATGCTGAGGAGGCCAGACTTGGACAGACAGGACTAAAAGGAGCTGGGTCAGCTCTGAGCAACTGCACAGGGCCGTGTTCAACACGCATGGTCATTGACCAGTACCTAAGATCCAGGCAGGAGCTGAGCCCAACCGGCACACCATTAGCCACCATTCCCATGAGCTCCTTTGCCACCTGCACTGAGTGGCCATCTGAGCTGTCCTCATTTCCACCATCAACGGCACACCACCCAAATATCGGCCTTGCCATCCAAATCATCCCACATGGACAAGGCCTATTCATCAGGTTCATAAACCTTCTGAAACCAAGAGTGGGAGTCTGACATCATGTAAAGGGTGAGTGGGAAAGGGTAAGCCCCAAGCACCTGATCTTGGGATGGAGGGAATAAAAGACTCAGAGATCCCTCCCACCCCTTACATGGCCCACTGTCACCTCCAGGCAGTATTAAATCCATCTCCGTTATACCTGCCTGGCCTCACCAGGCAGAAGAGTGGAACAGACCTGCCCAGAATCCACTTGCTAAGAATCAGAGGAAGTTACAGGGAAAACAGCTAAAGACAAAGGAGGCAGGCACACCAAGTTGGCTCAGTACCATTGTCCTAAATTTTTGAAGGCAAGGATGTTGTCTATTGGATCACCATTGTATCCTATAGATCTGACCCTGAACCGATAAGGGATTTGGGGTCAAATCCATAGGATATCATTGAATTGAGATATTGTGCTGTACTCCATTTGTCCATTTACTCATTTGTCTATGAATTTATTCATTCATCCATGAATAAATGGATGAATGGAGTACAGTATGATGTCTCTCACTTGGATTTATCTGAATTACAAGGAGGCTGAGAGATGTTAATCAAGAATGTATAGCTATGATTACTCTGAGCTCCCAGTAAGAAACAAAGCAAAACTGTTTTCATACACTTAAAGTGAAGAGTAACAGAGAAGAGGTCATGCCCAGCTCTCCACTCCTGCTCTGGCACATGAAGGGCTCCTGAGAACACAGAGCAGCTTGGGGACTTGGGGGCAATAGCAGTACCCAGTCAAGGGCGGTCTCACCGATAATGAATGCCTTTAGTGCTCAGGAAGCCACTGAAGGGCACATCACTGGGAGAATGTATGAAAAAGCTGCATCTTGTGAGGGCCCTTTTTTACTTCATTTTGTTTCACTTCATTTCATTTCATTTCATGTCTTGGGTATTTACTGAACATCTATCTCCAAGGGGTTATGTGCCAACCTTAGAAACAGGGGATTTGGGATGAACTCTGAGAAGAAGGGAATCTAAATAAAAGAAATGGAGCTAACAAAGATATAAAGGCAAGAAAAAGCATAACTTATCTTATTTAGAAGCAAGACAAGAGAAGAGAAATAGGCAGGTCCGAGTGGGTGCTGTGGAACTGATAGCTACCAATTTGGGGGTAGATTGGCAAAGGCAAGGAATAAGATAACAGGGAAGTGAGACGCTCACCCTCCCATCACCCTCCTAGCTGAGCACAGCCAACTAGACACTACTTAAAATCTCCAGGCCAGGTGTGGGGGCTCGGGCCTCTAATCCCAGCACTTTGGGAGGCTAAGGCAGGTGGATCACCTGAAATCAGGAGTTCAGGACCAGCCTGACCAATATGGTAAAACCCCATCTCTACTAAAAACCCAAAAATTAGCTGTGTGTAGTGGTATGTGCCTGTAGTCCCAGCTACTTGGGAGGCTGAGGCAGGAGAATTGCTTGAACCCGGGAGGCAGAATTTACCATAAGCAGAGATCACACTGCTGCACTCCAGCCTGGGCTATAGAGCAAGACTTCGTCTCAAAAAAAAAAAAAAAAAAAAAAAAAAAAAAAAAAAAAAAAAAATTGAAAATAAAAAACAAAAAATCCATACAATGGGGTACTTCTATCAACAGAGCAGTGGAGCAGTGGCCAGTCACCTGTCTTTGACTAAGTTTCCAGGACAGTTTCCTGAAGGTACTTATATTCCACACCACAGTCATTTTTAAGTAACCATCTTGAGCAAGGCTTTCAAACATAAAATCTTTAAGAGGTTTCATGACAGTTGCAAAAACTGTGCGGCCTCAACAAATTTATTCTTTAGAGAATCATGGGCAGTTAGAATTCTGGGTTGCTATTTACAAGACCAAAAGTTAATTCTCTTCTTGTTTCTTACAGAGTTGCCACTGTTATATGTCAGTTGAGAAAATGCTGAATGCTGTGTTCATGATTAAATGAACTCAACATTTTTAAATCAATGGTAATCTTTGTTTTAATTCCCACCCCAAATCTCAGAAAGTGACAAAGCCTAACACTGTTTCCCATCCAGAATCAGGTAAAATAGAAATAACACCTTGTTTCCCTTTCTCCTCTTAGTACATCTCCAAACCTATGCCCCAAACTCTTTGGCTAACACGTCTCTTGAATTAATGTGTAGAGAGTTTCCCAAGATCAACACCGAAATCTTTCATCAAAGCCTTAATTCAAAACTAACTGGTATTTTAAGGTAACAGAACCAGCTGTGCACACAACATGCTTGCCTGAGACAGCTCTGCAAGATCCAGGCATCTTAATATAATCCTTCAAGCATGAATGAGCCCCGCAGCTCCCTGGAATCTCTGACCAGATAAAAGCAGGCAGGCAGCACTAACTCTGTGAATTTTGCATTCCACATTGAGTACACCTGCTTTGACCCCCTGGGAATTTTTTTCTCTGTAATTCCAAGTATTTAGAACAAGCATCTAGTCACCAGCAATCTGACAGTTCAATTAATATTGTCATACCTAGATAGATGGGACTATAAAACATCCATGTGTCATGACAATATGCCCTATATTTTAGGAGTCACCAAAACTGGAACAGGGTCTTAACAGTCACCACAGCCTTTGTATTTATAAACTCATGATTAAAGAAGGGTCCCTCCTGCTCTCAGGTGCCTCCCCTCATGGTTCATTCTAGCAGGTGATCAATTACCAGTGTCATGGGTTGAAAAGGTCATTTATCTGCTGCATACCCCATGGAACTTAGTCCCTGATGATATAACTTACTGGTAGAGGCTCTCCATATGCTTTAGAGCCACAGTCTAATTCCTCTAACAAAAAACTTCTTTCCTTGAGAGCTCAGGAACTGAGTGCAGACAGATAGCTCTTTGCTTCTACCATCATCATCCTTTTGTCTAAGAAAAAGCTGTTTTTCATTGACACCACAGTAATTACAATCCGAATATTTGGAGAGGATTCTGACATAAGACTGACTGATTCCAAAGACACTGTACAACTTACAGAAACTGACCCTTTGATGAAGCAAAAAATCTGAAATGTGCAAAAATACAAAACCAAAAAAAAGGCTTCCAGCCTTTGGAGGTACCAGGCAGATTTCATTTGAGAGAACTGGAAAAAATGAGATGAATTATTTTCAAATAAAGTAAAATAACCTCATGTATTTCCCGTATTATTAGGCTCTGAAAAGATTAGAGAAATGAAATTGACTTCCTTGTAACTAGGAGTCTTGTCTCGAAATGGTCAGATGCTTCTACTGCTGTCACAATCCTTTTAAAAGCTTAAGATGTGTTTTTAATTGCATTCTGCCTACGTGCCTCAGTTTATTCCTCAAAAGTTCAAGAAGTTGCCTGTTTTTATTCTATTTTGCAGAATTAGTTAGAAGTTTCCAGATGTACCTTAGATTTTCTTTGTGGCTCTACAAACCGAGAATGGAGAATAAAAGTTTTCCAAAGCAACGTATCCTGTGACATTTAATGGGAACCAACTTCATTTTCTGAAAATATGGCAGAATGAGATTTCCTTTCCCTTCCCTCTCCTTTTCTGGAACTGGGAGCAAGATCATCTCCTTTCAAGGAACCTGGCCATAAAAGATATTTGAAATTCATGGAAAAGAGACTGAGATACTTAAGTAATACACCAGAGTTTTGCTCTCAGAATATTCAGACACAACCCCTCTTCTTCATGACCTCCCTTCTCTATGCAGGACCTGAAGCACACACATCCCCACCACCTCCACCAGCACCACTCACCCTAGCTCTATGGAGAGGAACAAATGGAAGCTGGGAGGAGAAAAGAGGAAAGCTTTGGAAAGGTAGAGATGATCATGAGAATGAGAAGGAAGGGAGGGGAAAGCCAGAGAACAGGCTTCTAAGGCTCATTGGAGGACATTCAGTATGGGTGAGGATAACCTTGAAGGGAAGAGAACTGATTTTCACTATCTACTGATCACCATTTGGTGCTTGATCCTTTAATAGTAAGACTTTTATAAAGGACTGTACATTCCTGCCTTCCAGAAGTCATGGGCAGGACTGAAAATTTCCGTGTATGTGGCTAAAAGTTTTAGTGAAGTCTCATGATGCTAAGGGAGGTCTAGGGTTCACAGATTCATACATTAAAAAAATAAGAATAAGGTTATCTGTCAAGATAGACTCATGGCTTCATTCTTTGCCTTCCACTCTGTTAAATTAAACTAAATTTGGCCTAGGGATGCCTTTGTATTTGGGTCTTTACATAACAAACAGTAACCTAACTTAGTACACATAAACTAACTGAAAGCCTAACTTAAAAGCATGTTTCTGTAACAAATAGCTGAGTCTCAGCCGATCACAGCAGCCAAGCATCAGTCAATCACAGGTAGCCAATTGTTCAAACTATGTTCAAATAAGGTAAATGCCAAGTTACAACCAATTAAGCTGACTCTGTACCTCACTTCTATTTTCTGTATCTCATATCCATTTTCTGCCCATATAATGCTGCCTAATTATGTAGTCAACTGGTGTTTCTCTGAACCTGTTCTGAGGTTCTGTTCTGGTTCTGAGGGCTGCCCAATTTGTGAATCATTCTTTGCTCAAATAAACTCTGCTAAATTTAATTGGCCTAAACCTTTGCTTTTAACAACTTTCTTCCAAATAATAGACAAAATAAAAAGAGATGAAACCATCAGACATATCTAGGCTCAAAATAGCTACAAAAATCTAAATTCAGGGCTGACACTGTGGGTCTGCTGGGTTCTGGAGTCAGAAGCAGTGGTAGCCAAGAGCTGCTGGAAGCAAGACTGGGTAATGAGAACTAAAGGTTCCCCACTTGTGAGTAGGCATTGGGCCAGGTTCCCTGCAAGAAGCCATAAGGTTGGAGTTTTCTTGACTATGTTAACAGCTAGAAAATAAAAGTTTGCTGACCTCACAAAGGGAACTGTAGCTTCATAAGAAGTTGTGAGCCAAGGGATATGGGAACAAAGAAACAAAACTTCATGACAAGAAACTAAGTCTGCCATCAAATCTCAATTTTAAGACCTGGCAGCTTGGTGATAAAGCAAAAATGGAACAAAAAAAAAAAAAAGAAATGGATATTAAGAGAAAAAAACAAAACAACTAAAGCTCTCACTTAAAATAAACCTGCAGACCAAAATTCTAAAACACAAGAAACCTAATACCAGGAAAGTTAGCCAACATACTTGAACATAAATTCACTCCGGATGAAAGAAACTCTATGGTAGGATTTCAAAAAATAATATTAGTAAGCATTTGGGATACTCAGAGAAATAAATGAAAGAAAGTACCATTAAACATGAACAAAAATTTATAAAACAAAATACAAAAGTGAAAAAAGGGACTACTACACACGATTTTCAAAAGCTTATTTGAAATCTTGGAAATGAAAAATATAGTCACTGCAATTTTTAAAGACTCTAAAGGTGTAATGTTCTCTAGACTAAAAGCAAAGAAACAATTAGTGAAATTAAAAAGAAGGTAGATCAAGCAGAATGAGAAGATCATCCATGCAGGAGCAGCCTGAAAACCAAGCCAAGTAAAGAGGGAATTCACACATGGGGGCAGACTGTGTGTTGCATACATGTATGCATACATACATACCTATGTTTATATACATGCATGTATCTATCTATTGTGTGTCTATATAACACACATGCACATATTCCCTAGTAGCTCTGTCCACTGAGAGAGCCTTGGGGTAGGGACACTATGAGAACCATGAGCACACCTAGTACTCAGATATTGGCTTCTAAGTACTATTCTCCACTGTAAGATCAGGGTTTCTTCAAAAAGTTCCAGTACTGGGCTAGGGAAAGTATAAGATGACACTAGAACATTTTGTCATATTAGAAAGCAAGGAGATTCTCAAAAAATTATGGAGATATATCCAAAGAACACAGAAGCACCCTGTGGACTCCCAATGGCCAAATCAAGAAAAATTTCAGTGTCAAAATAAATAAGAGTACCAGATTACAGTCCTTAAATAAAGTAGGAAACCATCAGTTCATAGAGATACAAAAGAATGGCTGAATGAATTCAAAGTTTGATAAGAAACAATATATTTACACAGTTTCCAAGTATCTCCCCATAAAACACATTAATTAGAAAGAGGAAGTGGATAACTTTATACTGGCGAAGTCTGGCAGACACCATCTTAGTCAAGCTATCAAAGAAAAATCATCAGTAATGGGACAATGTGAAATAATGTGCCACCTGATGGAATACAGCGAGATGAACACCTACCACTTCTGTAATATTCCCACCAAAGATGTGTGAGATAAACCTAAGCATGAAGAAACATCAGATAAACCCAAATTGATGAACATCCCATCAACTAATTGGCCTCTAACTCCTCCAAACTTCAAGCTCATGAAAGTCTAGAAAATATTGAGATTCTATTCCAGACCAAAAGAAGAAAAGGAGACATGACAACTAAATGCAACATGTGATTCCAACCTGAATAATTTTTCTATAATTGGAACAGGGTGAGCTTTGAAGGGAGTCTGGTAGCAATGTGACAACGTTAACTTTCTGACCTTGACAATTTCCTTGTGGCTATGTAGGAGCATGTCCTTATGGATAGGAAACACGCTAAAACATTTGGAGGTAATGCAACATCAGGTCAGCTATTCACCTTCAAACAGGTCTGTAGTAAAACAGTTACTTGTACTGTACTTCCAACTATTTTGTAAGTTTGTGATTATGATCTTAAAATTTTTAGTTTCAAAAAATAAAAAGAAAAACAGTCCTTGGAAATTCAGCATAAACTAATCTCAGCTCAGACAGACACAGTTAAGAGAGATATGGAAGAGAGATGAATAAAGGTCCGTAATAATATCAATGGCAGAGAAGCAGTATTTGAAAAGATAGCAGCTTAGATTTTTCTACAATGAAAGAAAACAAAACCCCTCATATTTCAGGTGTACTTCAAATTCTGAGCTCAAAAATAAAGATAAATCCACAGCTGGGTACATCATAGTGAAACTATATACTATCAATGTTTCTTTTTAAAAGTCTTTAACATGAAAAAGAAAAATAACAGATTACCTGCAAAGAATGACACTTAGAGTTTGACACACTTTTCTCATCAGCAATAACGAAGCCCAAAAGGCAATGAAGTGGAATCTTCTAAGGAAGAATCCCAGTCTACCCAGAATTGTATGCCCACCTTACTCAAGAGGGAAACATAAAAAATTAATTATACCTATGTGTTTACATTTGTAACTCTTTCTTCCAGACTTAGGCAAAGGCGGGGATTATGTCTGATCTGTCCTTGAATTACTCTCACCTGACTCAGGGCTGACTGCGTCCAATAAATGCTCCTTGGTGAAAGAGAAGAACGAACGGGGTGGGGGAAGAAGGAAGGGAAGGGGAAGAATGAAGCATACTGATGTAACCCTATTATGATACTATTTTTACTTCAGGCTTCTGAGTGATCTGGAAGATTAGGATAGGGGAGGAATTTGTGACCCTAAAAACCCCCCATGCCTTGACTGTAGCTGGGATCTAATTACCAACCCTTGCACCTGTAGGGAAAGAAAAAGGGAAGGCCCACACAATTGCCAAGACATGGGACGGGTCCTCTTCCTATGACCGCCCTATGGCAGAATTCTCTGAACTCAGTATAACCTGAGGGTTGGGCTGTGAGGGGTAAGAGGAAGAGGCAGGGCAGTCACTCTGTAGGTGAATGGAGTCAGTGATGCTGACTCCCAAGTGGCTCAGAACAGAAGTGGAGGTCACAAGGAGAGGACTGAAGAAGAGGGACCCAGTGCCATGCTGAGACCTTCCCTGGGGCCTCTCTGTTTCCAGGAGCAGGTGAGTTATCAGCTAAGGTTGTAAGCCTCAAGCTGAAAATCTCAGAAGAGCTAAACTCCCTGGCTAGATCAGGAAGAGAATGCTGAGGCTTTTCCTACAAACATCTGAAGTGTTCAGGCTTCTCGTAATAGGATCTCCTGTAAAGCATGAGGGGGTCTAGCAGGTGGAGCTTGGAATGTGTGTTTACAAGACTTGAATTTAAGTCTCACCCTGGCACTTATTTGCTCTATGGTCCTGAGCAAGTCACTCTGCCTAAGTCCATTTCCTCACCTATAAGTTATAGATGATAGTTTATAAGGCTATAAACATTATTGACAACAGATTTGAAAGAACCTGGCAGGTAGGAGGTGTCTAACTTAAGTTTATTTAATCGGTTAGTCCACAAGTTCTTACTAAGCACTTACTATGTACCAGGCATAGCTCTGAGTACTAAGGATACAGTGGCAAACAAGGCAGACTTTGCGCCCTAGAACTAATTTTCTGACAGTTGATAAACACAAAAACAAACACAATGCTTACCCAGTACAGGCAAGTGCTCTAGAGAAAGTCTAGAGAGTGACCAGGACCACAGCACTAGCTCACGCAGTCAAAGGGGAGGCCTCTGTGAAGAGGGGATATTTGGTTGGGGACCTGAGGGTGATAAGAACACCGTGGAAAGATCAAAGCTGTCACTCATGCAGAAGGATGAGCAAGTGCAAATGTCCCGAGATTGGTAAGGTTGTGGCATCCAAAAGTTTGGCATAAAGGCAGCGTGCTGAACATAGTGAATGAAGAGAAAGAAAGGAAGATAAGGCCAGAGTAGGCAGGGGCCAGATTACGCCGGTGGACCTCGAGTGCCATCTCAAGGAGTTTGGGTTCTATTCTAATATCAATAGGCAGACCCAAGGGTGCTTCCATGTTATAGACACAGTATGCAAAGCCGAATAAAGACTAGTGGTCAGGTGGATTCTTTCTAAATTTGTGAATGAATTAATAAATGGACCCAAAACCACATAATTATATCTCTGTCTACTTGGACATCCTTATGGCCATGGCATTTCACCACAGTCCTGGTGATGTTAAACAGAGTAAGGACATAGAACCAGCAGCCAAGTCTCCTAGACACAAAAGTCCCAGCCTCATCTGGGGACAAGAACAGAATGTCAGACAGCCCTCCTTACATACCTGATCTGACTGGTTTATTTTCTTATACCCTCTGAAGTACCCAGTGCTGAAAGGCAACAGTGTGAAAATCAGCTGATTCCAGAATGTCCTTCTGACTGCCTCCCTGTGAACACCACAGTCTGAACATTTAAATTCCCAGATGTGGACATTAACTTTAATTCTGATCTTGGTGATCAAGCCAGCTCTGAAATGGCCTGCTTTTGCGAAGGTCTGTGACTCATGTTTTTATTTTACAGAATCACAGAAATTCGAGATGGAAAAGATTTATTAAGTCATCCTATACTTGCCCCCTGCCAGAGAGACATTGTTCCCCAAGGTATATGTGCTACGACTGTACCCGGACATGTTTGCGATCCTTCAAACAGTGAGGCCAGAGTCCCCTGCTGTGGGCAATGACTCTACATTCTCCAAGTTCTTCCACTCAGAAAGTGTTTCACCCTGGGATTCAACCACACTAGTCCTTTTGTCGTTGTATTCTTTTTTCATCTCATTTTACAGTTACAGCTTTCTTACCACTCCCCCACAGAATAGGAAAATTGCCTTTTGGCTCTATAGCCTTTAAAGGGTGCTTGTCCTAAAACGTTTAGTGAAGATGAAGTTTTGGTTTAACCCCAGAGGCATTTCTGACATTGTCCAATGCCAGTGGTGTAAATAAACATAAGTCAAGGGAATAAATAGTAAGTTATAGGTATCCCCAGAACATGCAGAATTTTGTATCATTCAGAGGCTATACATTTTCTGATGCAAATATAGAGCTTCCATTTGATTATCAAAGAGTGACCCTGAAATGTTTAAGAACCACTTTCCAGGAGTAAGGTCTCCGGAAACAATGGAATGAGCTTTTTTTAATGGTTTGAAATTATGCTTTATTTGGTAAACATTGTATCATAAAGTATTTTTTTATCATGAGGTAATCTTTTTTTATTATACTTTAAGTTCTGGGGTACATGTGCAGATCCTTGCACCCCATGTTCTCACTCATAAGTGGGCGCGGAACAATGAGAACACATGGTCACAGTGAGGGGAGCATCACACACTGGGGTCTGTTGGGGGCTAGGGATAGCAGGGGGTGGGAAGACTGGGGAGGGATAACATTAGGAGAAATACCTAATGTAGGTGACGTGACGGGGGGCGGGTGTGGAGGCAGCAAACCACCATGGAATGAGCTTTTGAGTTGGGAATAGATCGGAAATATTTTCTAGAATCTCCTGCCAACTATGTGGTTTGAATACATCTCTTAACTTCTTTAGGTTTCAGTTTCCCTCTCTGCCAAGGGAGAGCAGGAAGGAGAAGATAGAAAGGGAGAAAGGGGAGGCTGAATTTGATTCTTTCTAATGTCCTTTCAATTTATAGAATCTTGTTTCATGATGGACATCAACGATTCTTATACTCTATTTCAGAAGGCTTTGCCTGCAAGCAGACAGCCACTGATTCACTCCAATTCCTTCCCGCCTTCCAGATCCTGAGGATCTCTGGCAATGTGTTGCTCTTTGCAAGTAGCATCAATCCCAGTCACCTCCAGTACAGACATGCGTGAGCGCTTACTGCAGCACATCCAACACCACACCACCTGAAGCTGTGAATAAAACCCCGAGTCGCTACTCAGTCTTACTGCTCTTGAGTTTGTAAACTGCTCCAGAATAGGGGCCACGCGGGGATTGCCTTGCAAATTCTCCATTCCATTTTTCTTCTTTACTCCACAAGTATTTATTGAGCAGCTACTATATACCAGGCACTAACCAAAATCCGGGGACATTAGTGTAAACAAAACTAGTTCCCATTCTCAAGAGGCCCCTCTCTGTGGAGCTGCCCTAGGTTAGCTAGTGGTTTGATTTAAATGAGAGGAAAGAGAAGGGGTTGGGCTGGGATTGAAATAAGAAGGAAGAGGAGCATGCAAGAGTCCCATACATCCCACTATCCAGGAAAAGACAATGCTGGCACCCTCCCAGGAGTGAGAGTGAAACCCCAGCCAATCACCTACACCCCCTGAGCTTGGTCAGAAAGATAAGCCTTGGTGTTTTTCATTTGAGTTTTCCTTCCACTGAAAAGAAACTGACTGCCATACAAGATTAACACATGAATACTGCTCTCCCAAAGAGCAGGATTCCATCCAACATTGAGCCAGCTGACTTCATTAGACCACACCTAGTAACACTAATCCTAGGGTTATGTTTCTCTTGAGGGAAGAGCAGACAGTATCTGTCTGTTTCCCACAAATAGCTAATATTTCTTGCCTGTGTTCTTTTCAAGTTTGTGTCTTATTAGAAAAGCACTTCTCTTATTTAAGACAAAGCCTTGCCAAATATAAAGCATTCTCTCTCCTGACAATACCAAAATGCATAGAGGTCTATGCTTAAAAATAATGAGATCTATGCTTAAAAGTAATGTTTGGACTGGGTGTAGTGGCTCATGCCTGTAATCCCAGCACTTTGGGAGGCCAAAGTGGGCAGATCTCTTGAGACCAGGAGTTCGAGACCAGCCTGGCCAACATGGCAAAACCCTGTCTCTACTAAAAATCCAAAAAATTAGCCTGGCATGATGGCAGGCTCCTGTAGTCCCAGCTACTTGGGAGGCTGAGGCATGAGAATTGCTTGAACCTGGGAGGCAGAGGTTGGAGTGCGCCGAGATCATGCCACCGCATTCCAGCATTGGCAACAGAGCAAGACTCTGGAAAGAAAGGAAGAAAAGAAGGAAGGGAGGGAGGGCTTACAAAGTAAAAGTAGGCTCACAGCAGTGAATAAAGTAGTCACTGCATGGACAGTACCATAAATCCAGGACTGAGACTCAGAATGCCAGGAAGATATTCCCTCTTGCCAGGGACTCAGGGAAAAATACTTCACCACGCTTAGAGAGAACAGGCTCAGCGCCTGCCTCAGCCACCCACTCTCTTCCCACCCCCGTGGCTAGACAGGAGTGGGGATTTTCTATGTAAAAGCCAGAATGAAAGAGGCAATAAGAATAAAGAAAATTGTACTCTTTCACTGTACATGCATTTAAAAAAGTATTGATTAATCACTTTAGATGAAGGGAAAGAGACTCCAAAGGCTCACTTGAATAGTAAAGATAGTCACTTTATAAAGGAAGAAGGTCCCATCAGCTGAGGGTCCCTTGTGTCTCTGTTCCACTTAGAGTTCGATGGTGGCGCGTGCCTGTAATCCCAGCTACTCAGGAGGCTGAGGCAGGAGAATTGCCTGAACCCAGGAGGCAGAGGTTGGGGTGAGCCGAGATCGCACCATTGCACTCCAGCCTGGGTAACAAGAGCGAAACTCCATCTCAAAAAAAAAAAAGGGGGGGCTTAAGTGCACTATTTTTCATAAAGACCAGGAGCCTGAAGTTCCCGAAGTAAAGGGGAGGTGGGATGGGGAGTAGGTCCAAGGTGGCTGGGGGCCTTGAAGGGAAGGAAGGAGCAGGGAAGGGGAGAGATGGAAGAGCAAGGGAAGAAGAGAAACACCTGTTTAGGGATTATAAGTTGTACCAAGATGTGCAATGTACATGCCCTCTGTGTCACATAAAGGTGACAGAGGTCACTGATGTTTTTGTGCAAGTGGATTATTTGGGATTCTAAGTGAAATCAGAGAGAGTCATTCAGACACAGAAGCTGAAGGACGAAAGGTCAGATGGCTCACACAACTCCGTCACACACTCACTACCCTATTGTCCCTCTGAGAACTGCTCTAGGGCAGGGGAGGGAGGGGAAAGGGGGGCCCATGGGGAGGACTTGTGCAGGGGCTCAACTATGCTGGGCAGGGTCTCCTCTCTGGAATTCAGTTCTGCAAAGGGTCTGTCACCATGCCCTTCCTGCGGGAGGTGACTGATCAAGCTCCTTGCCCCAGGAATAGACACAATCAAATTACACAGGTCGTGGTTCATACAGTCAGAAGCCAGGTACATTTCCTTAAGGGAAAAAGGTGCTCTATAGTAAACCAGATCCCAACTTTGTGGGTGGGCAACCTGTGCCTACATCACGTGAATGCTCTGCTGCTGCTGTCTTGACATTCTTCATCATTTTTGAGCAAGGACCCCTGCCTTTTCATTTTGCACTAGGTCCTACAAGTTGTTAGCCAATTCTAGTAAAAACTACCACTCTGCCAGCAAAGCAGTGACCAAGAAACCAAATTAAACCTGTGAACAGGAAGGCCAGAGAAAGGTCAACAGTAAGGGGTGATGATGTCCGATGCTGTAAAAGGAACCCTAGACTTGGAATTGAAGTCTGGGTTCAAGGTCTGGCTCTGCTGCTATGAGTTGGGTTTTCTTGGATAAATGTCATACTGTCTCTGAGTCTCAGCAATGTATTCACGGGTTCATTCAGTTATTCCTCAAACATTTATTATCTACTTAGCTCCTAAGCAAGGTGCTGGACATGCAGGTATAAATAGCAAATGGTTGCTTCCTTCACATGGGAAAAGCAATTGCATGAAAAATTATAGTAGAGTGTGATGTGTATTTCAATAGGATAAATAAACAATGCCATAAGAGCACAAAGAAAGGACAACTGATGCTGAGGAGGAGAGGAGTTTGGAGGAGCAAATAAGGGAGGCAAGTCAGTTTGGAGAAAAAGTTAGGAAGGTTTCCCAGTGTGGAGATTCTGCTAGCTGCTGAGTGTGTCGATTCCAATTGTGCATTACAGAACTGGACAAATAACCACAGAATGGCTTTGGGGACCCACTGGGCCCACTGTGAAATGGACCTGAACTAAAACTTCATTGATCACCTGACTTCCACAAGCCCCTCCTCTGCCTGGTAGACCACGGCAGCATTTGGGGTCTCCTGGAATTCCTCTCAGTTCAGAGACAGCATCCAGCAGTCCCTGAAGGGTCTGATTATTTCCTTTTCTCCACTGCACAGTCGCCCCCAGAAGAAGGTTGTAGATCTTTCAGAAAAGGAAAGAGAATTGGCACTGCTGCAAAATGGTTCTATTTCTACCCAGTCTACCTACACATAAGGGCTGTGAAGAAAACCAAAGAAGACAGCCTTGGGCTTTATTCATATTGAGTAACTGATCAATTGAAAAGATGAATATCATGATAAGAAAGGATGCTTGTTACAACACAGCTCTTCTCTCATAGACACAAAATCATGGTCATCTTTCTTGTTTTTCTTTTCTACTTCCAACTGCGGTCATGATTTAAATCTCTTATATTAAGACTCTTGGACTAGAGGTAAGGTCATCTCTGCTTTCCATTTCTAGGATCTCAGATAAGATCCAACTTGCCTCTTCCTCTGTCTCTCAGCAGCAGAGAGGCAGACAGACATGGGAACTACCTTCTTTTCACTTAATGACATTTGGGAAGGAGTGATGACACACACACAAACACTGAGATCCACAAAGGAGACCACTTATTTTAGCACTAAATTGTGTAGTGCAGATGGAAATCACTGGTAGCACCCAGCCTTGCACTAGAAGCCGGTGTCCCAGCAAAAAGAGGCAGCTTCCCACAGGAAGTGAGGCTTGATGAATCACACCACTTCTCCCCTCAGCAGGCCCAGTCTGGCTTGGCCTCCTCCTGGTCACCATGGGGGACATGCTTAGTCATCAAGATGCTGTGTGGTGTTTCCCACTTCCTTGGCCCATGCCCCATGCCGCTTCTCAGAGCTGATACACTCACCATTCTGAGGCCATAATGACACCTCTTTTGATTAGCTCCCACCACACCCCTCAGCAGCAATCGCTGGGATTGGGGAGGTTGCTTTTTATAATTTGGGTCAAGTTCAGGAATTTTCCAGAGCAACTGGATCTCAATTTCTTTGGTAGGACAGCATCTCATATCTTTGGCAAAGGAACATATTCTTTACACTGAAAGGGGTCTGTGGTGTCAGGAACCCAGGTGGAACCCCTGAGAGACAAAAGCAACAGATCATCTAGTGTCTGGAGGACAAGAACTTGGTCAAGAAGCTGCAGCCATGAGTCTTTTCACACCAGGAGCCATGCCCCATTCATGCTGAGGGGATGACAGGCAATAGGCAGTACAGTAAAGGGGGCTCTGTGGCCCACAGCCAGACTCCGGATGGTCTGATCTGAGGACAGTGCTTACTAGAAAGCACCTTCCCAGCAGAAGTGGCACATAAAGACTTTTCCTACTTTTATGTGGATGTCTTCAGAAGATTTTATCTTTTTGACCTCCTGACAACTGATTACGGTGCCCTAATTGTGCCCTAACTACTCCCATTTTATTCTTGAAATCACAAGTCTAAAATAGATTCATGAGCTCAGCCAACAGGCCATGAGTGAAAATAAGGCATGCATGCCCCTTCTGGATGTGCCAGTACATGGCTCCTCCAATCCTGTAATCTGCTTCAAAAGCATGGCTATTTAATGTTGAGTAAAGGCCTCCATTTCTGAGTAAAGGCCTAGAAAGAAGATTCCCTAGAGAAGCACCAGACATGGCTTGAATAAGAAATAAACCTTTTTATGTTACGTTGCTGAGACTTTGCAATGTGTTCGTGACTGCACAGAGCCTCACCTGATGAATCTGACTAGGCCTCCAAAAGCACCTGCCACTCCATGGGACTCTAAACTGGGAATGGAACACGGTAGCCCTGCACTCTCAGATAAGGACACTCAGACCTTTCCTCAAGACTCTCTGGGTCAGACACTACCAAAAATGGTGGCCACATAACTGGCAATAAGAGAAAAGTAGCAAGAATGCCAAATAAAATTGGGATGGGAAGCATTGGTAAGCGATGGAAGAGTGCCCTCTCCTATGGCCCTCCTGGTCATCCCAAGGATGTGCAGTTGGGAAAAATGTTATTGTGACAGGCCCAGGAGAGGATAGGGATGGAGGCAGTATAGCATGGCATGGAAACTTTGCTTCTCAGCCAAACCCCAAACTTTCATGTCAGGTCAACAGCAGGGTACAATAGAAAGCTAAAAACCTGGGCAGCCCCGGAAAAAACTGTGAAGTTTATTTTTAGAACCTGATGTCTGCCACGCAGCTGGCATAATCAGTATCTCTTGGATTATTTGTTCACTCTCCTTGCCCCTTGCCTCTTTCAGGACCTTGAGCCCCATCCCTCAGCCACTCAGTGTCTAGTTCTCCTGAAGTCCCAAACCTCTGAAGCCGTCCCAGCAGCACCCCACCCTCAACACCTTCCTTCTCCTCTGCCCTATCTTGTCAGTCCCAAGCCCAATCCTCTCAGAGCCTGAACAAGCTCACATATGCATTTTAATGAGCCAAAGTGATACTGGCTACTTTGGAATTAAGGCATTATTTTCCTAGTTAATTACTTTGAAAGAGACAGCACTGTTGCTTGGTCATTGAAAGATGTGACTTCTGAACGTCATCTCTCAATACAAATCCACAGATGAAAGCTTTGGGGGAAAAGAGGACTATTGAGGCTTTTCAAATCACTCTGGGGATGCAGACAGCTGTCTCCTGTGCCCCCCTGTACCACAGGATCAGTCATTGTGAATACAGAGCCACCTTCACTGTCCTGTCAAAACCATAAACCCCACTAACCTGTCCTGTGGCTGACACTCTTACCCCAACTTCCTCCCCCATCCACTCACAATGACACATCAACATGGCTCTCTCTGTGACTCTGGAAGCAGAGAAAGAAACAGAGGGACACCTGGGTTTTCCGCCACTGAAACTGGAACACAGTCCTTGAAAAAAAGATGTCAATGTCCAATGGGACATGTTTTTCCATCAAAACACTGTAAAATGAGTGGAGGTTTCACATGACGCTCACGTCTTGGTATGTGTTTGTTGTTTTTAGACCAGCAGGCCGCATATCCGAAGTGATACATGCATATATGATGGAGCCATTACCATGGCAAATGCCATGCATTTTTGGTTAAATAGAAGGGTAAATAAGGGTGTAAATATTGCATTTTCTGTTGTCATGGAGATGCAACAACCTGGGCCCTCATCGTTTTGGAAAGTTTTTTTATTTTCTTACTTGGCCTTATTCCCTGCTGTGACTCTTCCTATCAGAAAGTCTCCAGGTCCCGCCACAGCTGTAATTATGCTTACCCACCCAGCATACTAGATTTGTCTTTTCAGATGGGATATCACTGATCCCTGGGGGAGAAAATGCTTTTTTTTCTTTACTCCCAGATGTGAAATCTGTATTTTCAACATTAAAAGTATTAATATTTGGCGGGTGCGATGGCCCGTGCCAGCACTTTGGGAGGCCAAGGCAGCAGGATCACTTGAGGCCAGAAATTCAAGGCCAGCCTGTCAACATGGTGAAACCCCATCTCTATTACAAATACAAAAAAAAAAAAAATTAGCCAGGCATGGTGGCGGGCACCTGTGATCCTAGCTACCTGGAAGCTGAGACATGAGAATTACTTGAACCTGGGAGGCAGAGGTTACAGTGGGCCAAGACCATACCACTGCATTCCAGCCTGGGCAATAGAGTGAGATTCTATCTTGAGGAAAAAAAAAAACAGTATTAATGTTAAAAACATGTGTATAAGTTACAATTTTCTTTAGCCTACCTGACTATAAAGAAAGGTATGTCTTTTCTAAGTCTTGAAGAGTTTTTAAAATCATTTTTAAACTAAGTGTTTTAATTTCTAATTCTGATATGTCATCATAGAAAGCCAAATTTTTAATATCTGCAGAGTCGACATCTCCATCACCATCACTGACTTAGATGTTCCTAGCATGTAAACAACAACTGTGGTTTAGCATCTCCTAAACTTGTCTCTAGTCTAAAATGAACAAAACTCTAGATTTGGAAATTTAAATTACTTATTCTAAGATATGTTGGTTTGCTTCTTACCAACTAACCAATATATTAGACAACCATTGAAACATTTAATGAGCACCTCCTATGTGTCAGGCATTGTACAATGCACTGAGAATTCAAAAATAAGACACAGTCCCTCCCCCTGAGGAGTCTATCTTACTGATAAAACACAAAACTGTTTCTTTGAATTTTTGTGTGGGGGGGAAGTTGGATTTAGTTGCCTCTATGGTTTCATCTAATCCTAAGATTCTGAGATGCTTATTTACTTCTACAATGAAGTTCAAGGCTAAATTAACACCATCATCAAAAGCTTACAGTTTATTTTCTCAAATTATTTCACACATAACTCTCAGTTATACCAGTAGCAGTCGAAATTAATTGAAAAAGATTATAAGCTTCTTTGCAGCCATAGTGTCAGAAGTTGTTATAGGTAACAAAAACTAATTTGACTATACCTTTGCTCACTGAAGGAGGTGGTTAAGCCATGGGGGCACAGTTTGATTACACTGTGTTCTGTCCAGATGCCAACCACCTAAATAAGAAGACAGACCTACTCTAGCCAGAGACAAGGCAGCCCAGAGCAACGTGGGTCAAAAAGGAATATCTCCAATGATTACCTTCGGAGTGGAAGAACTGGCTGCCTTCAATCTGTGGCAAACGAGCTTTATCCACCACACCCTACCTACCTATTCATGTTATAGATGTATGACATTGTCCCTGATCTAATCATTCAGACTTCACACTTCAATGTCATCTTGAATTCCTTCTTCCTCCTTGTCTCCAACACCCGGACACAAAGACTACATATGATTCTATATTGTGTATGCACACATGCACATATGTGCAAGTGTGAGGAGCCTTGAAAAGTACACACCGTGACTCAGATATTACCAAAAAAGACCTTTTGGTATAACAACTCTACTTTTTTTGAGCCCCCACACCTGCTGATGGCAGAAAAACAAAAATATTCAAAGCAGCCAATTAAAACCACTCCAAGTTTAAACTCCATGTGAGGATTGCTTCTTCCTTCTTGAAAGGTCTTTCTCCCTCTTGAGAGGTTTTTCTACCTCTCCTCATTCCCAAGAAGTGCCAGCATTTCCCCCAGCTCCAGCAGTGGAGGAGGCTCGGCAGACCCAGGTCCGGGCTATCCCCTGCTGAGATGTTCCTCATTGCCCTGCTTGCTGGGGTCCTGTGCTGGAGGCAACAGAGCCAACAGAGCTGTACTCAGCTGGTCCGCCTGCCTCTGTCAGCTCTGAGCTGTCATTTTGCTGACTGACAGCTGACACGGTCCTTCTGGCCATAAGGTGGAATAAGATCACAAGAATCACAAGCTGACCTCTTGTCCTTCCCTGGCCCTCCAGATGCCTCACACAGCATGGGCAGGGCTTTCCCCTTTCCCCTCTTTTCTGTCTACCAGAAACTTTCCTCCTGCCAATTGCCTCTGCCTTTTCCAGCTCCATAGTTTTTGGTAATATCTTTACCGTCTAACTTAACCATTCTTGGATCTTGATATAAACTGAGAAGCTTTTGAAATTGATGAAAGCTTTTTCTCTATTAAAAAAAAAAGAAAAGAAAAGAAAAAGAAAAAGAAAAAGAAAAAAAGCTTCATTTGGCTTTGCTTGAATTCAGAACAAGTCTGATTTGAAGCTCAAATCTAGGTGATGACCACTGAAATTTAGGCTTTATTTCGAACAACAAATGTCATTAATTCAATAGGTAAGAACTATGGGACATCTAGGATCTAGAGTTATTGGGAAACCCATTGCTTTAGCACCACCTTAATTCTGTTGTCATGGTTGCTTTGCTGGGATCTCCCCCTTGGGTGGCTTCACAACCTTTCTTTCTTCCTCACCCCAGGCCCAGTATAGATCAATATGTTTAAGACACTGGAAAAGCAGAAGGAAAACATGAGAAAGCTTTATATTTAATCAATTCAACCAGAATTTTGCTAACTGAAATTTGGAAAAGAGGTATTTTAATTTCAACATATAGTTGTGTTTGCAGTTTTACGGTTTTTAAAACATATGTGGATGGGAAGGGGGACCATAACCTTTTCAGTGCTTAACTTGACCCCTGTCCCATAGAAATCCCTGGAACGTGTGTAAATGTTCTAAGCTTTTACTTCTGTGGCCACTAGGAAAGGGTGGATGCTCCTTATCAGGACCTGGCATGTAGCTGGGGGGCAATAAAGGGTCAGGATCCAGAACTAGACCACCCACTGGAAGGGGGAGACCCTGGGGGGACAGAGCCTTCTGCAGGCTCTCAGGGAGGTTGAGGCCTGCAGGCAGAACACAACACCCACCCAAAGGAAAGGGGAACAGCAGGGGTCATGTCCGGCAGCAGTGACCATCAGACCATGGACTAGGAAGGTTCATTCAAAAGTGGGCAAAGGATATGAACAGACACTTTACAAAAGAAGACATACATGAGGCCAACAAACATATCAAAAAATGCTCATCATCACTGGTCATCAGAGAAATGCAAATCAAAACAACATTGAGATACCATCTCACGCCAGTTAGAATGGCAATCATTAAAAAATCTGCACCTGACAACAGGTGCTGGAGAGGATGTGGAGAAATGGGAACACTTTTACACTGTTGGTGGGAGTGTAAATTAGTGCAACCATTGTGGAAGACAGTGAGGCGATTCCTCAAGGACCTAGAAATAGAAATTCCATTTGACCCAGCAATCCCATTACTGCGTATATATCCAAAGGATTATAAATCGTTCTACTATAAGGACACGCGCACACGAATGTTCATTGCAGCACTGTTTACAATAGCGAAGACCTGGAACCAACCCAAATGCCCATCGATGATAGACTGGACAGGGAAAATGTGGCACATATACACCATGGAATATTATGCAGCCATAAAAAACAATGAGTTTGTGTCCTTTGTAGGGACATGGATGAAGCTGGAAACCATCATTCTCGGCAAACTGACAGAAGAGTAGAAGATCAAACACCGCATGTTCTCACTCATAGGCAGGTGTTGAACAACGAGAACACATGGACACAGGGAGGGGAGCACTACACACTGGGGTCCGTTGGGGCGAAATAGGAGAGGGACAGTGGGGGGTGGGGAATTTGGGAGATATAGCAAGGGGAGAGATGCCAGATGTAGGTGATGGGGAGGAAGGCAGCAAATCACACTGCCACGTGTGTATCTATGCAACAATCTTGCATGTTCTTCACATGTACCCCAAAACCTAAAATGCAATAAAATAAATAAATGGGGGAAAAAAAAGAGAAAACAACAGAAGTGTCCACACAGACTAGGAATCCAGGATCAGGTGAAAATGAGTGAAACAGGCAAGCTCACCCTGAAGCCTGTCAAACAGTAGTAAAAATATCGTCATTCAAATCCAGGAAGCCACAGGACTGGCTTCAGATGAGCTGAAACACTGGATCAGGTATCAGGACAAGGTCTCTGTCACAGAAAAGCAAGATGCCAGCCATGAAGTGGGAAGCAAGACTCAAGAACAAGACAGATACCCCAGGGATGCAAGTTCTGGTAGGAAGGAGGTCAGACCCCAAATAACAGTCACATGACTAGCAGACCACCCATCTGCATATTGCAAGCTGGCAGAGGCCGTCAGGAGCCCTTCCATTGCACTGAGTAGGGCTATAGTGAGAAGGACATGTTGTATTCATTCCTGCAGGTGCCACCTTGGTCTTCTCTTCTGCAACAGCCCCATAGTGTGGCACAGACCTGGTACTAAGTGGGTGCTGAAAAAGTGAAGAATAGGTGTGCCATCCTTCTAGCTGGTCTTGCAGCCAGATGACTCTTCTGTCAAGACATCCTGTGTATCACCTATGCAGGTATCTTTCTATAATACCACTTGCCGTCTGTTACTTCCCAGCTCAAGCAAAACTTAAATGCCTCCAGCAGAGACTGAAAACTAGAAGTCTCTGAGCTCAGTCCAGCCCACAGATGGCTTTTGTTTGCCTCATGCTGTGTTTTTCAAAAACATAATTTAGATACAACATTTTAAAATTGAGATTTCGTGCAGTTTAGCACACGCACACACACACACAGAGAAAGAGAGGGATAGAGATTTCTGGCTTCTCTTAAAAACTCGGAAAGTCTGGCAACGCTGAGCCCAGGTTTCCACCTGGCAATGATCTGCTGCCGCAGCGGTGGCTGCCCTTTCCCTGGTGCCTGCTCTCCACGGCCCACCGTGACCCATCAGCACTTCTGCATCTTTCTTGGTCTTTCTGCATTATGGTTCCTGCCTGCCCCCTGCAGTTGTTAGATTTGTTAACCCTTGACCTACAGAATGAATTCTGAACTGTTGTCATTCAAGGCTCTCCCTGTCTGACTATGCATAACACTACTGCCGAATATCTGACCCCTTCTTTCAAAAACTTTTCTACCTGATAGCCCTTGAAATTATCTCCCTTCCTACCTTCCTGCATTAAACAAACACTACTACCAGCTCACCATGCTGGAAGTAAACAATAAGCAAGACCCACACAGTGCCTGCCCTCAGGAAGCAGTGGGGAGACTGATATTCAACCAGCAGGTGCAAAAGAGAGGGCAACTACCATCAGGCTGGAAGAAGAGCGGGAAATAAGAGATCATGCAAGGGTACTGACCCCATCAAGAGGTTTTCTAGAAGTCCTTTCTAACACAAGGTCAAGGGTGGTGAGTGAGTAGAGTGTTCCAGGCAAGGGCCACAGCACATATTAGGTTGGTGCAAAAGTAACTACGTGTTTTGCCATTATAAGTAATGGCAAAAGCCGCAGTTACTTTTGCACCAACCTAATGGCAAGGCCTAGCTATGTGCAAAGAGCTAAAAGGAGGTGGGTTTGGAAACAATGGGCAGGGAGAGTGGTGTGTGAGGCTCTCAGAGCCTAAGAGCTGATGCTGGAGAAGTACGCGGACATGACACACAGAATATATCCCAGCGCAAGGGGAAGCCTTGCAGCAGTTTTCAGGAAGGGAGCAGCACGCTCAGCTTCATGGTTTAGAAAGGGCAGTGGGACTGCTTGTGGAGAATACACTGGAAGGGGCAATGAGGAAAATGGAAGACATGTTAAAAAGACCAGAATGGGAGGTCAGAGGCAAAAGGCCACACATTGTATGACTCCATTTACATAAAATATCTGGAATAGGTAAACTTATAGAGACAGAAAGCAGATTAGTGGTTGCCAGAGTCTGGGAGAAAGTGGGAATGGGTGGTGACTGCTTGTCTTAGTCTGCTCGGGCTGCTGTAACAAATACCACAGACTGGGTCACTTAAACAACAGAGATTCATTTGTAACAATTCTGGAGGCTGGGAAGTCCAAGATGATGGTGCCAGCATGGTGGGGTTCTTGATGAGGCCCCTTTTCCTGGTTCTATCCTCGCAGGGCCTTTCCTTGATGTGTGCATGCAGAGAGAGATTCTCACATCCCTTCCTCTACTTAAAAGAACACTAATCCCATGATGGGGACCCCACCCCCACAACCTTATAGAAACCTAATCGCCTCCCAAAGGTTCTACCTCCAATATCATCACTCTGGGAATCAGGACTTCAACATATGAATTTTGGGATGACACGAGCATTCAGTCTATAACACTACTTAATGGGTCCAAATGGGTCCAGGGCTTTCTTTTGGGGTAATGAAAACACTTTGGAAAGAGATAGAGATGATGGTTGGTTCTACCTCCAATATCATCACTCTGGGAATCAGGACTTCAACATATGAATTTTGGGATGACACGAGCATTCAGTCTATAACACTACTTAATGGGTCCAAATGGGTCCAGGGCTTTCTTTTGGGGTAATGAAAACACTTTGGAAAGAGATAGAGATGATGGTTGCACAAAACTGTCAAATACTAAATGCCACTGAATTGCCCACTTCAAAATGGCTCACTTTATGTTATACATTTTATCTCAACTTTTTTTAAATGGGCTATCAGGGGTCTAAGCAAGAAATAATTGAAAGAAGAGGTGCCATGACGTACAAGCTCCAGCTGCTGTCCTCTGCCCATATCAGTCCCTCCTCCCTCTGGAATGCCCTCTCCCCTCCTCCTAACCTTCCTCAACTCACTGGTCCCCCTGCCTCACTGCACTGCACTGGCTGCCACCTCCGAGACCAATCCAGCCACAGCTCATGACCTCCTCAGAATCAGGGCCCAGGCCTCACACCACACAATCCCTGCCCCTTTTTCATCATTTCACTGTGTGTATATTTCTAATTTCTACAACTATATAAGCACCTCTATGAATACCAACTGTATGGATAGCACCATTTAGTGAATACAGGATAAGAAAGGTAAATGCTAACATCACTATATGTATGGCTTTAGAGCAGGTAAGTCAAGGGGAAAGATACAGGGTTTTTTGCCACCTAAATGCGATATTGTATTTTCTGTTTACGTACATATGTGCATTTTTAAAATTACGATCCAAGAACTTTTTGAACCAAGTAGAAAATGTCACAGAAACATTTGAAAGTGATACATAATTTTTACATTCTGCAACAGACATCTACAGAAGCACATATTATCACAGTGTCTTTCCCCAGCTGATCTGTAAACCTAAATTTCCCTGCTTCCTACTGATAGAAGCTTTACCCAATGGGGACCTGATCCCCCACGTTTCTTGGTTGTATCATATAGTCCCCCTTCCACTGTTCAGGAAACTGGGGTGCAACCCTGTGAAGTGGTACTTCATCCTAGTCCAGAAGTGGAGAGGCATTCAGATAGGACTGGGGCACTGGGCATGAGAGGAGACCAGCAAACCTGGGCTCTCTGCTCAGACTCAAGCCCACTCAGGGCCGCAGCAACAGCTACACAGCCCAGGAAGTGAATAGCTCGTTCAGAAAAGGGGGTGGCGGGAAGCTATGAGACAATGAACTGTCACGGTCTGTAGTCAGAGTAATGACTCAGATTGAACAATATGCCCTCAACAGTTCTGCATTCTCAACAGTACCTGGCACTGATTTATTCATTCAACATACAGTTATTGAAAACTTACCACCAACCAGGCACTGTGGTGTGAAAAGAGTAGGCATCAACAAGACAGTCTGGCTCTTGGGGCGTCAAGTCTAGCCAAGTTTTAAGACATCAGGTTTGTGGTAATTTGTTATGGTCACCCCGAGAAATTAATAACATTAGCCTCTGTGATCTTCAGTTTCCTCATCTCTAAAACATGGTTAATGACAGTACATACCTTACTCAGGTTTTCCAATGAGATAATGCATAGACAGCACTTGGAACATGGCAAGTGCTCAGTAACAGCTATTCATATTATTACTGATAGTAGTGATGTAGTAGGAACATAGACAACAAGTCTAATTCAGGCTTGGGAAGAGCCTTTTAGAGCAAGGGGCATCCAACTGAGGTATAATGGGTGAGAAGGGATTTGCCAAACAAAGAAGAACAGACAAGGGTTTAGAAGGCAGGAATGGGAAGAGATGTAGGGCATGGAGTTTCAAGTGGAACAGCATGTACAGAGGCCAGGAGGCAAGAGAGACCAGAGAACACTGGGGAAACGAAAGGTATTAGCATATATTGGATAGCGTATTATAACAGCTTTATTTCCATACTGTATAGATGCCTGCATAATTTCAAGTTTGTGTGAGGACAATAGGGACATCTGATTTGGTGTTTATTTTGCATTTACTCTCCACATCCAAATTCTATCAAATGTTTATAGATATGTCTTCCCTATGTATAGCTTGGGCAGCAAGGAGAAGGGAAGGGTTTTCAGAAAACAACTAACAAACAATTTCCGCCTCCTGAGTAGCTGGAACTACAGGTACGTGCCACCACATCCAGCTAATTTTTTTGTATTTTAGTAGAGATGGGGTTTCACTGTATTAATGAGGATGGTCTCAATCTCCTGACCTTGTGATCCACCTGCCTCGGCCTCCCAAAGTGCTGGGATTACAGGTGAGAGCCACCGTGCCCCGGCCCACAATTTCCCTTTGGACCTTGTACTACAAATGTCAAACTTGGAACTATCTGAATTCTCTTTTTTCCTAAGTGTTTTGATTAGGCACATATTTTTCTGGCACATATCCATCAAATAAATATTTTCATTTTATTGAGGATGTAGGGATTCTCCCACATGCCAAGTCCATAGTGACTTCCAAATGGCATGCCTGTCACTAACCCATTTGTTCTCACATCCATTCCCAAACTTTCCCTCCTCTGCTCTCTATCTACATGCGCCTTCCTTGCTCTCTGGCTTCCTGGTAGATTCAGCCAATGGAAAGTGTCTCTCTAAGCCTACATTTCCTAGGGATACTATAATCATCTTGTAGTGTCATTGTAAGTATTCAATGAAAAAAAAAGGTAGGTATATACGTTAGATGCCTATAGAAAAAGCTACGCTTTTCACTCATTTTATGATTTCTCTTTCTTCTGTTAAAGCATTTATAGCTGAACACATGGCCTACATGTTCAACCTCCCTTGCAGCTATATGTGAAAACATGCCTAAGTTCTGGGATATGAAAAAAAAAAAAAAAAGTTCGTGCAATTTCCAGAGCTTCCCCCTTTTCCCCTTTCTTCTTGGTCTGGCTCACCTGTGATATGGTGATATGCTACCTTGGAACACAAGCAAGGACAACACCCTAGGGAGAGCAAAGCAGCAAGTTGGCTACACAGTAGGCAATTAATTATTTACATTGAAACGAGTTATCTACAGAGACAAATTTAGCTTTCTTGAAAGCTGTAAAAAGAATGTCTCTTCTGAAAGTAACAAAAAGTCACTGCCTTCTGGATGCAAACCAGAATTTGCCTTTGAAGCAGCCTATCCCTTTGTTCTCGGTGCAGTAACTTGGCTGAGCCCTTTTAATTATGTAGTAAGGAAGTTATCTTAGAATTAGCTGGGGAACATTTCAGAGAAACTAATTTCCTGCAATTAGGCCAATGGGTACTCCAACAAATTAATCGGGGATATTAAAAGTAAGTGCACTCTTATTTGCAGGACACAGACTAATAAGGCTGAGGATTTATTGGTTACACAAGTTACTTCTAATCTTTCATCATGGCCAGCCCTGGAGAGAGTAAATCAGGAAACATCATCAGCAGTGGTTGGATGAGATGCTTCTAAGAATTCCCACTTCATGGCCCTCTTATCCAAAATCCAAAACTCTTCCACAAGGTTCCCTGCCTTCTCAAAGTCAGCGTCTCGGTCATCTCTTCTCTCCCTGACTCTCCATGGTATCAGTTGTCTGCAAAAAAAGCAGACTCTGTTACTCTTTATCCCTCTGCTGCTGAGAGGCTGGCAAAAGATCGTTGGCCAACTTAATCGTGTTGTCTGTTGTTCTTCCAAGATCTCCCTTATCTTTTTTCAGTAATTTGTATTTACCCACACTCTCCAACAACTTCACCTTCTTATCTTTTTTTTATTGCATTTTAGGTTTTGGGGTACATGTGAAGAACATGCAAGATTGTTGCATAGGTACACACATGGCAGTGTGATCTGCTGCCTACCTCCCCATCATATCACCTTCTTATCTTATATCCCAAACCCTTTCCTGATTGGGCTCTTAGCACACAATCACCTGTCCCCGTTTGCTATCAACAACAGTCATTGTAGCTCACAGTCACGGTCTCCTTTTCAATACTGTTTTATGTTGTCCCAACAGTCATTAGACACTAGGTGAGATATTGAGTCACTACGTTTACCTGGAAATCTTCTGACCCTATTTAATTTTTTACCTCCAAAGAAACTGACCCATATTGGGCAGGCCTTCTGCTGAATAGGTCATAGCATAGAAAGGGCAGCCAGTTACTGGTTCGTGTTTTCTTCCTGTTTTCTCTCTTGAGTGCTAGAAGCAGCAATAGTAGAATAAAAGGAGACTGCACACTTGCCCAAAAGCTCCCAGTTGTAGGACAGGCTGGGAAGCTCAGTTTGAATCTTTCCTACCCTTCACTTCCTTCTCCCACTCACCACAGCCACTGCCATCATCATGGTCTTTATTATTTTGACATAGAGAATTAAGCTCGGCTCAGGAGCTCTACGCCCTGGGCCTTTCAGCTCTCCTGCGGGCACCAGCCCTGCGGGGTGGTCTATGGGGCAGTCTGTGAGGTTGGGATTAGAATGGAGGGGTATTAGGGGAGTTGCTGCCATGGGTATTCACAGAGCCCTGCGGTTCTTAACCCCACTCTGTGTATCAGCTCCTCTCCACACCTTAGGCATGGAGGCTGCTCTTCTGGGTCTTCTTTTTCCTTCCAGAGCTTTCTCTGCCAGTAGTTCTGTTTGTAAGGAAACACGTGGGGGCTGGAGAGAAAGAGGCCACACAGAGGGCTGTATTCAGCTCCTGGGATGCCTCTGAGGAGAGGCTGGGATCAGAGGTGCAAGGATGTGAAAAGCCACATAAGCTTTCATCATTCTAGCTGTTTCTGCAGGTGAAAGACAAAATTCACAATTCTGCCCCCACCTCCAGAGGACACTATTCCTGATATCTTCTCCCAAAAGCTTTTGACTGCTACTTTCTTAAGGGGACAGTCATCACCACTGCCACCTCACTGGCAAGGCAAGGAGAAGCTAAGCGAGAGCAGCCCTGAGACGCTGGGGCCCCCCACAGCTCCAGGTCTTGGCTCCAAGCACTCTGCTTTCAAGGGCTCCTTCCATGCTGGCTTGTTTGTATTTGGAAAATGTGGCCGCATCAATCCACCACCCCCTCAAAAGAAAACACCTGTAAAAGGAGAAACCGGCTCTGCGGAGGATCTTGGAGGTGAGATTCAGTGTGCACAGGGCACGAACGGAAGACTCACAATCAGCAGGAAGCAGACCAGAAATAAAAATGATTTCCACCTCCCACTCACCCGAGTCAAACTTGAAAGGAGAGGGAAGTGGCCGCAGCTGTGCTGGCCCTTGGCACCAGCACCTGCCTGGTTCGTTCCGAGTGTTGCCTCAGGGTTTGGCTGGTAGGGAGGTGCTCCTGCACTGCCATAAAACAACACACGAGTATGTTTTTAGTTACCATAATGTGTACTTTGAACCTAACTCCTCTGCTAGGAAAAAAGATAAAATTAGAGTGCTGGAAGGGACCTTAGCGATTACTGAGCTTAACAGTTTGTATGTGCTTCAGTTCCTGCATCTGGGGTGGGGCAGAGAAGGCAAGTTGACTTGACTTTTCTAAGACGCCACAAGAAAGAAAAAAAAAAAAAAAGCAGCAGCACAGGCACTAGACTCTCTTCTGACACCTGTCAGTGCTCTTTCCACCTCCTTGGAGGTTACTTAGCATCATGGCACTTTAGGAACATCCATGACTCAGGAGTGGTATTATAGATCGGCCAAAATAAATCCCAGTCATTTGCAGCTCCTCCCATCAACCCCATCAAAAAGAAGAATCTATTTCTCTACCCCCGAATCTGGGCTTGGCCATGTCTCTCACATAGGCCAGCAGGACATTAACAAACACAATACAAGAAGAGGCTTGAAGCATGCTTGCTGGAAAGCATATGAATGAAGTGCCATGTAACCCTGGGGCAGGGTGACAAGCTGCACCTGCTCCCTTTCAACCCTTTGATTCTAGGATTTTTCTGAATGTTCTAAACAACAGAAAAAACTGTAGCTTGAAATCATACTCCTAGAAAAGAACAGCCTGGAAGTTTATTCTCATTCCCTACATATTCTGAAGGTATAAAGGGCAAAATGGCCAGTCATTCACTCAATAAGGGTTGTGAAGCACCACACTGGGGATAGGGTGATCAATAAAAGTCTAACTACAGGCCTCTTGGTTTCTGAAGCATCCAGCTGGAATTATTGCAGTTTTGAGTCTGTCTTGCTTTTCCTTGCAGTAAGTGTTCTTGTTTTCCATGGCTGGGCAACAAACCACCCCAAAATGTAGAGGTTTAAAACAAAAATAATTACTTATGTTGTTCAGGAATCTGCATTTAGGCTAGAACTTAGCAGAGACAGATCATTTCTGTCCCATGAAATATCAGCTGAGGAGGTTCACTGGGGCTGGAGGATCTACTTCCAAGATGGCAAACACACATGCCTAGCAAGCTGATGCTAGCTATTAACTGAGAATTCAACCAGGTTGGGATCTAGGAACTTTGGTTCTTCTCCATGGAGTACTTGGACTTCGTCACAACATAGTGGATAGATTCCAAGAGCAAGTATTCTAAGAGGTCTTGAACAAAGTTGACAGATTTGTTATGACCTAGCCTCAGAAGTCCCTGAACTTTATTTTTACTACAATCTTTTGGTCAGGCCATCAACAAAGATCAGCCCAAATCAAAGGATAGGAAATCAGACTCCACTTCTCAAAGGGAGTAGGAGCAATGTACCAGCACCCCACTTGATTCTAGCATCACAAGATTAAGTCCCTTAAGTTCTCACCCACAGTTTTTCCCCCAAGGTTCTAATCGCAAGTTCTTTTGTATGTCTGAGGAAAGACCGACCCTCTAAAGATTCCCTCCAAAAAGTAGTATTTAGGAGGACACTGTAGAATTGGCCTGAGTCTGTTGGGTGCTGGAAACGCTAACAAAAAATAAAGCACACATTCAATTTGAGATTAAAAGATTTTTCATATAGTAATGCATAACTCCTTTACTAAGTATGGTAGACACTACAGTCTGATTATTCCAAATCCATTTCCCTTATTTCCCTTTTCCTCTTATCAGAGCCCCAGTTTTGTTCAAAATCACTTTCTCTACAACGCCATGTGCTTCAAAGTTGGTGCAGCTCTAGCCCCTAAGGGTGAAATAGGATTGCTTTGTGCCTATGATGGGGGTCTTGTTACTCTTGGCAGTGAATGAATAGACATGTGACATATTGCTAGCCAATGAGATGCGGAAGCAAATCTCTTGGAATGTTTTAGGAAAGGATTTTTCACTAACAGAACAAGAAGAAACAGTTCCTCTTTTGTTGTGTCTGGAGGGGATGCTCAGAACTGCTACAAACATCCTGTAGCCATAAGAAAAGCAAGCCTTAGAATGTACATCATCTTTCTGCATAGCCCCTCACTCTGCTGCATTTTAGGTATAAAAGGTACAGACATTTGAACTGATTGGTTTTTAACTCTTGAGACAATCATGGAATCTCAGTGTAAGAAGGTGAGTTAAATGGTTTCCAGAATAATCAACTTTTGCCAAATTATAGACATCCATGAACACTGAGAGGCTAATATACAGCAGATCCTCATTATTTCTGGAATCCATATTTGTTAACTCATATAGCCACTAAAATGTATTTGTAATCCCAAAATAATGATTTGCCCTGCTTTTGCAGTCATTTACAAGCACATGCATACACAGAGCAGGTGAAAAACCTGAGTGGCCTGATGTGCAGGTTCCCATGTGAGGTCAAACAAGGTGGTGCTCTGCCTTCTTGTCTCAACTCTGCTGCTGTAAACCAGTGTCCTTTCATGGCATAGTTGGTGCCATATGGTTTGCATTTTTTGTGCTTTTTCTTGGTAACGTTGTTCTTAAAATGCCCCCACCACCAAATGTAGTGTTGTGTAACTTTCCTAGGCATAAGACTCTCATATGCCTTACAGAGAAACAATTTTGTTAAATAAACTTTGTTGAGACATGAGTGATAGGCTGCTGGCCATGGGTTCAATGTTAATCAGTCAACAATATATATTATTATATAAATGTCTTTAAACAGAAACACACATAAAACAAGGCTATGCATTGATAAGTTGGGCTCACAGGAACCTTATTCTGTATTTCCCCTAGGCTCAATGGTTTAGTATTCACTAAATCAGGGTTCACATAACTTTACAGTATCTAACTACTATGAATAATGACAATTGACTATATGTTTTGCTTCCTATTATATGCTTCTTTCTCTCACAAAAAGTGTCATGTTTGGGGCAGGGTTGAGGGAGGAAGCTATAGAAAGTGAATATCATCCATCTCAGGGACTCCCTCCCTTATGAGATCCAACCTCATAACTATGAATCCAGCCTGCCTGGAACCCACTAGTGGCCTGACATCATAATCAGATGACCCAAGATGGTTCACCTCCACATCCCAGCAATCATTAGCAAGTCACCACACGTGCAGCTTGTGCCCTTTGCAGTCAAAAATATTATAAGAAAGTTTTCCCAAAAGCAGCATGTTCCCAGAAAACATGGATTTTTAACCCGAACCTAGTTGCTTTCCCAGGTTTCCTCTCCCAAGGTGATGGTACACAGCTTTATAAAGTGTTACTTTGAGCTGGAATTTCCTCTAAACCCATGTTAGAAGAATGGTCTTCCCAAACACAAGTATTTAATCCCAGACTCAAATCTGGAGGCCAGGTTCCTCCTGAGTCAGAAGTCTAGCACACTCTCCACAAAGCGCCTGCTGCATGCTCCCCAATCCTTCATGTCTCATCTTCTTCTCCATGTGGTGGGATCTTTTTGTTGGCCACTGCTGAAGTCAAGACCACGGATACATACAGCAGTCTTGCTAACACAGGCCCCTTTCACCACTGCCCGGACCCTGCCAATGCAGGACACCTCTGAGGCCAACGCCTCCATCCCACTGAAGTCCATGATCAAGGAAAGGGATTATAGCTTTCTTTGTTACAAGCCAAAGTGGATGTAGACTCTCTTTAGGGCTATCCTTACAGATTGGCTCACACTTGACCAGGAAGTAGCCCTATGTTCCTGGCTGAAGTCTGCATCTCTGAAAAACCAAACTTTCAAGTAATTTGTTTTCACTTATTGTGTCCCTCTTTCCTCACTTTTCAAGTTGTCCTCAACCTCCACTTTGCCACCTACAATTTAGGAAGGTTTTCAACAGCTTGCTAAAGCACGCAGTCAATTTCCAGTCTTAGCATTAAGGCACTTACCAGCGGCCTTTGACGCTGCTAGTAACTCCCTGCTTCTCAAAACACACCCTTCTGTCTGCTTCTGAATTTCTCCTCTCTTTCACTATTCCACGCAGTCTCCAGCACCTTGGCTCACTCACCCTCCTAGTCCACTCCCAGATTCCTGGAGACCTGGAACTAGGCCCTCTTCCTCCCTCACTGTATATACACTCCCAAGACAGCCTCATCCCCACATGTGTCTTCACTTAGTATTTATGAACAAGCCTCAAGTTTATACAAGCATCCCACACTTCTTCGAGCTTTGGACTTATATATAAATAATAGTAATAACAACTAAAAAAGTTAAACAGTGCTTACTCTGTACTAGGCACCAATCTGCTTTTATGTATGCTTAAACTCATTTGGATCTCCCCATTCTACAGATGAAGAAACTGCAAGGCACAGACAGGTGAGGTATCTTTCCCAAGGTTGTATAGCTGCTGGTCACATGAGCTGCAAAAATGCTTTTAACTACTACACAATACTGCCTTTTTATTTATTTACTTACTGCAAGTCATTATTTGGATGTCACATAGAAAGCAACAACTAAACATGATATTTCTCCCCAAATCCAGCCTTCCTCCAGTATTCCCTTGTTGGAAGAATGTTACCACCACCCTGACAGTCATTCTGGTGCTCCCTTACTTGCATGTCCAAACAGTCACCAAATCCCCCAAAATATTTCTCAAATTTGACTCTCCTCCACCCTGTACTGTTACCACCTTAGCGAAGCAACAGTAGTCTCTTGCGTGGGCTTCTGTAACAGCTTCCTAACCAGTCTTCCTGCATGCACCCAGGCTTGCCTGTAAACCTTTCTTCCATTGCAGAGTGACTTTTAAAAACGCCTATCTGGTTATGCTACATGCTACTCAAAGTTTCCCACTGCCCAGAGAAGAAAGTTCAAAATCTTTCCCAGGCCTAAGGAGCCAACTGTCCTCTCTAGGATTGGCCCCACCCCTTGTAAGGCTTCCGTAACTTCCTCACATGTGTACCTTACTCCTTCCCACAGACTGTTCCCTGGGTCCTCCCCTTTGCTCCCCCAGTCTCCCTCCCCCAAGCCATACTCCATCTAATTCGCTTCAGCTCACATTTGAGAACAGCTTCTGGAGTTCAGCTTGCCTTCCCTGACTTCCTGTTCCTGTAAGCAGTTTCCAAGCACATGGTGTTTCTCCTCTGCAGCTCTTTACATGGTTTTCAAATAATTAATTTCATCATAAGCCATTTAAAATCATCTCCCTCATTAGAATATAACATGCATAATGGCAGGGGCACTTGCTGTCCTGCTTCCCACCATATCCCCAGAACCATCAGTATGCTCTAAGTGTTTTCTTCAATGAATGTGTGATAGTTTGGAGCCATCATGTGAGCAGCTAACGTGCCAGATGGAGAGGTTGGCACTTAGCTATTTAGCAGGCGGTGCTTTAAGCAGGAAGTGGTAAGAGTCAAGTGCCACATTAGGAAAATTAATCTGATAGTGCTATGGAGAATAAGCCACGTTAGGTAGCTGAGCAGTTAGTTCAGCCATGCACGGATCAAAGCTTGGACTCGCAGAGTGGTGTTGGAAATGAATAAGAGACCAGAGTCTGCAGAGATACAGCAAAGTAGAAATACAACAGAGATACAGCAAAGTGGAAATCGCAGGACATGGTAAACTCAAGTAATTGACTAGTTGGAAACTGGTCAGTCTTACTCTGCTAGTTAGTAGTGGGTGGGAGTGGCTCCCTATTAGATGTCTATGATGTAGTCAAATAGAAATAGAAGAGCGAAATCTGAGACTCTGGTAGGAGAAAAAGATTGCAGGAAGGATGCTCAAATTCGCCCTTGCATCCTAAGACAATGTGGACCAATAAGATAATTACACTAAATATGCAGATAAATTAAGACAGGAGCAGATAACTAAAACACATATCAACACAGGACATTCACTCCTTCCTATCTAGTATCAAAAAGACTCATCTGTTGCTACTTAAAAGCAGGTAAACCTGAATGGTAGTAATAAAAGCCTTTCTGCTTTGGGCATGCTCTGTTCTCATTAACCAACAACCATTTTTTACATCTGAAACTGAAGTTTTATAAACTCATTATCATATTTTAAAACATCTACCCCCTTTCATGAAACAAAACTTAATAAAATAGGAGAAATGCATTCCAAGTGCTCTCTGATAATAGACAGAGACAGGTGTTATCAAATAATCTGGCTGTGGTTACAAATGCACAATATTTAAACTAACCAATCTGAGTGCTATAGCTTAAAGGACATTATTTACTTTTAACATTAGAGAGCTTTCCATCACGCACACATAATAAAGAAATGGAAAGTCTGAATTGCCCACAAATGAGATGCCTCTGTGCCTCTTAGGCCTTGAGAGTTTCTCCACTCCCTTTCCCAAATATACTTGGAAAATTTAAACTTTTAACTTTCAGGAGTGGCTCAGTCATAAAGTGAGATATATGTAAGTATATAAAATGGCAGACTGCATTTCTCAATACTGGCCTTTTGTACTGAACTTCTAGTTCACGGGAATAAAATAGCACTCAACACCACACTCTGCAAAAGCATTCTGGGGGTGCATCATGTAATTTCTCGGCCAACAAAAGCTTGTCTGAATCAAAATGCATTGGAAATTTCTTAAAAATGTAACACTCTGTGCAAATCTTCAAGTAAACTCTCAGCCCTTCCCCATTTCCCAATGAGGCTGCAAATGGATTGAAAAGACAAATCAAATAAGGGCCAAGATGTGCCCTTATTAACCAATTGTAGAGCATTTATTTATCTCAGCCTCCATGTGGTGACCAGCTTTCCATGTTTGTGTTAGAGTCTCTCTTATCTTAAAAATCATGACTTATCTGGACAAACGTTTTATAAGGTCAGTGGTTATGTCAACAAAAGAATGGTATCTGGTCTTGAAATAAATAGGGAAAGCTCTAAGCAAAGTACAATTAACAACAAAAAATCCACTGAAATCAAGAGGAAATGGCTTGAATGAAAACAAATGACTTGAATTTTTGAAAAATAAACTATTTTTAAATTATACAAATGCAATTTCCCACTTTTGTTTACTTTGGCCATATTATTTTTCTATTTACATACATGCCAACTGGGGCTAGCTTGCTGATTTCATCGCAGGAAAGTGCAATAGGGGAGTGCTAGGTTTCTCCATACCTGCCATGACAGAAAGTGCTCCCATCAATGCTCAGTGTGTTCAACTTGTACCACGCTCAGAGATTATCTTACATGACTTCTTACTTTGATGTAGCACTAATTTTATCCTCACAAGCCTGAAATCAGTACTCTGTGGCTACTTTACAGACAAGGAAACTAAGACTCTGAAAGATTGAGTGGTCAGAAAGGTTAGGGCATCAGCCAGTAGGGGCGTGAGATGTCACATAAACTCAGGTCATCTGACTCCACATCCATTTCCCACGTACTGCTAGGTGGCAGGCACAGATGAAAATATCTGGCATTCCTGACACATGTCCAGGGCTAAAGCAAGACCCTTCATAGCCCATGTGAATCTGACAGCAGTATCCCTCACCCCTCTTCCAACCTAATGAGTAGAATCAAACCTAAATAAACAGCTCTACTCACTAACCTCTAAAGCAGACTCAAAAGAAAACATTTAGGTTCTCTTCAATCAACTCCATTGACTACTGACCACATGCACCAAGTGTTTTAATACTTCTAGTAACAAAGGAAGTGTCATTTCCTCTTGACTCACCTGTCATAGGTGACCACTTTTACTACTGGTGGTGGCCGGGGCAAAAGGCATTAGTTTGTCTGGGGTCAGGCTGCATCAGCGAGGTAACCATTCCCAAAGTTCCATGGTTTGGCAACACTAAATTAGACTCATAAAAATCTTAGATCCTGATTGGTTCTCCTAAAAAAGAAAGGCTCTTCTCTCAGTCCTCAAAGGACTGGAACATATGCTATCCACCATTTATCCATTTATTTCATTCATTCAACAAATGAGTACGAAGAACTGACAATGTGTCAGGCACTATGCTAGGCATCAGGGAATAAGAGAGAGTTTACCTAGTATACAGAGGTTAGAAAACGCATGCTTTGAAGTGTCTTAAGGGCAGTGGTGAGAAAGAATAGTGTCTATGGAAGAGGTGCCTAACGGACTTAAGAGGAGAAGATTTCCTGAAGGAAGGCATTCCTAAGCAAAACTGTTAAGGGCAAGTGGGAGTTAGTGACAGGAAGATTTTACTATTCACTGGGCATTTTCCAGCTCTTCTCTTGCAGTTTCTTAATCACCCTCTATTGTTGTTATAACCATCTGATGTGGGGAAACTGAAGCTCCAAGAAATCTTATGATTCTCAAGGGCCAGTTAGTGTTGGAATTCAAATCCAGCTATGCAAACCCAAAGCCCATGTCTCAATGATCTTTCACTACTCTGCAAGCAAAACACCTTCTTCCCACTGGGTTCTATAGGAGTTCATGAATACTCCTTAGTGTCAGTCCAAGATTTCCCCTGGACTGTGCTTTAAATGTTTTCTTCAAGACGTGCAGAAAAAGTCTTGATATCAGCTGCTGTGTGGGTGGCCATCAAAGGTGCCCCAACAGTGCTGCTGGAGCAGGGCTGGCACACAACTTGAGGAGGGTTTTTTCAGAATATGCCCTTCCTGGACCACAGGGGAGCCTTGGATTCTGTGGTGGGCTGAGTTAATGGCAGTGATTAATCCAGGCATGGGCATCTCCATGACTTATCAAAGCCACACATCCTTCTATATCAAAATTGCTATATAGCTTGATCAGCTATCTTCTTCCTTAAACTTGATACTCAGAGACAGTGAAACATTTTCACAAATCCCATCCACTGTCAACAAAACAGGATTTGAATCTATTGAAAGTATTTAGAAAAAAGTATCATAGGCCCCGGGGGACAATGACAGGAGCCTGGGAATTACCTGGGTAAAACCATAGTACAGGTTTCTACATTAGCTTCTTTGACTGAATGGGTAAACCACTCAGTTTGTGTGCAAGTTACAATAAATTTGTTCAATGAACAATCTCATCACCTGCCAGCTTCATCTTGACCAGAAGATCTAACTTCGATGAATGAGACTCTTCCAAGACTCCAGAGTTATTCTGGAAATCATTTCTCATTAGTAAGCTGTAGGCAGTGTAGACAATTTGCTAAACCTAGAATTTGGCCCCTACAGCACCCCCTATAAATCCTAGATGCTGCCTGCTTTCTCTTGATGCTGTTAATTGCAGATGGTCCCAAACATATCAGTTAATTGGGGCTTCTGCTGAGTTATGTTTCAGTTAACTGAGGCATCTTTTGGGCCAGGTTAGTTTTATGTTAAGACCTCTAGGTGCTAGGTGCCATATATACCAGCAGAGGACCTCCTCTTCAAAGGCAATTTTTCACAATCACAGATGAATGCTGTCCTTTCTCTGGCAAGACTGCTCTGAACCAGGCGTCAACTGTGGGAGGGAATCTTCCCTTGCAAAGTTGTCTTCACCATCAGAAAGATAGCATCATTCTCTGGTTCGTGTTCTCTCTCTCTCTCGCTCTCTCTCTCTCTGTCTGTGTGTGTGTGTCTCTCTCTCTCTCTCTCTCTCTCTCTCTATCTCCATCCTCCCTGTTCCATTCTCTGGGGCACTCACACCATCACAGCTCCCCCATGACCTCATGTTGCTTCTAGCTACTCACAACCTCATTAATGGGGAGAAGTGGTCTCCCTGAAGTGATGTCTTCCCCACCGGACTTCTCTGTCCTAAAAACTAATTCCCCATCTGTTTCCCTCAAAGAGATCACCTCAGACTCTCTGAAAGCAGTTTGAATATAACATTGAAATAATGATTAAGATAACAATAGCTAATATTAGCAAAATTAATGTCACTGAAGCATCAGCAGACTTAACCCCTCCAGGAGGCATTTCCATTTTACCGACGAATTATCATCCTAAAGGAACTGCTAATCGAGCAGAGGACAGTCTGTCACTGCTCCTCCTTGGCGCCAAAACTGCGCGAGAACTTTGCCCAGCAACCTACCCAGATGCCTTCAGTCCACTTCTGGCCTTTGCCTTAAAACAGACAGTAACATCTACTGGGCTCAATTTTCTTCCATGCTCAGGCAAGATTTAGTTGCATGTTGTCCTGAAATAGAGAGGAGTGATGAAAATTTTGTCTTTCTACATCATTCATTTAGCCAACCTTTACTGAACATCTGCCACATCAGTAATGGTCTAAAAAGGCCTCCATGAAACTTGCGACTCCATATGCTAAAGAGACGAACATGTATACAAATAAGGACAGTACAGCAAGACAGATGCCAGCCTTATTAGAGTCACACACATGGTCCTGTGAGGGTAGATCTGAGGAACGCTAACATTCTCCCAATGACCAAGGCAGAAAAGGGATGTCAAGCAGAGGGAGGAATATTGCAGAGGCCTGGAGCTGTTGGAGCTCAATCAGAAAAGGGGCCCTAGGAACACAACCAGAGATGGTCTACCCTGCATTAATACCCAAGCAAAGAATTAAATCAATTGCCCAGACAACTCACAGGGCTGATAAATTGAATGAGGAACCACAGTTTAGTAAGGGGCAAACATACCAGCCTGGGTGTGCACCTTGGCTCTGCCAATATTAGCTGTGTAGTTTGGGTCAGCTACTTATATTCTCAGATTTTCAGTTTCATTATCTGTAAATAGCGAAAAAGGTATACACCTCATAAAGTTGTCTTAAATATATAATTATAACTGTAGTGTATGTGAAATATCTAGCACAGAGAGAAACAATCTCACAGCACCCCCTAGTTTCTGATTTTCTCTCCAGTGACACCTCTCTATGTGGAAAACCTAAACAGAAATGACTGTTCCCAACAGCAGCAAAATGAAGCTATTTCCAGCATTTGGGTCCGCAGTCTCAGAGAAGCAGGGAAGAAATGAATGGCAGGCTGTGTTTTATTTGACTTTGTGTCTAGAATAGGCCCCTGTGTGCCCCAAATATATCCAAAGGCCACAGGCACATTGACTAATTTGCAATGAAACATGGGCTTAACTCCCTTATCCACACTTTCGCTGGTTCTTATCTTTTTTAAATTTTTTGAGCCCTTATTAGCCAGAAATTTGGTTTTCTAATAATACCCTAAGGGACATCCAACTAAGGGAAAAATCTACAGATAGATCAGGGGACAGCGAGCAGTCAGGAAGTTATGCAGGAGAAAAGGGCACCTTGGTGGGCAGGCACAAGACAAGCTTCACCCACTTCATATCCTTGTTGAGGATCAGGCCTGACTGGAATCCCAGGGTCCTCTAGACATGAAGAATAGAATGGTTCTGGTAAAGTTCCAGAACTGAAAAAGGACTTTCTAAATCATCAGGCCTATCTTCTATTCCAGGACCTAAGACCACCTAAGAATTACAGCAAAGGCAGAAACATCTGCTTAATTATTGAAGAGACCATTTCTCATGAACCACCAAATAGATTTTTTTAAATCCCTTTACTGCATCCCCCAACTCAAGAAACACTTGTGGATTGACCTCAACCAGCTCTGAGTGACAAGCAGAGAAAACAAAGCAGTAAAGAGAAGGGGGAAACGTGTCCAATTAAATCAGTCAGACTTAATTGCCCATATGGAGTTAAGCTGGAGGAGGGTGATATCAAAGGACAGCTGGAGGTGGGAATATCTGCATGCTTTAGGGGCTGAGTTTGGGGGCTGAGAAGACCCTGTGGCTATTTAACCCACTTCTGTTTAGTCCTCTGGCTATGCTGATATTAAATCTGTGTAACTTCCATCCACTAGATTGCTCTCAGGGAAGACCAGAAACAAAGCATTAACCCCTACTTATTCATTCTGTCATTGGAAGCTTGCTGGGTACCAAGGGTGCACCCAGACCTCCACCAAAAAGTTGGGTGGATACATGAGGTTGCCATCCCTGGTCAGAGTAGCCCTTATAATCTGAAACACCCCCTCCAGACTGACCACAAGCACACGTGAAATCAAGACGTATGGTCTGCTTCCCTCTTTTCATGACTCCCATCAACACAGGGCGAGGCACCTTGGAGGTGCTCGATAAATCCTATTTGAATCATAATCCAGAAGACAAGTTCCCTGACCTCAGGATAGAATTTAATCCACAAAAGCCAACTTCTTCAGAAAGACCTTTTTATAAAACAGATTTCAAAGGACTAATTTTGTGCTCAGAATAAGCAAATTGACATGATAAAGGCCACATTTGGGGTGTCCCTAAAATGTGGGCACATGTGGTACAGGACATGAACAAGCTCCAAGCTTGCAATTGCTTTGTTTTAACCTTGGCAGCCCTGCAGCTTGGCTCCCACATTCAAAGGGATGATGTATTTCCCCATATTTATTATTTGCAGTAGACTACTGAGGAAAAGAGCAGAGCAGCAGGCGATGTGTCTCAGTGTGCCTGCCAGGAATAACAGAGAGGCCTTGCACCAGCGCCTCATTAGCTTATGGAAAACAGTTCCCTAAGGAAACTGCAGGGTGTAAATAAATTTAAAACATTTCAGCCTTTTGAGGCCTGCAGATGCCAAATTTGTAAAACAGTGGTGGCTCAAGAATGCTGTAACATTCTGTTGCACGTCTCATAAATTTAGCCTAAGTTCTATAGTCTGTTTATAAGCAAAATAATGTGATATCACAAACATACTCTTTTAATATCTAATGTTATTATTTATAAAAAGAAAAATTATTTGGTAAGGTAAATTCAGTAGTTAAAAAAAACAGGACAGTCCTAGAGATAGTCATGTATATACCTTTCTAATTTGGGGCCCTGTTTAAGAAATGTCATCTGTAGGTATCATATAGTGCCCTAGTATATGAGCAAAACTTAATGTATCTCCATGCATTATCCATGCCTCAAACAGGGTGTTGAGAATTAAACATGAGAGAAATGAGTGAAGTCTAAACTTAAGCCTCTAACTGAATATTTCTCTGTTAACTGTTAACAAGGCAGGCAAAGAGAGTGGTATCACAGACTTGAAAGTCATAGAAAGCATTTAGTCTAAACCCCTCACTTTACAGACAAGAACACAGAGATCCAGAGAAGCAAAGTGATTTACCAGAGTCACACCACAGGTTAGTGGCAGAGCTGGGAGAACAGCATGAGAGTCTTTGTCCACTGCTCACGAGACTAATAGAGTACGGGTTGCACAGCTCTTAGCACCCGGCCTGGCGCATCAGGGGCACTTGGCAAATACTAGCTATGACTGTCACTCTTATTATCATCATTATTTGTTACCCTAAGGTGCCAAGTAATACAGCTTATTTTCATCTCTTTGCCAACAGTGATGACTTCTCTAAGAAACTGAAACTAAAGTTAGTTTCACACCTGTTATCAGAAAGTGTTAAAGGGTCATTTTAACCCAGTTTCATCATCCAATTCATCAGGGGATCCTCCCTGATATTAACTCCTGAGTCCAAGAAATCCTGGACACAGTTTATTGTGTTCTGATAAATCATAACTTTATGAAGGCAAGAACCACATCTGTTTTGCTCATCATTGTAAGCCCCAGATCCTAGTGCATAGTAGGTGCTCAATAGACATTTGACAGGTGCAGTGGTAGGTAATGAGATGCAAAGGCAAATAAGACACACACTCCCACCTTAAGAGCTTCACAGCCTCATGACGCTAACTCTTCTTGAACCTATTCCAAACATGCCATCCCTCTAAGTCATGGAGTCTATATATTTACCTCTTAACAATGTCATCTATATTCATCCCAACCCAAGAATAGTCTTCAAGCAAGATGTCATACAAGATATGCTTTAGATAATAGCCCTAACAATAACAGCACTGCAAATATATTAAAGAAGGGTGACTCTTAAGAGGCAGACATTTGGGCTCTATAATAAAAGAAAGCTGCATAGCTTACACTAAATAATAAAAAGCCTACATCATTTTTTCTAAGAAGCAAGTGAAATTTAACCTAAATTTAATTCCAGTCAAGGAAAATGAACCACCCTAAATAATTAAGTTCTGTGAAGCTATTTGTTGTCTAGCACATCAAAAGGTGTCTAGCATATCAGTTAGCAGAGCCAACAACTCAACACAAGTTTAGGAATCACAGCATACAAACTAGAGCCAAAAACATCTGGCCACAGGCTAATGCTAGCCCAAAAAGCGAGTCGCTGGGCAGCCTAGAGAGGTACAACCAAGGTCCCAATTCACAGAACTTTCCAGGGGGTTCTAGCAGTGCTTCTCAAACATAAATTGCTTCAGAATTCCCTGGAAGGCTGGTAAAAACACAAGTAACTGGCCACGCCCAGGGTTTCTGGAGTTGAGCCAAAGAGTCTGTATTGGTAACAAGTTGCCAGGTGATGTTGATGTCACTGGTTCAGGGACCCCTGGTTAGGGAAAGCACACGTGTCAAAACATCTGGGCAGCAAGGAACTAGTGCCAACAGCCTATAGTAGATGTCCTATTTTTGCTTTTTTAAAAATTCCTTGTGGCAGTCACCAATTATGTCTGGTGACTCCCAAGCCAAAGGAAAAGATAAAAGAATTAAGAAGTGATTTCAGTCAATGGGACAGAATGTAGGAAACAGGCTGAGATGAAAGCCAAAAAAGGAAATAAAAAGTTTCTGTGATAGAGAAGAATCAGAACTAACTCAAAGGGGTGACTGGAAGAACTTGACAGGGGAAACTGGATGAGAAGAAATGGTACCACAGAAGCCATGCCAAGGAATTGGGATCCCCAGACTGAACACAGATCTTGTAATAGCCCCATTTATTGAGTTCATACCTCGGCCTCCCAAAGTGCTGGGATTACCGATGTGAGCCACCACACCCGGCCTGCCCTATTTCTTTATAGCCATATGTATTACCTGTGCTTCCCCCAGTACCTTTCCCTGTAGGTACTGGGGGAACCACAAGTTCTCTGTCCTCGGGCCACACATCTCTGTGGAACCTCACAACATCCTCTGAGATAGTTATTATCTCTCTTTTACAGATACAGAAAGGAAGGCTGGCCAGGCACAATGCCTCATGCCTGTAATCCCAATGCTTTAAGAGACCAGAGTGCGAGGATCACTTGAAGCCAGGAGTTCAAGACCAGCCTGAGAAACATAGTGAGACCTCATCTCTACAAATAAATTTTAAAAGAATTAGCTCGCCATGGTGTCACACACCTGTAGTCCCAGCTACTCCAGAGGCTAAGGCAAGAGGATCACTTCTCGACCTTAGGAGGTCAAGGCTGTGGTGAGCTATGATCACACCACTGCACTCCAGCCTGGGTGACAGAGTGAGACCTGTCCCCCAACCTCCCTCCCCAAAGAAAACACAAGAAATGAAGGTTCAAAGAGATTAAATGATGTCACTAAGGTGGCAAGTAAGTGGTAGATTCAGTACTCAAACTTGGGTCTGTTTCCCAGGCTTCGCTCTTACCATCTAGGTAGTCTGCTTTCCCATGCCTCCTCTCCAAAGATGAAACCTACAGGGAAAGGTACTGGGGGAACCACAAATAATAGATATGGCTATAAAGAAGTAGGGCAGGCCGGGCGTGGTGGCTCACATCTGTAATCCCAGCACTTTGGGAGGCTGAGGTGGGAGGATTGCTGGAGCTCAGGAGTTTGAGACCAGCCTGGGCAACACAGTGAGACCCCATTCTCCGCCAAAAAAAAAAAAACTAGGCGTGGTGGCACATGGCACATGCCTACAGTCCCAGCTACACTGGAGACTGAGGCAAGAGGATCGCTTGAGACCAGGAGTCTGGGGCTGCAGTGAGTTATGATCAAACCACAAAACACAAAAAAAAAAAAAAAAAAAAAAAAAAAAAAAAAAAAAAAAAAAAAAAAAAAAGAAGAAGAAGAAGAAAAAGAAGTAGGGCAAACAGTGGCTGTCATGTGCTGACTCAAGCTTTGGCTTTGGAACTGGACAGGTCTGCATTCAAACCCCCACTTAGGAGCAAAGTTGTCTTGGGCAAATGATTTAATTGGACTCCAGTGTCCTTATCTGTCTAATGGGGATATTAATATCTACCTTCTGATGTTACTAGAATGAGTGTAGACATTTTTACATTAAACTGTAGACACCTAGTACATTTTTTCAGTACATTTCCTAGCAAATAGATATTCAAAACTGAAGGTCATTGTGGTGATGATGGTGAAGGCAAGACTGAGATCCTAGCAGTTGAGGTGCCAGGAAACCATTTAACAGCTTTAAATAAATTTCAGGTCTCCAGGTTTGGATCGAACCTATACCCAATATGAAGAGAATCTGCCACTGTCAATTCCCAATGTAGAATATAAAAAATGGAGAGAGACATCAAGACTGGAAATGAACAATTTCTCCTATTTTCAAAAATAAAATAAAATATTATATATATTCCAGAAATAGCAGATTTTCAAGCTTATAGTTGAACCTGTATTTATGCAGCAGTCAGGTACCACAATGGAATATTTATTAATAATTAAGAGATAAAACAAACAAAGTTGCCCCCTAAACATTATCCAGTAACATCAACATATAATGCTGGAGTTAGACCAGAAGCATTCAGAGTCACCTTGAAGAGACATTGGCTCAGTCTCCAACAGTTTTCACTGGAACCTAATGGAACCCAATACTTAAAGAATTAAAGGAATAACATTTTAAAAAAAGGTTGACACAAAGTAAGACATAAGGAAAAAGATGGAAATTGGCAACAGTTTTCTTTACCAAGAAGACTTTGCTCTGGTTCAATCCCTGGCATTGAGCCAAAGTTCCCTGAAGACAGGAACTGTTCCTATTCATCTTGGAGTCTCCAGGCACGAGCGGGGTGCCCGGCAATGCAACTTATGAAAGCCCCACAGGGATGATAGCCTAGTCCCTGAGCTCTGCTTTTACCTGTCATTCAAAAAGGTTCCCAGGTTTTCCACGACCCCTAGTGTGAGGTTGCAAGTTATTCCCAGCCTGACATTCTAGTCCCATTCTACTTTCCTTTCTACTGTGGTTCCCCATTCCATTTCCTAAATCAGCTCTCTACTCCTTCCAAACTGATCTATTCCTTTCCCCGCCCCCAAGAAGCCTTGGATTCTCTTGGCTCTGTGTATTTCGCTACACTATTAGAACCATAAATAATACTCTCTCCACCTCCTGCACCTTCTGAGATCCTATCTCTAGAAAATCCCTCTGACCATCTCAGGAGAACTTTCTCCTTCCCACTTTCAACTCTTTGAGCCATTGTTCTCCTACCACTCATTCGGCACCCACCAACTACCACCTTTTCTTGACGTTTGTGTTTTTTCAAGTAATTGTGTCTTTTCTCCCCAGACGACTACAAGCCTCATGTCTTACTTATTGTTGCATCCAGCCTTGGGCCTTACACAGAGTTAGCACTTAATAAATGTTTGTTGCTGCTGTTAATGACAAAAAAACTAATGCTTCGGTAATTCTCAGGCATCTGACACACCCAACTCCACCCAGACTTTGTCATCATCTTGTCCACTGTAGGTAAAAAATGTCCCTTCCACCAGAAATTTCCCCCAGTTTCTCCCTAACCAGGGACAAAAGGAAACACTTGTTATTTGTTTTATCCTGGATGGAGGCTTACAGGCTCTCACACTCCCCATAGTGTCTCTCTAGACCTTGTTTTGGTTGCCAACCAGCTCAGGATCTTCTAAAAAGCACTCAACATCCCTGGACCTCTGGCCCTAAATGTCTCTGCCTTTCCACAGAAGGTTGTCATTAAGTGAGATGACAGATCTGAAAATGCTCTGAGAAGTTAAAGTCCTATGCCCAAGAGAAGAAATATTTTTAGGAAGCCCACTTAGCTCTTTTAGGTCTCTAGGAGATCACTTAGAGGGTACTTTGGCACCCTAACCACTTGAAAGTATTGTCCTCCTTAGAGCCTAGTTTTGTTTTTTAAAATCAGAAAAAGATTAAAGCATTGAAGACACATTGGCTCAGAGAAGAATCTTTAGGCAGGAAAGCATTTTAAGAGTGCACTGCATTATGTTGTGTTCATTTTCTTCTATGGCCAAATCCTGCATTTAGACATGCTAAAAGGTGTTTCATTTCTTTCAAAAGCTTCAGAAAATAGCCCTGAGAAAACAACAGAGATAGCTTAAACATGCAAGACAGCTGAGAACAGAAGGTCAGGCAGGCTTGGGAAACCCCAGTCCCTCCAGATTTCTCCAATTCCACAGGTCATGGTTAGATGTGGGGACTCCACAATAACCCCCAATTGGCTGAGAAGAATCAAGGGAAAAGCACCGGGTTAGAACCCCTGGTAGTGCTTTCTTCCACCAAGAGGCTGCTTTAAGTTGAAAATGTCCCCAAAGAAATGTTCTTTCTCCTCTATAGGATGACTCAGTTAGTGTCTATTGATGAGTAGACGCTGACACATTCAGCTAACTCACCTTCAAACATCTACCGAGTGCTTACCATATCCCCAGCAGGGCCATAAGGCTGGCATGCTTTGGATTTCCCACATATAACTGGAAAGACCTGATCTTTGACATACCACAGTTAGAAAATCCTTTGGCCAAAACATTAGTGCCTGCTCCACTACAATTCTCCTTGAAAGGGGTTCTTCTTTAATCTTGATCAGGCCCCACCACTCATGCTGCTGATTACATTAGGTCTTTTTTGAGAGTAGATATTGATAGGCAGGCAGGTGATGATAAAAGCACATCAAAGGCAGACAAGAAGGTAGAGGAAAAAGTAAGATGACCTTTCCCTGACCCATCAACACATTAAAGATAAATAAATAAATACAACTGATGAGACCTGTTTTAGTCACCTCAGGCTGCTATAACAAAACACCTTGGATAAAACTTCAGTCCATGCACATGTCTGTCAGGAAGTGATGTTCATGTTCAGATCATCAGAGTGGTTTCAAAGATTTACTGTGTGCAAAGCACAGCATTGAGCCCTGCGGGCAGTGGATGAAACACTGCTGGAGTTCTCAAAGGAGTTTACTGTTTAGTGCAACAGGCAGACAACATACAAATAAGACAAGGGGGTAGATGGGGTGGGCTTCAGATGAAGGTTAGGTGCTGAGTGGGAATCTCCAGATTCTAAACCTGGGTCCCAGAAATAACTGCTTTTCAATGTTGAGGTTGTGCAGGAGCAAGGTCAAGCCTTAGTGGGTACACAACTGTGTGCTATAATGGCTGTTAAATATGGAAAGACCAGTCCTGGTCAGTCAATAAAGGGTCTGAGAACAGCAGGGGCCCCAGGACCCAGGCCAGCCATTGTAGGTCTATGGGAGTAGTTGGATGGTAAATGTTTTAAATATCATGCCCATAGGTGAGAGCATACTCTGGAGAGAGATTCAGACCAAGGGGCCCCTGGGCAGAAGCAGGAGATGGGAGAGACCCATTGGGCTTTTTAGCACCCTTAGTCTTTTATTAAATTAGTTCCTAGGTGCTTGTGTAGAAACAGAATTATATGTGATATTATGCATATGTTGTATGCAATATTTGAGAAACTCCTAATCTCTAAGACTATAAAATAAAATAAATGAAGGAATAAGGCTGAGGGCAGAGGTTCAGGGTCCACCACTCTTGAGTCAACTAAAGCCAAGTGGAAGCCAATGGGATTGCCAGCTGTGTAGACATTCAAGGCCATTATTTTGCTAACAGACGTGGGGTTCCTGATTCTTCTCGTGGTATGGAGAATGGCTCCAGAGATCCTCTGGGATGCTGTTATGCACTGAATGTTTGTGTCCACTCCCTCATTCATATGCTGAAGCCCTAACCCCTGCGTGATCATATTTGGAAATGGGGCCTTTGGGTGGTAATTAGGATTAGATGAGGATGGGGGCGGTCAGACTCTTATGCGATTAGTGCCCTTATAAGAAGAGACGCCAGAGAGCCTGATCTCTCGCCCCACCTGTCTTTCTTTCCCTTCACTGCACACAAAGAGATCATGTGAGCCCACGGAGCAAGCATAGCCACCTACAAACCAAGAAGAGAGGTCTATGAACAAAACCTACCTAGCTGGCACCTAAATCCTGGATGTCCTGGCCTTCAGAATTGTGAGAAATTTCTGCTGTTTAAGCCACTTGGTCCATGATATTTTGTTATGGTAGCCCAAGCTAAGACAATATGACACTCCCGTTTCTCTTAGAACAATGCTGTGAGGTAGGTATTATCATCTCTGCATAATAGAAATAAAAATTGAGGCATAGAGAGGTCACTTAATCTGTCCATGACCACAGAGACAGTAAATCCAGAGGCAGGTTCAAGTTTACATTCAACGGAACGACTGGGAAAGACTGCCACCTAGAAGTGCCTCACAACAGAAATAACCATCATCATCGATTCATAATCACAGCTAACACATAAGGTATCATATATGATATAACCACTTGTCTTTTCTTTTTTTTTTTTTTTTTTTTTTNGTTTTGTTCACTAGTGTATCCCAAGTTCCCAAGTGCCTAGAACAAGGTCTTATACAAAGAAAGATTTCAATAAATGACTTTTTTTTTTTTTTTTTGAGACAAGGTCTTGCTCTGTCACCCAGGCTGGAGTGCAGTGGCATGATCTCAGCTCACTGCAACCTCCACCTCCCAGATTCAAGCAATTCACCTGCCTCAGCCTCCTGAGTAGCTGGGATTACAAGCATGCACCACTGTGCCTGGCTAGCTTTTGTATTTTTATAGAGACGAGATTTTGTCATGTTGCCCAGGCTGGTCTCAAACTCCTGAGCTCAGGTGATCTGCCTCCCTTGGCCTCCCAAAGTGCTGGGATTACAGGCATGAGCCACGGCGCCCAGCCAGGCACTTGCTATTTAAAGTCACTTCATCCTCACAACAACCCTCTGAAGTAGGTGCTATCATTCTCCCTGCTTTAATAGCACCTATGAAAGAAGCCAAGGGCTTTATGGCTCTCTCAATTCTGACTCCTATCAATATTCGACTGCGTCCCATGTGTCTCCCTGTGACTACCTTCACCAAATATTTACGGAGACTCATGTGCCATCTCACTGGGCCATGTGCATCTTTCCAAAAAGCCCCTAAATCCTTTCTGGAACAAGGAAGGGTGCACCCTGACTTCATCTTCAAATCCACAAAACAGCAGGATGTCAGAGCCCTGCTGGGCTCACAAGGACGATGTCTGGAAAAGAGCCAAACAAGATGCTTTCTGCCGGTGGTTTCTTATTTTCTGTCAATTCACAAGAAGCCTGTGGTCTGGTACTGAAGGAAGCAAATCACATCCAGGCACACGCCAAGGAACAGGTCCAGGCCCACTCCGCTGGCAGAGCTGCGGCCCCCACCCTGCCTCCTCCTCCCTGCTCAAGCAGGGCTGCAGCAGGCCAGGCAGCTAGCACCATGCTTCTCGGGTTACACTGAAGGGTGGAGGGGCTACCACTGCAGCAGCAGATGTTGCCCAGTGCACCACCATCCATCTTCCCCGCCTCTTCCAGGATGTGAGCAGAAGGTGCTGGATGGATTCTTTTCTACTGGGAGTCAGAAATAGAGCCCCTGCCTTCAAGCCCAACCTGTCTCCCAAAGCCCCTAGAGCTGACCACATCTCCTCTAGACTCCCAGGCTTCCTGGGGTTGGCTTCATCCCTTTGCAAGGCTTCAGGGTAGAGTCTGACATCACAGCATGACCAGAGTGTGAAGTAATAAATGGGCCATGCGCCAAGAAAATGTCTCTCATCCTTGCTGGACCCCCAGAGCAGCCTGAGGAAGGGCTGTGTACCCTCAGAACGCGTTTGCAAAGTTGAGAGCAGCATATTCAGGCACCTCACTGATTTCCAGTCAGGAATCAAATGGGGTAAGATGGCTCCTGGGAAGATCAACTCCAGGCCCAAGTGCTGTGGGGACCTGGGAGGGAGCAGGGGATGGACATATTCTTATAGAAAAGGAAACACCAACTGGGCGCTGTGGCTCACGCCTGTAATCCCTGCACTTTGGGAGGCTGAGATGGGCAGATCACAAGGTCAGGACATGGAGACCATCCTGGCCAATGTGGTAAAACCCTATCTCTGCTAAAAATACAAAAATTAGCTGGGCGTGGTGGCGCATGCCTGTAATCCCAGCTACTTGGGAGGCTGAGGCAGGAGACTCACTTGAACCAGAGAGTTGGAGGTTGCAGTGAGCCAAGATCACACCCCTGCACTCCAGCCTGGCGACAGAGCAAGACTCTGTCTCAGAAAAAAAAAGAAAAGAAAAGAAAAGGGAACACCCTGTGGTTATTATATCAACTTTCCCTCTGGTCATTTTTTTTTTTTTTTTTGAGACAGAGTCTCATTCTGTCACCCAGGCTGGAGTGCAATGGCGCGATCTCAGCTCACTGCAACCTCTGCCTCCGAGGTTCAAGCGGTTCTCTTGCCTCAGCCTCCTGGGTAGCTGGGATTACAGGCGCATGTCACCACGTCCAGCTAAGTTTTGTATTTTTAGTAGAGACAGGGTTTCAGCATCTTGGCCAGGCTGGTCTTGAACCCCTGACCATGTGATCCACCCGCCTCGGCCTCCCAAAGTGCTGGGATTACAGGCGTGAGCCACCATGCCCAGCCAATTTTCTTAAAATACTAGTATTGCTGTTATCTTCTGACTAGTTATTTCTAAGGACATGTGTGTTTCCTCCACAGCCACTAAAGCATCCACTGATACCAGTAGGTCAGCTCTAGCCACACCCAGGGCAGTTAGGACTCACCTGGTTGGACAGGTGAGGTCCCGAAAGGCCCACCTGACCCAAATCTCTCCTCTATCAGCCTGGCCTACTGATCTTGCTGCAGGAATGCCCACCATAAAGTTGTTCCTTTAGTCAGGAAAGCCAATCAGAACAAACTTAGCCAGAATTCATTATTGTTATCGAAAAGGATCTCAATTATTTTTTCTAACTGGTAATATCTGTATCGAGGGTCTTAAATTCACACACTGCCAATCTAACGTGCAAAACAGTTGCTTCTTGACAAGGTGCAGTGGCTCATGCCTGTAATCCCAGCACTTTAGGAGGCCGAGATGGGTGGATCACCCGAGGACAGGAGTTCAAGACAAGCCTGACCAACATGGTGAAACCCCATCTCTACTAAAAATACAAAACTTAGCAGGGCATAGTGGTGCATCCCTGTAATCTCAGCTATTGGGGAGGCTGAGGCAGGAGAATCACTTGAACCCAGGAAGTGGAGGTTGCAGTGAGTCAAAATCGCAACACTTCACTTCAGCCTGTGTGACAGAGGAAGACTCCATCTCAAAAAAAAAAAAAAGAAAACCCAGTTACTTCTTTTATTTTTCCATATCTGAATGGAGCCTGTTCAAAAGCCCATTTCCCAGCATGGTAGAAAAATAATAAACTTGTAAGGTTTCTTCCTATTTAAAGCAGTTTCATTTGGGGTAAATATTCTGTCAAAGTTCAAACTCACTTTCAGTTGGGATCGTTTCTCTCCCTTAAAGGCAAAACATGGAGAGTGGGCATGAGACGACACTTTTGTGTCCTTGAGGCACTGAGAGGAGGGATGTCCCATACCATCCTCCTTTGTTGATCGCTGTGATGGCTCCTAGTACCTGGGAATTGGCCTCTGTCTACTGCAAACCCTAAAGTGTCCACAGCCGGTGATGCATGTGGTCAGTTGCCTTGGCCAAAAGAGGGTCCAGAGACCCCCACTTTGGCTCTTGCTGTGCTACACATCCTCAGAGTGTCAGCCACATGCTTCCTCTGACCGCCGGACTCTCACTTCAAAGTTTCTGGGCATGCTCACTTGGCCCCCTCACCATGGCAACCCCACAAGGCAGGTGCACTTTCTCCACTCTCAGACGCTTTCTTAGTCCGCACTAAAGGCACAGAACCCGAACACTTCTTATCCCCTCCTTTCAGACCAGGCCAAACCACATGGTCTACTGCTTAATTTTGCAGTGGCTGCTCAACCCCCTACCCTGCTCCCACCTTTATCTCCTACAGCCTATTCTCAATACAGCGGAGTGATTCTTTTTCAATAAAACTTAGTCATATCACTCTTTTACTTAAACCCCTTCAGTGGCTCCATTTGACTCAGAGTAAAAGCTAAAGGCCTTAAAATAGCCTACAATGGTGCACAGAGCAGATACCCACTCCCTCCCCAGCCTCATGCCCCGCTTCCAGGCACCTGCTTACTCTACTCATCATAAAGACTTCCTTGCTGTGTCCCACTTAGGGCTGGAAGGGGAAAGAAGGAAGAAAAAAAGGTAGAATCAGAAATGGGGAAAGATATGGAAGAAAGGGTTAGAAGCCAGAGGGAAGAGAAGCATATGTGTATGGGGCTTCATAGTGGGCTTCAGCAGACACAGGAAAGGACACAAGAAGCTGGCACCTCAGGCCCCATCACCTTCCCCCATATGTGCATGTGGCCAAATGCCTGTCTCCTTCATGACATTGTTTACACCTCACCCTCTGCATGAGCCTCTTCTGCCTTTTAATACTGCAGTCTGCTCCCTGAGCCTCATGGGGCCCTTATCTTGTTCTGTTTTTAATCTTTCCATAGCACATATTACCTAACATACTCCGTGAGCTACATATTTATTATGTCTGTGTTATCTTCCCCACTCCCTCACCTGCCTCATTCCTCCAGAGCAAGTTTCTTTGTTTTGTTCACTAGTGTATCCCAAGTTCCCAAGTGCCTAGAACAAGGTCTTATACAAAGAAAGATTTCAATAAATGACTTTTTTTTTTTTTTTTTGAGACAAGGTCTTGCTCTGTCACCCAGGCTGGAGTGCAGTGGCATGATCTCAGCTCACTGCAACCTCCACCTCCCAGATTCAAGCAATTCACCTGCCTCAGCCTCCTGAGTAGCTGGGATTACAAGCATGCACCACTGTGCCTGGCTAGCTTTTGTATTTTTATAGAGACGAGATTTTGTCATGTTGCCCAGGCTGGTCTCAAACTCCTGAGCTCAGGTGATCTGCCTCCCTTGGCCTCCCAAAGTGCTGGGATTACAGGCATGAGCCACGGCGCCCAGCCAGGCACTTGCTATTTAAAGTCACTTCATCCTCACAACAACCCTCTGAAGTAGGTGCTATCATTCTCCCTGCTTTAATAGCACCTATGAAAGAAGCCAAGGGCTTTATGGCTCTCTCAATTCTGACTCCTATCAATATTCGACTGCGTCCCATGTGTCTCCCTGTGACTACCTTCACCAAATATTTACGGAGACTCATGTGCCATCTCACTGGGCCATGTGCATCTTTCCAAAAAGCCCCTAAATCCTTTCTGGAACAAGGAAGGGTGCACCCTGACTTCATCTTCAAATCCACAAAACAGCAGGATGTCAGAGCCCTGCTGGGCTCACAAGGACGATGTCTGGAAAAGAGCCAAACAAGATGCTTTCTGCCGGTGGTTTCTTATTTTCTGTCAATTCACAAGAAGCCTGTGGTCTGGTACTGAAGGAAGCAAATCACATCCAGGCACACGCCAAGGAACAGGTCCAGGCCCACTCCGCTGGCAGAGCTGCGGCCCCCACCCTGCCTCCTCCTCCCTGCTCAAGCAGGGCTGCAGCAGGCCAGGCAGCTAGCACCATGCTTCTCGGGTTACACTGAAGGGTGGAGGGGCTACCACTGCAGCAGCAGATGTTGCCCAGTGCACCACCATCCATCTTCCCCGCCTCTTCCAGGATGTGAGCAGAAGGTGCTGGATGGATTCTTTTCTACTGGGAGTCAGAAATAGAGCCCCTGCCTTCAAGCCCAACCTGTCTCCCAAAGCCCCTAGAGCTGACCACATCTCCTCTAGACTCCCAGGCTTCCTGGGGTTGGCTTCATCCCTTTGCAAGGCTTCAGGGTAGAGTCTGACATCACAGCATGACCAGAGTGTGAAGTAATAAATGGGCCATGCGCCAAGAAAATGTCTCTCATCCTTGCTGGACCCCCAGAGCAGCCTGAGGAAGGGCTGTGTACCCTCAGAACGCGTTTGCAAAGTTGAGAGCAGCATATTCAGGCACCTCACTGATTTCCAGTCAGGAATCAAATGGGGTAAGATGGCTCCTGGGAAGATCAACTCCAGGCCCAAGTGCTGTGGGGACCTGGGAGGGAGCAGGGGATGGACATATTCTTATAGAAAAGGAAACACCAACTGGGCGCTGTGGCTCACGCCTGTAATCCCTGCACTTTGGGAGGCTGAGATGGGCAGATCACAAGGTCAGGACATGGAGACCATCCTGGCCAATGTGGTAAAACCCTATCTCTGCTAAAAATACAAAAATTAGCTGGGCGTGGTGGCGCATGCCTGTAATCCCAGCTACTTGGGAGGCTGAGGCAGGAGACTCACTTGAACCAGAGAGTTGGAGGTTGCAGTGAGCCAAGATCACACCCCTGCACTCCAGCCTGGCGACAGAGCAAGACTCTGTCTCAGAAAAAAAAAGAAAAGAAAAGAAAAGGGAACACCCTGTGGTTATTATATCAACTTTCCCTCTGGTCATTTTTTTTTTTTTTTTNAAAAAAAAAAAAAAAAAACTCAATAGGTAGCAACAAATAGGCTTTACTCACTCAACACAAAGAAATGAATCTAAAAATTAAAAATAAAGTTTACAATCTAGAGAATAAAAAACTATTTTAAATAAATTACAGCAATCTTAGAGCTTAAACTTTTGGCCAGATTTGATTTCCAGACTAACAGAAAAGGCAATATAATTAAATAAATGTTGACATATATTTATATAATTTTATAATTAAATACATGTACATATATGTTGATACATATCAGCATTTATCTAATTTATATGTGTATATATGTATATACATATGGGTGTGTTCATTATATTCTAATTAGGCATTCTTGATTTTTTCTCAATAAATTCTTCATTTTTTCCTTAAATATGGTAATTTCAACTAAGAAGCAAGTAAGTATTTTAAAAACTTAATGTACAAGAAAATGGCAATAAGTATTTTATAAGTAACTTAAAGCAATTTTCAACACTGAAAAAATTTAAAAAATAAATATCAAAGAGAAAAGTAATAACATCAACTCAAGATAATCAGTTTCCTCAAGGACGAGGGCAGGGTTATGATGGGAAAGAAATGAACAGGTTCTGGGGTCTTGGCAGAGTTATTTTCCTTTACCTGAACTACTCATGTAAAACCAGACATGTTAATCTAGACATGTAAGTTTCAGGCATAATAAAAATGTTTTAGGGAAATAATTTAAGAGATGGTATCCAGAGCATCCTCAAAAGTAAATGCAGTTTTCAATCCATGTATCACTACAAAAGGGTATGGGTTGGGAGTTACGCAGATCTGGGTAATAAATCTCCCTTTTATGTAGATAAAAGGGAGGTCCTGAATTCCTAAACTCACACTATATTAAAAGCATAGCTTAGTGCATTAGAATCTAAGGCATAAGTATAGAGAAAACTGGACATGACGCAGATGGAGCTTGCATCTCTGTCTGCCACTACTCTTATGTCTCTTCTGGCAAGTTACAAAACCTCCCCGAGCTTTATTTTACTTTGATCATCTAGACAACGAAGATAATATAGGTATCTATTCTCAGAAGGTTATTAGAATTAAATGAAATAAAGCAATAGTTTCCCCAATACCAGTTTTCTCATTAGGAAAGTATTGACATAGTTAACACACATGGAAGGTCACCTACCTCTGCCCTTTCCCACCCCATGTATTCACTGCAGATACTGGTTGGATGCATTAGCTGGGACTGTGAGAGCACTGGAGACCAGGAAGCACACTGGGTACGCAGTGTTGAATGGAGTGAAAAATTGCTCATGGAGCCTGGCCACTAGCAAGTACTTGATGTGTGTATATTAATAAAATAAGATTTAAAAAGGCTTTTTCTCAAGAGAACAAAAAGTCTTTTCAGGTTTAGAAGATTATAGACTATAAGCAATGCAATTCACTTAGATGAACTGCATTTACTTATTTCTAGACTGTAAACAAATGCAATTCATTTAAAGGTTGATGGACAAAATTTGAGCCTTCTCCCTTTACATCTCAAATGTGACCTGTGTCCCATACATCCTCATATTGCCTCTTAGAGAGAAGCAAGTTTAATAGGAGAGAGGGAATGACTTTCTTCTGTGATGTCAACCTCATAACTTTAGCATGTACCTAGGGGTTTCCCCTATGAATTGACCTTCCATTACTTAACTGTATGCTTCTGAGACCTAGTTATAACTTGCCCCTAGACCACTTCATAGATATGATACATTCCTTATGTCCACCAGCAGTAGCATCATGCTGGAGCTTCCAGGATAGCCCCCAGTCTTACCGGATTTTATAAAATGTTAATCATATGCCCCTTGCAGACTGAAAGTCTTGTTCATCATAGGCATGTTCCTGTGGCCCTGCCTTGTTTAAAACGTCCTTCTCCATATGAGAAAAGAGGTTGCTGGATCTGCCTGGAGCCCTAACATAAGGTGTTTGAGAAAGATTTCCAGCACCTCCTTTCTCTTCTCCCAAACATCTCTGCAAAACAAATTTTACTCCCTCCTTTCCCCACTTCATCCCTACCCCCTCTCCTCTTTCTCCCATATACCCTAGGCTAATCTCACACTTCCCATAACGCAGGTTCAATCATTTTCAGAAACCTACACCTCAGTGTGAATGAATCTCAGATGCTTGTCCAGGTGCAAGACCAATGAAACAAGGGGAAAAAGAGAGGGGATCTGAGTGCCTTAAAGAACCAGGAAATGGTGGCCACTGAGGAGAGGAAAGTCAGTGAATAGGGGGCACCAAAGAAAAAGAGAAATACGATATGGCATATTTTCATCATCTGCTATATGCCGGGCACCATGGTATGATGTGACTTAACACAAACTTATTTCATTTAGTCCTTTCCCTCTGAGACAGGTATCATTTCCATTATCAAAGGAGAAAACTGACTGGTTCAGAGGAGTTGAGGTACCTTTCATGAGATTAACTCAGTCAACAAAAATGTAATCTGCTCTAGAAAGAGGTACAAAGGAAATTAGCAAGGCATAACACCCATCCTTAGAAGACACTACCTGCTAAGGTCCAAGATAGTAGAGGACACAACCAACTTCTAAACACCTGGTGCCAAGCGCTTTCTGCTACACTGAATTGCCCACATCCCTGCTTTTCCTGAAGCCAGCCCTAGCAGGTTCAAGCGATTCTCCTGCCTCAGCCTCCTGAGAAGCTGAGATTATACGCATACGCCACCACGCCCGGATAACTTTTGTATTCTTAGCAGGGATGGGGTTTCCCCATGTTGGCCAAGCTGGTCTTGACCTCCTGACCTCAGGTGATCTGCCTCAGCCTCCCACAGTGCTAGGATTACAGGTATGAGCCACCCCACCCGGCCGAAAATTTTCACTTAGAAACCAGGATGCTGCTTTAACAACACTCAGTCACAAAGTCAAGTTCCTAACACCTGGGCCATGCTGGCCACAGGCTCTTTGCCCACCATACCCTGCCAGCATCCAGTGTGATCTATACCCTGAAATGGGTGTTGTGTCTCCTTACAGTTTGGTTACATATATTCCATCTGAAAAAGAATGTGAAAAGGACTGAGGATTTTTTCTAAATTTCAATCACTTTGCAAAAACCAGGATGTAAATAAAAGCCTTCTAACACTTCAGAGGTGATCCTGAAAAGAAAGCAGACATTGGCAAGTGAGAAAACAAAAATCCATTCTTAGAAAAAACGCGAAGGAAATATTTCTTAAATAGTTGCCTTTCAGTCAGCTTCTTCTCGAAGGACTTATAATACCTGCAAATACCTGGATGGCAAACAACAGTGACTCCCCAGACGTCATTCCCAACCACCTTTATCTTTTGCCCATTCCCACTATTGAGGATGAGAAAAGCCAGATACTCAATTTCCAAGCCTCCCTTCCAGCTAAGATGATCATGAGACCCACTGCTGGGCAGGAAGATGCATAAGGACATCTGGGACAGATTTTTCCACCCTAATGAAATGAGAGAGGCTCATTTTGCCCTCAAGTTGCAGGCTTGGTGACTAGACTATGCAGCCCTCTTGCAACCATGAGGGGCAAGATGGTTGCAAAAAAGAGATTACCAGAGACACTGAGCATCAGGGCATTGCTAGATGTGCTCAATCAGTCCTGGAACCACCTCACTCCAGACTTCTTATTAATAATAAATCATCTTTGCTGAAGGTCACCATTTGTTGGTTTTCCTGTTACTAGCACCCAAAAATGTGATGGCTTATAGCACCTCTTCACCTGACTGTAGTTCTATGTGCCAATGCTATGATCTCCCCTGCAGTGAAGAATACAATGGGCATCCTCTGTTCTTGCTTCCCTATCTGCCTTGAAGCAGAACTTGGCCCTTCACTGCAGCCCTAAAAAGCAAATCTCGTTCTGCCAAGTATTAGCAATTAATTTTTGCTGAAAATCTTGTGGGCCTATGAAGAAGATTATTAAGTCACATATCACCCAGTACAATTTAATAAAAATCCGGAAAAAAACTCATTTGTTTCCCTCCAAAGTCCCAGTATGGTCCCAGTTACATTATTTCCTCTTGACTTTTTTCCCATGCAGATTTCCCAGCCTGTGATCCTGTCTTCACTGGAGGATTAGAAATTCCCAATTCCCAGCCCTATTTTTTTATTTTTGATCTCTGACAATTTAACCCTCTCCTGGATTCTCCAATCATGAATCATTACACTTATCACTCTATTTGGTAAATAAAAAGCATTATTTAGTGGAATCTGTCCTCTTTAGAAGACAAGGTATATGCAGAGTAAATAGCAAATAATCCTTCTTCTCACAAATAATTTGTTTCTTCCCACACTATACTTTCTTCCACTGCCAGAGTTTAATTGACTAAGTGGGAGGGAGAAAGGAAAATGAGGGAAGTGGAAAAGAGAAGGGGAGAAGTAACCAGAGGGAAGGGAGGAGGGAAAGGAAAAAGAAGGGAAGGAAAGAGAAATGAAGGATTCCCTCCATTGCTCACTCTTCTCTCATTATCCCTCGTATTGGTCTGTTTTCATGCTGCTGATAAAGATATACTCAAGACTGGGTAATTTATAGAGGAAAAAGCAGTTTAATGGACTCACAGTTCCATGTGGCTAGGAAGGCCTCATAGTCTACACGGCAGCAGACAAGAGAGACTGAGAGCAAGCAAACAGGGAAACCCCTTATAAAATCATCAGATCTCGTGAGACTTATTCAGTACCAGGAGAACAGTATGGGGGAAACCACCCCTATGATTCAATTATCTTCCAATAGGTCCCTCCCACAACACATGGGAATTATGGGAGCTACAATTCAAGATGAGATTTGGGTGGGGACACAGCCAAACCATATCACCCCTTCTTGCCTCCTGCCAAAAATATACTTTCTTCTATTTTTCCCTCTATATTCTGCCTTTGAGATCTTCCATTCGCTGGAAAAAAAATTTGAAAGAGCAACTGACACTCCCTGCCTCCCTTTCTTGCCTCTGCGCCTGATCTGTGGCTCTGACCTGTCAGCATCACTCTGGAACTGCTTACGTGGAACCTAAATCCTCATGGTGCCAAGATAACCCATCCAAGTAGACTTAAATTGCTTACATGACAGTAAGGGGCTGCTTTACTTTTATGTAAGTTCCTATTACAAGCTAGGACCCCCATCTGAAAGTATCTTTGGACTGCAGCTCAAATTAAAAGACAAAAAAAAAATTACCTTTTAATCCCCTCTTACTACCAAGACATACACATACTCTAGAGTCATTGCTTTTTGATAAGAATCTCTACCTAATTGTGACAATACTGGCTTTGGCCCCAGAGGTTGCGGGGCCCCATCCACCCTGGGCCAACTTGGGTGGAAACCAGTGCCTAAGAAAGTGGAAAGCACAATCTGTGATACAACATGTGTCAAGCAATGGTGCTAAGCAAACGAATGCACAGGCATCAAGGTTTTCCAAGATACTTGCTGTCCCAAGGGTAAGGCAGGTATGCTATGCTGCGATGGACTACAGCACCTTTTCACCTGACTGTAATGACACATGCCAATGCTACGATCTCCCCTGCAGTGCAGAGAAATAAACCACAGGCTTCAAGAAGCTTCTGCCATGGTTTTTTTTTTTTTTTTTAAACATTCTTTCTTAAAACACGAACCTTTTTTTTTTTTTCTAAGTTCAAGAGATTCCCTACCCATTATGGTTAAGGTCAAGAGTGCAGTTCTAGCCCTTGAGCATCAGCATGGGCTGCCTATAACCAGAGGAACGCATGAGGCTCTTGGGCCTCCTTTCCTGGGCTTACAAAGGAAGCTCGGGAATGGGGGCCTGGAATTTGGAACTGAAACATTCTTTTGTCTCACAACTGCAAGTGGCATGAAATTGAATCATGTGGAAAGGAGAAGAAGGGAGGAGCTGCTGGAGCTACGGGGCTCATGTCTTATGGCAACACCATGGCTGAGCCTGGAGCTAAATGCCTTTGTCATCCCCTGAGGGCTAGGCTTGATGGGGTGACATATTGCTGGCCTCATCTTAGCCCAGCCATCCCTTTCAACTCAGTTTTTGTCAGGCATCATGAGGCCAAGGAAAGGCTAGAGGAGTAAACCAGGCATCTGTTTATTCAAGTGTTTTTTTGTTCAAGTGTGTGTGTTTGTCATTGCACTGTGCTCTTTCCCAGCCCCACTTGCAGAAAGAACAACTTTGCCAGAAAACCTGGTAGCACCTGCTGCTTCAGAGAGGTGATTCAAACAGAGCCCAGAGGAGGCCAATTACCTGTCTGCTTGTCTGAGGTGGTGTCATTCAGCCAGGACTTGCTAAATGCAAGCTGCCTTGGAGGGTGCATAATCACTCAGCTGATTTGATTGTGTACAAATGGATGTAGGGCAGGGATTCATTAGAAAACACATCTTGAGTCTAATTATGGTGTATATTACAAAGCTGTTTTCTGTCACATATTGGGGGTTGGGAAGAATGCAGGGGATCTGTTTTCTTGCAATTAAAAAAGAGGAGAAGTGCACTGCACTGCATCCCAGAGCCTGACCAGAAGCCATTTTTACCTTGCTTGTATCCCTACCCCTCTTGTTCCTCTACTGGCACAACAAGGCCTCCAAAGCCCACCCAGGACCCTCCCCCTGTACCAGCATTACCTTCTAGGAAGGAACTAGGAACTATTGGGTGGAGATATATTTATGTAGCCAAATTAATCCCTTTGTCAGCTCTCTATAAGAATGATATTCTGGTAAAAATATCAAATTATGTGAATCTCCTCCTCTAGACCACAAGCCACTTGAGGAAAGAGACTGTGGCTTATTCATATTTCTATTCCAGCCTCTTACTTGGAACACAAAAATCCCTCTACACACAGTTAAACTAAGTTGATCATTTTCTGGAGTTGAATGGATTGAGTTCTCTTTTGCTATATTCACCAAGCAAAGTCCCAGTTAATCAGCTTTTCTTATGTCTTTAGGAATCGCAAAGCAAGCCAGATTTCTTTAAAACTTTTTGCATAAGTTTCCTTAGGCCAGCCCTGATTTACAACTGTTATTTTTATCATCATTGTCATTATTTCATTCCAAACATCCCTCAATTTGAAGTATAAATCATATGGTCATCTGTGTTGTCTAGGCCCACTGAAAAGCAGTCACCAAGAAGAGATTTCACAGGCAAGATCTTATTAGAAGAAATGCCTTTACAGGAAGAAAGCAGGAGGAAGCTAGGTAAAGCTGAGAGAGCTGCCAAGTCACAAGGCATGACTGATTCCCAGTGAAGAAAAGAGAGGATGTGGAGAAATAGGAACATTTTTATACTGTTGGTGGGAGTGTAAATTAGTTTAACCATTGTGGAAGACAGTGTGGCAATTCCTCAAGGACCTAGAAATAGAAATTCCATTTGACCCAGCAATCCCATTACTGCGTATATATCCAAAGGATTATAAATCGTTCTACTATAAGGACACGCGCACATGAATGTTCATTGCAGCACTGTTTACAATAGCGAAGACCTGGAACCAACCCAAATGCCCATCGATGATAGACTGGACAGGGAAAATGTGGCACATATACACCATGGAATATTATGCAGCCATCAAAAACGATGAGTTTGTGTCCTTTGTAGGGACATGGATGAAGCTGGAAACCATCATTCTCAGCAAACTGACACAAGAGCAGAAAATCAAACACCACATGTTCTCACTCATAGGCAGGTGTTGAACAATGAGAACACATGGACACAGGGAGGGGAACACTACACACTGGGGTCCGTTGGGGGGAAATAGGGGAGAGACAGCTGGGGGAGGGGAGTTGCGGAGAGATAGCATTGGGAGAAGTGCTAGATGTGGGTGATGGGGAGGAAGGCAGCAGATCACACTGCCATATGTGTACCTATGCAACAATCTTGCATGTTCTTCACATGTACCCCAAAACCTAAAATGCAATAAAATAAAATAAAAAATAAAAAGAAAAGAGAGAGAGAGGAGGAGGGGTGGGTGACATTTCTGCAAAGCAGTCAGGGAGCTCTGGAGCCAAGCTTGGTCGTCAGAGGATACACGCCACTCCCAGGAATGGGCCTGCCTCAGGATATCTGTCCTGCTCAGTCACTGGCTGAGGGGAGCTGGTGAGTATCACAACCTCAGCATGAACATGGCAATGCTACAAAAGTCTCAAAAAGCAAAAAAGCTCGAAATCTGTCCATAGAATGACAAAAGTAGTGCAATGTATAAGCAACAACAACATGTGCGATAGACAGCAAGTTTTCTAGGAGTTTGTTACATTCGTTGGCCCTATAAGTGTTGTTGAGTATTACTGAGCATGTCAGGCACTATGCTAGGCATTAATAATGGAGAAAAGTCAAGTATCCCTGCCCTCATGAAGCTCACATTCCAGCAGACACAAAACTCCTGATGACATAATTATATAATGAACAAATGTTTGACAAGCACCACAAAGGAGAATGAGAACAATAATACCATGTGAGCAATAATGTTTATTGTTTTAAGCCAGAACAATGCAGCATTGCCATAACTTAGGAGAGCATGACAGGGAGAATTAGAGGGAAAGGGAAGCTTGACCAAATAAAGATACCTTCTCAAGGGCTGGAGTGAGTCTGGCAGGCATTGATTCAACTGAAGAAGCTGACCCTGGAGAAGACAGCCAGGTAGTCAGGCAGTGACCAGGAAAAAGGGTGGTTTACTTTCAAATTGATGTAGAAAGTGAGTGAGAGTGGTGAATGTATGACTGGCTGGCATGGTTTGAATGTCTCCTTCAAAATTCACATTGAAATTTAATTGATATTGTGATCATATAAGAGGTGGTGACTTTAAGAGGCAATTAGGTCACAGAGCATGTCCTCATGAGTTGATTAATGTACTTATCATGGGAGTGGGTTAGTTATCACAAGAATGGGTTCCTGATAGAAGGATGAAGTTCCAGCCTCATCCCTTCCCTCCCCTACTTCTCTCTCTCTCTCTCACCACGATACCTTCTACTATGTTATGATGCAGCAAGAAGATCCCACCAGATGTGGCCTCTCAAGGTAGGACTTCCCAGCTTCCAGAACAGTGAGCCAAGTAAGTTTCTTCCTTCATAAAGTACCCAATCTGTCGTAGTCTGTTACAGCAGCAGAAAACAGACTAAGACACTAGCAGGAAACTACTGGTAACTTCCTTTGCTGCCTGTTCTCACCCTCCTCCTCCATCCATTCATTCAATTGTTACTGAGTCTCCCCACTCACTACATGGCAAGCACTGTGCAGGATGCAGAGTTCATACAGTGCCAAAAGAGACATAAGTGCCCTCAAAGGACTTGCTGTCTGGTGGGGGAGCTAGGTAAGTAAATAAGAAGTCATGTCAGTTGTGGTAAAGCCACAATGAAGGCAATTATAGAATGTCAAAGTGCTCAGTTCCCCACTAATACCTCACACTGCTCCAGCCCAAGTCACTAATTGTGGCTCCCCTCACTTTGCCAACTGTCAATGTTGTTCCTTCCCTTAATTCCATCTCCCATGCTGTTCCAGATGCTTGGAGTTTCCTCCTGCTTCTGCCTTCATCTGGCTAAGTCACATTCATGTTCCACATCCTCCCATTCACATGTTGTATCTCTTCCTTTTTCTGTCATTATACTTACCACTCTTCTATTACACCACTCAACACACTGTACAGAAATTCTTGGCTTACGTAATCTTTCTTCCCTACTGGACATAAGGAAAGAGCCTGCCCATGTGTTGTGTTGTTTCCCAATTTATTCATTCAGCACAGTACTGATGGTTTTTGAATGAATGAATTGAAATGGATTTTGAATGAATGAATTGAAATGAATGAGTGCAATGGATTTAAAAAAAAAAAAAAAAAGATCTTCCAGGAAAACCAGCTTCTAGGAAAAAAAGGCAGGAAAATGAGGCACAAGATTGATAATTCTGAACAAAGATAGGCAAAGATGACTGTACCATTTGGTAAGATTTTGCTGGCCCTTGAGAATAAATAGAATGCAGACTTGCAAAGATGAAAGTGAAGGGCCTTGTGCATGAGGCCACCAGATAAGCCAAGGCACAGGTGGGAGAAGGGTGTCAGGGACATGTCACTGAGGAGATCCTCAGTCTCACAATGATGAGGTAGTATGGGCATTAAAGAGCCAAGAAATTAGGATATGAGCCTGCTTATTCTTGCTAACCAAAAATATTCTCAGGGACATTAACCAAAGATCTTTCATCAAGGGCAGAAGATTATTGTAAATCTAAACTTTAAAATACCAGTTAAAAAGAAAAACCAGGGTGGTGTGGTGGCTCACACCTGTAATCTCAGCACTTTGGAAGGCTGAGATGTGAGGATAGCTTGAGTTCAGGAGTTCGAGACCAGCTAGGGCAACATGGTGAAACCCCATCATGAAAGGAAAGGAGAAAGAAAAGGAAGAAAAAAAGGAAAGAAAAAAAAGAAAAAGCAAGAAAGAAAGACTATTCCAGATGAACCAATACAATCTGTGGGCCAGATGTGGAGACCTGAGAGGCGTCTCCCAGTTCTTTGTCGCTGTATCCATGCAACTGTAAGGGGGAGCTGGTGGTCAGGACTTTCAGAGGAGCATCAAAGGCCTGAAAAATGGGCAGACCCTATTCACCTCAGCAGGTTAATGTCTAAGCATCTAGCCTAAATAAACATAGTTATGTGCAAAAATGCAGCTCAAGGATATTCATTGCTGTGTTACTTATGATAGAGAAAATGTACCACCAAACCCAATCTCTAAGGTAAGAGATTAAATAAAATGCATATTCTTGTACTCAAATTCTGTACAACTATTAAAATCCTATTTTAGAAGAATATTCAATGATATGAACAAACTGTTCATGAGGTATTAAGTAAAGAGAACAGATTCCAAAACAGAATATACTATACAGTGTAGTATACATGCTATACCACGTGATGATTAAAACTCAAGCTGAGTTTAAAGTTTCCCCTGCCACTATTATCTGTGTAAATTTGGGCAAGGAGTTAAACTTTCTGTGATCAGTTTCTTTGTCTATAAAATTAGATAAAAATAGTACCCACTTTATAGAGTTATATTGTGAGGTTTTATTACTTATTATACCATAAGGTATATTGTAAGAATTTAAATAATAGCAATTCTTAATACTGCATGACCTTAATTTGTGATAAAAGAAATGTATGTGAGTATATGTATGTGTGTATATATGTGTGTGTGTGTGTGTGTATACTTGCACTCACACACCACCATAATATGTGTGTATGTTATGTATGTTTTCCTGCCTATATTTGTACAAGAGGGAGAGAGAGGGAAGGGGAAACACAGAGAAAAGGGACTGAACGTTTTCAAGAATTAACACAGAAAATGTTAAACGGATTACCCCAACAGAATTATGGATGACTTCCCTTCTTTGTATTTTTCTCGATTTTCAAATTTTTCATGAGCATGATTACTTTAATGACTACCAGTGTCACAGAGGATCCCCTACTTTATCCCCACTCTGAACCAAGTGAGACTGTCAAGGACTCCACGAGATGGAGATCCCAGTATCAACCTTATTATTAATAAAACATTGTGCACCTGTGTATGTATGTATGTCATGGCCAAGACTGGCCAAAAAACATAACTTTCCACAGGCTTGAGCCTATGCCAAAACCCCAGACTCTAGTATGGGAAAAGCTCATGTCTTACCAGGCGTCCTGCTAGTGTAAAGGTGGAGAAAGATGCTACTTCCTTGGGCTCCCAGAAAGAAGCTGACCTGGCTGGGTTCTTGGCCCCATTCCTTCTGCAAAGCTCTCCCATCTTGAGGGGGTAGGGAAGGAGGCCAGGAGTATCCCTCCAGTGGAGCTCCCTTTGCTCTGAATCGTGAAGCCTTGGGAAAAGTCCCCCCATCCCAACCACCTCTCAAACACAGTAATTAGAAAAGCAATGTTAAGGGAAGTCCAGGCTCTCCGAGGCTTGGGCTCCAGACTTCTAGAGCAATTTTGAGATTGTGATCCCTACTGAAATATATTTGACAAGACCTCTTAATAAGCACTGATAGTTCAGGTTCCCCTCTGAGATGTGAAGGAAAACCTCATATCAACCCTGATCATCTAGGTTCATCACCAATCATGGGAAAGAATGACCTGCTGAACTTTTGCTTTCAAAGGGTATTTAAAAAAGAGAAAAGGAAGAGAGGAAGGAGCAGGAACGAGTATGGAGGGGCAGGAAGGGGAACAAAGAAGCAAAAGGTAGATGGGAAAAGGAAAAAGAGTAAATCTAGAGTTGGTCTTTTGAGCCATGCAGACTTTTAGATTCAATCACATCACAGTGATCCATGATATTTACAGCACCCAGGTGCATTTCACCTGATCCAAAATATAAATACCCTTTTGCATGCATGGGTATGCATGACCTGCTGTTTAGCCTTTTAATCACAAGGAAAAAATACATTTATTTGCTGAGAACTGTAATGTATAAGCCCCTGAAGCACTCTGTAGTGCAGCATCTGGAATTCATCACAAAGGTTACGCTATTCAAAGAGCCAAGGTAAGGGAGATAGGCTAAGCTTTCAAACTTATGCAAACATGGAAGTGGGCTGAGCCAGGAAAGATTAAAAGCCCATCTTCAACTTGATTTTGCTTCTGAACAATTAATTTGCAGGTTGAATGGCATTTACTAATAGGACTAAGGTTGACAAAGCCTTTAAAAACATCGATCAAGAAGCAAAAACCTGGGGGAGGTTGAAAGTCTTCAAAAAAATCCAGATACCTCTCAATATATGGCTGTTTTTAGACTTAAGGTATGTGTGTGGGGGTGGGGGGTGCTTCTCATTGTTGAAAACCAGAATCATATCACTCTTTAGTGTAAAATAATCAGGCTGGTGTTCTGTAAACTGTCCCAGGTACCTTACTGGGGCTTCCCGTCCCTCAGAAGTGGTGCAATTTTGATAAGCTTGTAAGTGATGGGTCATTCACCATGTATCAGACTGCCTTGTACCAAGCATTGCTCTTAGTGAGAGTTTTATAGCCCAGGTGAGCATCTAAGTCACCCTAACAAGGCGGAACACACCTGCAAAAGAACCAAGAGACACATGAGGGGATTTCGTGGTCAGACACCTAGACCAAAGAAGAGTAGGAATTGTAGAATCACAGCTGACTTTAAATCCTAGCCCTGTTCCTGTAGAGGTTGGAAGGCTTTGGGTACTGACCACAGATTCCCAAAATATCAGAACCAGAGGAAGCCTGAGAAATGGTTTAGGCTGAGTGTTTTTTAAATTTTTTCTTTAGACACAGATGCTGACCTTCAAACAATAATTTTCTGTGGAAATTCAGATGTCACAGAGTTAATTTGGTTTTTGTGGGGTGAGGTAGGGAGCAGGGCAGAAAATGCCTGCTTGCTACTTGGCCCCATGCCTGCAGTGATACCCTTTAATCACATCTGCAAGACTGTCAGGTACTCAAATAACATAGACAACTAGTGGTCTAATAAACTCTTCGTGTTTTAAATTTGGAGAAACTGAAGCCCAGAAAGTCACTGCCCCAGTGTTATTCAAGGACTGAATGACAGAACCAGGTCTAGGGTCCAGGATGTTCTGCCACGTGATGATGATGGTCAGCCCCCCAAGCGATCAAAGAGAAGGGGGAAAGAAGAAATTTTTATCTGTGGTGTTTCCCCACCCTCCCAGCTAGCACCCTCTTTTCTTTCTGTATCATCTCTCAGTTACCCAGTGCCCTCATTCTAACTGTCTGTTGACAAATATTCCCCCTCCACCCTCACCTAGCACTCTGCTCTGGTCTTCCCTCCCTGAAGTATCCCATCCTCCAAACCTCTTCTGTCTCCTACTCCTCTTAAAATTGATCTGTCCACTCTCTTGTTCACTTAAGACCTTGCTCTTGCTCACTGATCAACATGCTGGCAAACAGATCAATAAACATATTTTTGGATGCTTATATATTACCTAAATAATTTCAATAAATACATTTTACCAAGAGTCTTACAAATATTCTTTTTAGAAAATAACTCTAAAAAGATATTCATGTTGATCACCAGGAAGTTTTAGACATGCTTTCTTTCAACTCACAGGATGCCTTACCTGGACAGAACTAGGATGATTCCACCAGCAACATCAGTTTCTCAGGCCATACCTCTGACCCGAATCATGCTCTCATTTCTCACTCACCTCCAAACCAGCCAATTTACCACCATTGTGGTTATCCCACAAAGAGAGGACCTTGGTACGTCAGAGATGAAAGTAGGAGATGAATTAAGCATACTGCTATGTTGAATGCCTCCCAAAATTGGTATGTTGAAACTTCATCACCAATCTGATAGTATTAAGAGGTGGGGCCTCTAAAAAGTGATTAAGTCCTGAGGGCAGAGCCCTCATAAATGGGATTATGGCCCTCATATAAGGGCCTGAGGGGGTGAGTTCGATGAAGCACCACCTTGGAAGCAGAGAACAGCCCTTACCAGATACCAAACCTACCAGCACCTTCATCTTGGACTTCCCAGCCTCCAGAACTGTGTGAAGATAAATTTCCATTGTCTATAAGTTACCAGTCTGTGGTATTTTTGCTATAGCAACACAAATGAACTAAAATATCCTAAAACCTTACACAAATACCCTCCTCGTTCACTGTTCTCAAGCACCTGCTGGGTAACTACACCTGAGTGGTACAAAAATCACAAACACTGACTGTGGGGAAACGCCACAGAAATAACTGGCAGTCAGCAAACCCAGATTCTAGACCCAAATCTTCCATTAACTAGCTAACAGGCTGGAAATTCTCATCATACCTTTAAGCCCAGGTCTCTTCAGCTATAAAACTGAGATGGGGTTATAATGGCTCTGAAGTCCCTTCAGACCTAATATTGTATGGTTCTGTCATTTTTCAGGTTGTTTACCCTTCTGGAAAAGAGGGTGGAGATAACAGGCCTGCAAATATGTGTGCTGCTCCTTCTGGAGCTTCCCCTCCTCCACCGGGAAGCAGCACCCTCACCAGGGACTACTACCGACATCCTTGGGCCTGGGTGCAGCCATGTGGTAAGTTCTCACCAATAAAATATGAGTGGAAGTGATGAACATCACTTCCGGGCAAGGTGATTAAGACAGATGTCCCTTTTCCACACTCTCTCCCCATCTCTAGCTGGGTGCAGGGGGCCTACAAGAAGCAGAGCACAAAATAAAAGGAGCTTGAAAATAAGAACGACCCCATGGAGTAAACTACCTCTGACCAGGCACACTCTCACTGGACAATTCCATCAATGAGAAATAAACTTTCCTGGGTGAAGCCATTGAAATTTGGTAGTTTGCCACAATCAGCTATCCTTACCCTAACTACTATAAGAAGTACAGAGAGCTGTGAGATTTAGAGTCTCATTACAACTTGAAAAATGTTCATGCAAAGCAGCATGCTAAGAGCCGTAGAGAGTATACAATGAGAAAAATACAGTCCCTTCCCAGGCTTGAAACTAGCAGAGCATAAAGACATATATTCACATTACTAAGTTATGAGGCAAAAATGAGGTAAGTTTCATAAGAAAAGCAAAGATCTGTAGAGAAGGTACAGAGGGAGAATGAATCGAGGCCACCCAACTCACCTCACTGAAGACTGCTCTGGAAAACATCCAAGTGAACCATAATTAGTTTCCAGATTGAGTTGAAAGTATTTGTTCTGGTTAAATCATGTCTCCTGGTACTCAAAGTGACCCATACCACCCTCTGGTTAACACACATGGTGTGGGGGCAATGGCTGTTTCCTCTGAATACAGTATGACTCCCAGCATGCCCTGAGCTAAGCCCAGGCACAAAGAATGTGACTTTCCCTGGAGCTATAGTTCATCCCTCCTAACTCTTTAATTCTCACAGATGAAGGAACAAGATATGTCAGGCCCACCGACCACCCAGAGGGACTGGGGGGAAAATGCAATTATCATCATGGGAAAGCACTCTGAAAGCACTTATCCCAAGGTATTTCAAATTTGCTAACATATCTGCAAAGAGAACAGTTGGCTATCAGGTGGTCACTAGCCACTGAAAGTTACTCTAAACTACTCAGAGTTTGAGAATATTGCCATTTATTATTTGGGGACTTGTCAAAGTATTATTTTCATTTCACTAATAAATACTGTAAATGTCAAAATAAAAAATACTCTAAGTTCTGGAACTTGTCTTATCTAAATCTATATGATCTGGAAATATTTAGCAAGGGAACTCTGTAATACAAAACAGATACAGAAAAGGGTCCCGAGGAAAGCCCTGGGGAAATGCCAAACTATTAATTATATGTTAAACTGAAAGTCTCTTTAACAGCAATTGCCCATGCTGCAAAGAACAAAGCCAAATGTATTCCAAGGCAAGGAGCAGAGAAGTCCAAGTTCTTCGGTTCCTTTGAGTAAAGGCCCTTTAAAGATAAAATTGTGATGGATATGTGAATTTTGTTTGGATTATGGAGAGAGGGAAGGAGAAGCTATTGGATTTTTGTTTCACAGATTTAAAAGAAATAATTCTGATTTCTTTTTTACTATAATCATACCCAAACTAAATTTAAATAAAGATTATCTAACCAAAACTCCAAACCGGACAATTTGCCAGAAAGACTCTCCTTCCTGCAAATCTGTTTAGAAGTACTCTTCCCACATGAAATTCGTGTTATATATCAAGATATTTTTATTTTAAATCTAAAGAAAAGAAAAATAATATGAACATTCAAAAGTGACCCTGACATATACATGCACAGTAATAAATAGCTCACTTTTTTTGAGGATGCCAGCATTAACGTAGAGTTTGTAACTATGTGATATGTGTTCTTTGAATTACTCCACATAAGAGATCTTAAATAATTATTAAGCAGCAATATTTATAATGCAGATTGATTCAGTCAAATTCAGAATGAAGGTGACGGTAACCTGCATACAGAGGACACAGTCTGACCCAGTTTGCAAACAGGTCATAAAAAAGATCTCAACCTCCTACATAAATCCAGCAACTTACCTACACTACCCAGTTCAGTTCTGCACTTTTCCAAAAGCTATAACCACCCACAATGACACATCCCTGGGCACTAGCAAAGACCCCATAACTACTAGCATACTACACCAGGCCTATGAAGCCTGTTTTTAAGTTTGTTTGTCTTTTATTTATGTGCTGAATTCCCCCACAGCCTTCTCTGTGAGGCCATTAAGAGCACCTCTCTGAAGTTGGTGCAATCCTTGTTTTTCCTTTGGCTTTTGCCATTTAATCTGGGTCTCTGCCCATGAGTCCCTGGTAGCCAGCTGGCTCTTGGGCACCTGCTTGGCACAAATTACTTACTCTTTTATTCCATGCTACCTGGCTTCTTCCTGCCACAAGGAGGTTTTCCCAGGGCGGATGGAAGGCATTTCACACAGGATGAGCAATTATTTGTGTTGTGTTTTGCCACCAAGTCTCTTTATTGCTCTCCCAGGCAGATGTGATAGAGTTCCTCTGAACAGCCGGAAAGGATGTGAACCTGGGGAAGTTTCTAGTCGGTTACTTCACTGGCTGTGATTATGGCATTGACGAATTTTATTTTACAGTGTCTTAAAAATCTACTTGTTTCTTCAAAAGATATTTCTGCCAGATATGGATATATTTTTCATGTGTTGTTAAATATTAGTGATAAAATAAGAATTCTTTAGTGTGTGAGATACTGTTGAAAACACTTTCAGACTCATTTAACATACGTGTAGGTAGTGAGTACTGGTAAAATTCAAATGATTAACTGCTTTCATATTTAGGCTAGTTTAAAAACTCAGTCTTACCTTGAACCATATTTAAAGCTGTAATCGTAGATTCACAGAAGTTGTGTAAAGCTTAGTCAGGTGATGGTGAACAGAAGACACATCATTCCTACCAAAACACACACACACACAAAACTTCAGGATGGAAAATGACAGGCTCATAGAAGAGCAGTCGATATCACATATTACAGTGAACTAGACAGGGAGAAGCTCCTCATCCTGCATTTGGCCCTACTGGCAGGGTCTCAACCTGTAAAGGTGTCTCTCTGGCAACCATGAATTGACTGCCTTTAAATCAATTCCTGCTTCTCCAGCCACCGCAAAGACCAAGCACTGAGTGATGAGTTCTCAGTTGAACGGTCAGTCCATTTTGCTTATTTCAACTCCTCAAATACATGTCAACAGGATGGCAAATTACATATAGGCACAGCCTACACAAAGTAAAAATGAATTCTAACTTAAGTATTAATCCAGACTCTATACGAATATAGGAAGTACATAAGTACAAAGTAAAATAAGCATAAATTAAACAAATATATAAGTAAAATATTTCAAGCATAAAAGTATAAGTACATATACTTACATAAGTAAATAAGTATAAATAGAATATATAAGTAAAGCATATAAGCCTAAAGATGTAAGTATTTAAAGTACATCAGTACTGATTCAGACTATAAAAACAATGATTTCTTTCGTTTAGGTGTTTCAGGAGAATTGCTTCAGAATTCCTGGAGGTTGCAGGGGGACTGTTATAGAAATCTACAAGTGAACCAATCACTTCAACACTACAGACACAGCTAGTACAGACAAATTAACTCGGAAAAGTTAGACCAGACAGTTTTTCTTGTAAATGGCACCTTTTTTCACATACTTTTTATTTATTTATTTGGTATAACTTTAATATTACTAAGAAACTTGACATGAAATAAAAATCTCTGCTTCTGATGTGGTTTTGCACTTAACCCAACTTTTACACAGAGAAAAACACTGAAAAAAATGTGTCAAAAGCAAGTGATCTTAAAAAAAAAAAAAAAAAAAAAAAGAGTGGTAACATTTCTAATTTATATAGTACATTTCAGGATATTCACTCATTTTAGAAAAATAGACAGGATTCTGCTGAAACCCTCAGCTGTTTCCCTATAAATTTCTAAGGAAAAAACATGGAGAAATCCATTTCACCACAGAGTAGTCCTGGTGTTCATGACTTCCGGGTTTCAGATCAAACTTGAACCTCTCAGGGTTCAAGTTTGTTTGCTCTCAGTGATACATGGTTTCCTGTTTATAAGAAAAAAGAAAGGTCCTTAAAAAGCTTATAAAAAAACTCAAAAGGCTTCTTGGACCTTGAATCCCTCTTGCAAAATAACATTTTGATGAGTTAAGTGTAAATAAATCTGAAACATACGATTAAATTTCCATTAAAATGCACATGGGTTTAAAAATCATGAGGAAAAAAATTCTGGGCAAAATAAGTTTTATGCTTTGCTGACCCCATAGCACTAAAGTGGTTGGGCGCATCCTCATGGTCACCGGCTTGGCTGTCAGTATATGAATATACCTTTCCAAATTTTTAATGTAATGCTCTTCATTTGAGTGCACCATTCATCACCCCAGAGCTCTGCCACAGGAGCAAGTGCCAATGCGACCTTCCTCTGACCATCTGGTTCGCTCCCCTCAGCTTGCACCCCAGAGTCTAAGCTCCCCATCCCCTCCTAAGGGACTGGGTCCAGACCAGGATGTGCCAACAATGCCAGAGCTACCCTAGGTGTTTGGGCTGCTTCCAACAGCTCATAAAACAGAGAAGTGTATGTCATGGGAAAGGGGAGAGGGAATCTCAGCTCTCCAACCCAGGAGGTATCTTGGAAGACCCCTCCCCATCATGAAGAAAAGAACTGGGTTTTCAATGCATTGGTTGAAGTGACTATTTTTGTCACTTGGCCTCCTTTACTGTACTCCAACCTAAACCATCCCCTTGGTTCCCTTCAGCAAATATTGGCAGTGAATCAAAGCAGTACTGTAAGACCATGGATCTCATTTTCAAACTAAACATGGAAAGTAAGCAGGGAGAGCAAGAGGTAAGGATCTGAAACATGCTCATTTTCCTAAGGGACATGTTCCTCATGACACCCCACACTGTCTACATCATGGAAAGAACTCTCAAAGGAGTTTCCAAAAGGCACCATTCATGTCTCCAGGTGTTCTATAAAATCCAAGAATTGTACAGCTGGAAGAGGCCTTATACGACTGTCATCTCTACTCTACCCCTGCTCTATAGATGAGGAAAATGAGAAGCTAAAGAAACTCAGACACCACACAGTTAGTTGGTAGCAGGTCTCCTAAGCTTGGGCCCAGAACTATCTTCACTGTACCAGGCTTGCTATTCGCCTTTAGTCTGTGGCCCTTAAGACCCTGGTTAAGAGTGACAAGGTGGGAATTTTGCAGCTAGCTGGGAGAATCATCTGAGCTAAATGATGATACAGTCTGCTGTACCATCTGCATCCAACCGTCTGACCATCTGCAGCAAGGAGAAGAGCAAAAGTCCAGAGAATTCATAGTAGGTGGCAGTTCCTATGCCAGACACACTGTGAGTTGCCAGCCACAACAGCAAATCTCTTTCAAAATTAAATCTAATGTCAGGGACAGAGATTTGTATTCAACTATAGAGGTGTGGCACACAGGACCCTGAACCATGCTGGGTGTCACCGAAACATATAATCCGCAGAAAAAGCACATTTGTAAAAATAACAACACACGTGCATGTGCACAAAGGGCATATGTAAGCCTTAGGAAGTGATGAGAGAAGCTGCCCCTTCTCTGCTCTCTGAAAAGCTCCCTGCAGTGCTGTCTGGAGTCAGGAATAGAGAATAAAGCCTGAGGTGCTTAATGAGGCAAAACCTCCAACAGTTAAGACCTTTGCATGGTTTCTGTGATTCTCTACTTGCGTGTCAGCACCCTTTATAAACTGCATTTACCTTTTCAGGGAACTATTTAAGAATTTGGCCCTAAGTTTAAGTAAAATAGGTTACTGCCTTTTTCAAAGGCTCTAGAAAAACCCAAAAATCAAAAATACCACCTTCACCCTGACCTAATGTCTAGAATGTTCCTCTTGGAGCTTGTTTTGATTATCTATGGCTACATAGAAAACTGTCCCACATATTAGTGGCTTAAATAAACAATTACTTTACCATCTCTCATAATTCTGGGCTGAGCTAGGCAGGTCTTTTCTTCCATGTGATGCTGGCTAGGGCTGCAGTCATCTGAAGGACTAATTGAACTGAAGCATTAATGTCACCTGGTTGGTAGTTGAGGTTGCTTTTGACCAAAGAGCCCACATGTAGCCTCTCCACATGGCTTGGGCTTCTCCATGGCAACTGTGTTCTGAGAGGATGCATCTCAAGAACACAAATTCCAAAATGGAGGACATAGAAGCTGCCAGTCCTGTGAAAAGTAGAGCCTAGAGCAGGCAAAGGGTTATTTCCACTGTGCTCCATTGATCAAAGAGCCCCTAATCCAATCCAGATGCAAGGGGGTGGGGAACTAGATGTGCCACCTCATGATGGGGGAATGACAAAGAATATGTGATCATCTTCAGTCCACTGTGGATCTCCATTTCTTTTCTTACTGTTATTTGTATAAAAGTAGACAGATGGCTAGGCATGGTGCCTCATGCCTGTAATCCCAGAACTTTGGGAGGGCAAAGCGGGCAGATCTACAAGGTCAAGAGATAGAGACCATCCTGGCCAAAATGGTAAAACCCTGTCTCTAGAAAAAATAAAAAATTAGTCGGGCGTAGTGGCAGGTGCTTATAATCTCAGCTACTCGGGAGGCTGAGGCAGGAGAATTGCTTGAATCCAAGAGGCAAAGATTACAGTGAGCAGAGATCATGTCACTGCACTCCAGCCTGGGGGACAAAGTGACAGTCCATCTCAAAAAAAAAAAAGTAGATGGACATAGTAGTGGCCACATGTTAGGCTTTCCACAAAACCATCATTGCAGTTCGGTGGAAATGTTGCTTAGATCCTTTTCTGAAGGACAGTTCTATACCTCTACACCAAAATCATGGCCCCAATTCTTTACCCCTTTCCATACCCATGCCCTTTGCCATGTAATTTGGCAGTGCCCTCCACTCTCACTTTAGGCTCATCCACATGATTTGCTTTGGCTAATGAGATGTCAGAGAATATGATGCAAAAAAAAAAAAGTGCTTCACAATGAAGCTGACCCTCCTCCTCGCACTTCGCCCTCCTGCTTGCACCTCTAACAACATAAAGAGAAGATGGCTGGGCTCACCTGGTAAAAAATACAAGACATCTAGCACAAGCCAAGTTGCCTCAGCTAAGGCCATCTTAGGTCACTGGACAGCCAGCTGCCCCCAAACAGGTGAGAAAGCCCAGTCAAAATTAGCAGTGCCCTCTAGCCAAAGCCTGGCCAACTCCACAATGAGCAATGCATGCTTGTTATGGCACTGAGGTTGCATGGTTGTTTGTTATGCAGCATTATTGCGGCAATAGATCACGAATAGAGAGTGTTGAAACTAAGGATGTCTGAAAATGGTCAAGATTGTTATCAAGAAAGAGATAGGAGACAGAAATCAAACTTGACACACTTTCATTTTGTGCCCAAGACCAATCCTGACTGTTACCATGTACAATTATTACATATCTAATTGATTAAACTATAGGTATTTCACAGAAATGATTCATTTGCAGCAGGGAATCATTTGGCACCATGAGAATGGGGCTTATAAACTGCTTGTGATGACAACAGAAAAGTGCAAAGAAAGAGGCCCACTTGGTTTTGCTGGAATCAATCACATCTACGGGCACTTGGGGCTAGATGCAGCTCAGCAGAGCCCAGAGCAAAATGACAAATGGAGCCCGCTGGGTGCGTGTACACCAGAGGGAACTCTGGCCTTTGGCTTCAGTTCGTTAACGAAATTGAGGTTTCTCCTTGAAAACCTGGGCAGCGGCTTTGAGAGTCCTTTCAGGGATTTAGTCCTGAGTTAACAGGCAGATGTAAAGGCTCCTTTTGTCTAAGTTTGGGTGTTTTGCAAGGTTTTAGCCATTCAGCTTATTTATTTTCTTTGCCATAAATTACAAGCATAATGTGTGTGTATATAATATATGTGTATAAGTATATAACTATATACACATCTGTGTGTCTGAATATATATCTATCTCAATCCATGTGAGTATACAGGGGTAAGTCCTATAGGAGCTATAATAAATAATGGGAAATGCATGGAGCCCTTAAAAAAATGGTAATAATCCATGATTCACATTGTCTGTGACAGCCACACAGAAATTATAGCCTCCTTGCAGGTGCAGTTTTACAGATATTGCTATCTTTTCTTTCCAACAAACAGCCTCTGTTATCATGATGACTGTAAATTGTCTTATTATGTAACACATTGCCCTGAGCTTATGCAAGCTAGTTTTAACAAGAGGTTCTCAGCAGTAAATGGCTTTTTCCATTGTAGATATACCCCCAAAATGTGTAACACTGTATAATACAGGCAAAACTACAGTTAACTATAAATTTGGAAATCATAAAAATAAATTGAATTGTCATGGTAACATTAAATTTTTGCATTTTAGCCCTCTTTCGTTTAAAATCTATAATTAAATAAAATACATATACAGTCACACGAATGAACAAGTGGTTATGCAACCAATAACAGAAGAGATTCACACTCCATTTCTCAGGCATGACAGATGTGTTTTATTTGATACATGGTGCTCAAGGTCATATAAACTTGAACACAAAAATGAATCTAAAGGAGCTAAAGACACAAATTATTAAAAGAACATACTTAGGTGCTTACATATTTTTCAAATATCTAATTAAAACTTACCGAATTCTCAGAGAATATACTCAACTATATGATGGCTGGATCTATACATCTTAATTAAAGCTCTTCTTTTGTACTATGTAGAAAACAGTAACCAAAACATTTTTAGGTCAAGAAGATATCTTTGGGGGTGGAGCCCTCAAATGGACAAATTTAGTCCAGTATGCAGTCTCCCTAAGTTTTGAGTACGCTGTGAGATTGGGTTGGAGGAGAGAGAAGAGTTGAAATGGGAAAGTGGGCCACTTCTGAAAATCTAGCCAGATTTACATAGCTTTGAGTTGCCCTTACAGATGGCCATGCTCCCTAGGCAGGTAGCTGGCAAGTGTGGAAGCCTACATCAGAAAGAATGAAAGAAACTGATGAAAGCAGATCGAAGTTTTTCACAAGACTCAATTATCCATTTCGAATACATTTTTTGCACTTGTAGCTTTAAAACTCTAGCACAGGGCCAGGTGCGGTGGCTCACACCTGTAATCCCAGCACTTTGGGAGGCCAAGGCGCGTGGATTACCTGAGGTTGGGAGTTCAAGACCGGCCTGACCAACATGGAGAAACCCCATCTCTACTAAAAGAAATAATACAAAATTAGCCGGGCATGGTGGTGCATGCCTGTAATCTCAGCTACTTGGGAGGCTGAGGCAGGAGACTCACTTGAACCCAGGAGGCAGAGGTTGCAGTGAGCCAAGATAGTGCCATTGCATGCCAGCCTGGGCAACAAAAGCAAAACC